>NW_020954625.1:7150079-7202473 GCF_900497805.2 Vombatus ursinus | reverse complement strand
AGATAGATAGATAGATAGATAGATAGATAGATAGATAGATAGATAGAAAAAGAGAGACAGAGACAGAGACAGAGAGAGAGATGAAGGATTTATTAAAATATATGTACAAGGATTGCAAAGGCATTGGGGGAAATGGGGTGTTATGAACTATGCTGGTAGATGGAAAACCCACATTCATGTGTCATAGGATCATAGGACCATAGATTTAGAGCTCAAAAGGATACACACACATACACACATATGTATGTATATATGTTTGTATGTATGTATGTATGTATCTGGAGGGGGAGAGACCCTGCTTATTGCACTTGGAGATAAATTCATATGTAACAATGAGGATTATCATTATGATGACAATGATGTCTAGTAAACAAAAATTGGGGTAAAAGACATTTTCAAGGAAATGTGCTACTGAAAAAGATGTGTAGGTCATGTATAAAGAAAAAAAACACAACAAATGGAAAACTGAAGTGGTATTTTGATACCCCCAAGATATTGAAACAACTAAAGGAAAGCTTCCAGTCCATTGGATGATGTTTCTATGTAGTACTTATCAGAAGTCATCACACATTTGTGAAGAGATTGCACAAAGTCTACCCACACCACGACAATCACATATGTAGCAAAGTGTCCAAGTCAATGATAATCATTAGTATTTATTTCAATATTCATTTTTGGCTTTTTGTTTGGGAGTAGGGAGGTTGTCTGGACCTGTAATTAAACTGCATGGGAAATTACTGGTTTGGAAACTCTCTTGAGCAATGCAAATGAAAATTCATCATAATATATCATCTCAGAGAGTTAACTGGAGAACTGAAAGGTAGTAACTTGTCCATGGATCAACAGGGAGCATATGTTAGAGTTAGGATTTGAATATCAATCTTCCCAACTCCAAAGTTAGTCCTGTATTAACCATACCATGTTGCTTCACATGGAGAGTATTATTAATACTATTTATTATTAATAATACTACTTATTAAAAATAAATAATTAATTTCTGTTGAGATTTAAAGAACACAAAAGGATTTTTCTCACATCAAACCTATGAGAAAGACAGTGTCATTGTTACTACTGTCATTTTCCAGATTGGGAAACTGAGGCACAGAAATGTGAAGTATCTTGCCCACTGTCACATGTCTACTGATGAAGCCAGGAATCATACCCAAGGTCTTTTACCTCTAAGCCCAATGCTCATTCCATTAAGCAACAATGCCTGTCACAAAGGGGTTAAATAATTTGGTAAGAAAAAGGAGAGGAAAGTTTTGAGGAGGTCTCCACCTCAGAAGAAACTTATATAGGAAAACACATTGAAAAGTTCATGAAATTGCTCATATCATGTATTTTACCATTATCAAGGCACTAATTAAATATCTTGCTGTGTTCTTCTTTCAGCTTCTCAGCTCAATTACATGCCAACAGAAATAGTATTAGATCACCATCCCCCAAGAATCCCCTCCCAGTTCCACAAATAAAGCAACATAACCAAATGGCTCTAAAGCCAGCTGTGTTGCCCATCATGAAACACTCTTATTCAAAACTCTTTTGTAACTTCAAACACCTTAAGAGGACTAAACAATCAATTAGGTGAAATTTAGAGAGTGGCATTTGCAAAACTGAAATGGTTTGGGAGCAGCAGGGCTCATGAGGCAGCATTGTACAGTGGAAAAAGAGCTAGCTTCCGAGTCAAAGGACCCACTGCAGTTGAAATCCCAGCTCTGATAGTTATTAACTGTGTTCCCAGACAAGGCTCTTTATCTCTCTTGGGTACAATTTCCTTATCTGTAAAATGAGGGGGCTTAAATCTGAGGTCCCTTCCAGCCCCAAATTCATGATCCTATTATCCTCAAAAACAGCATTCACAAATGTCAATAATAATGCACATCTCTATGGTATTTTAAGTTTAAAGATATCCTAAAGGGGATGGGGGGAGCAATGCTGGTATAACTATACACATTTCACAGCTGGTTAAATCGAGGCTTAGAGAGGAGGTATGATTAATCCTTAGTCACACAGCTGGTAAGTATTAGAGTAGGGATTTTAATCCAGATCTATAGATAACAAGTCCTATGCTTTTTCCCCATGCACCATAGACTCTTGTATTATATTTTGTAGTTGTAAGAGGAGGAATTATTATTGTAGCAATAATAACTGATACGTGTAAAGTACATTAATAGTCGTAAAAAATTCTTCCCAGTCATTATCTTACTTGAGCCTCACAGAGCTATATGTTGCACCCCTTTCCCTGCCATACAGACAGACATACTTAGGATGCCAAGGAAGGAGTGATATTGACAAGTAACTGGTCTCAGGGGACAGGGCAAGAGGGTTAACAAGGCATACTTTTAGCCACCAGAAACTAGGTCTGAAGGATTAAAGATCATCACTGCACCAGGGCAGAATGGTGGCAGAATTCCATTGCCTGCCATGGAGTTTATGCACCCATGTTCCTGAAGCAAAAACACAGTCAGGACAATGAATAAAAAAGCATCAACTGTGAAGGGCTCCAACCCACATGATATCCATGTCTTCCACTCAGAAGATTTGTTAAGACCCAGGTCTGAAGATCGTGGTGTTCATCTAACAACTAGCCCTATTGGATTCTAAGAATCAAACATCAGTTCAAAACATGATATATTGTCTATAATCCATTATCCACTCACAAGAGGAATGGCCATGAGGGAAATAAGAGCTAAGCAAACTGAACTGTGCTTTTCCTAGAACTCCTGTCTTTAGAGCAGCCTCTCTGCTGTCTGTGTGCTATCCAGATCTAAGAGAACCCATAGGCATGCAGCTGCCCAGTACGTGTGTCTATTATGTATTGCTTTATTGCTTTTATTCTTTCAATGTAAAGATTAAACACCTGTACTCAGTTAAGCATGATATGTCTGTTCCTGGGGGGGCCAACTTCATTATACCGGTATCATGTAACCAGGACTTAGTGAAATATAGAAAAGTCATGGAGCAGCTAAGGCAAGGACAGTAGGCAGGGGCTCAGAGCTGATTCTGATTGGGTAAAGCCACACTAACCCCACTTCTTTGACTACTCAGTCAGTGTGGCCACCCGGAAAGAGATGGGAGGGAGGGAATGTTTCGTTCACTCAAAGCACCATAGAGAGTGCTTTCCCCAATTGGGTGGAGCTTGTAACTGTCAGGAAGAGTGAGGCATTTTCCCAGCTCCTGATCTTGCCAAATAGAATCACATTGGTGGCTAGCAGTGCCACCTGGTGGTTAAATATTGGCATTATCTTTATTTTATGAATAAGGAAACTGAGGCTGAGCACTAAAGTGACTTACTCATGGTCAAATAGGTAGTAAGCAACAGAGAGAGATTTCAAACTCAGGTATTCCTGATTATGTATCCATCACCATACCACTAACTTCTCAGGCTAAATGTCAATACATTTCTTCTGTTAATTACACAGTGTTCCCATTATTGACATATAATTCTTGGCATATATTGATGCTTATTAAATGCTTATCAAATGACTTTATCCTTCACATAGCTTGTTTGTACATAATTGATTGCATGTTGTCTTCCCCATTAAACTGTAAGCTCCTTGAGTGCAGGGACCGTCTTTTGTCTTTCTTTGTATCCTCAGTGACTAGCACAGTGCCTGGCATGTGGTAGGCCATGAAGCCTTCATAAAGGCTTGTTGTTGACTGACTCTGCAGATTTTCCCCTATAAAGTAAAAGATTGGAGAAACCCTCTAATCACCCATATCTGGACTCTGGTATAATTTTTCCAAGCAGAACATTACTGTCTTTGGTCAGAGGCCATTACAAGACTTACAGAGGAAAAACAATGTTTCAGAATGACTGAAATGTAGGTAGTTGGCATTATCTTGGATCTCAAGGGTCTACATGATGCTTTCCTGATTATCTCCCATCCACTGTGGAATCTATATGGGTTGTTCATTTATCTTCTGTGGTTGTCATCCACAAGGACCCTGACTGCATTACGGTGGCTGTTTGCTTTACAAAAGTACTTGGTTTTAATTGGGAGTTCACAGTCCTGCCAGTACTACCAAAGCTTAGAAGGGGGAAGGCAAGAGGAACCAATGGCATCAGCAGGATTCCCAATGAAAGAGCTTTATCTATGGACCATGTGAGAAGTTGCAATGAATCCCTTTATGATGAAGAAGTAGGTAATTCCTAGTCTCTGTCACATGAGTGGTTTCTTTACTTAGAGATGCTGGAGAGATTCCAAGCAGGAATAGGAGAAGAGCAGAGAGCAAAATTGCAATTTTATGCAGGTGTTTTTGGAGGTTTTTTGAAGAAGAGGGGAGAGCAGGCATATATTTAGTTGACAACCAGAAATCTAGATAGAGAACGAATGAAAAGAAGCATCACCACCTCCTATAATGTTTATTGCATTTTCTTTGCAAATATAAATGTTGTTATTTGAAAAGTTTGTGTGATTTTGTCTGTATGGGAACTCCATCAGCATAGATTACAAACCACTTCTACACCCTGGCAGACAATCTACAAGAGTTGCCATGGCCAAAAAATACAGCTTCTTGCCTCCAATGTGATGATGAGCCACTCCAGACTTAGAGAAGCCTCAGATCACACAATTACAAGTTGGAAATAATAAATCACAGAATTTGAAAGCAGAAAAGGACCTAAGAGATCATCTGTTCCACCCTCCTTTTATAGAAAAGGAAAATGAAGCCTGGAGTGGAATTAAATTTGTCCAGTATCACACAGCTGGTAAGTAGGAAGCCAGTCCTCCATGGGGCCATCCTCAAAGCTTTTCCCATTTGGTAGGACCTTCTAGGGTTTATTCTGCATTGGTAAGACTTTCTAAAATGTCATGCTTTAATGAAGCATTGGACTTGGACTTTCATGTAGGATCAATTCAATTCAACTCAATTCAATTCAACTCAAATAGAGGCAACAAGCAATTATTAAATGCCTACTACATTCCAGGAAGTGTGTGAAGGCAAAAGAAGGGCCAAAGAGAGTCCCTGCCCATAAGGAGCCCACAATCTAATGAGGTAGACAGCATACAGACTCTCAGAAGGAAGGCACTAGCATTAAGGGGAACAATTCAATAAACATTTATTGAGTACCAACTATGAAATTCACTGTGCCAGAGAAACAAAGTCAAAACTGAAATTTACCTTGCCCTTAAGCAATCAACATTTATCTATTAAGCACCTACTATGCACCATGCATTGTGGTAGCCACTGGGGATACAAAGCCAAAAGTAAAAGATAAGTAAATACAAAGTGGTTTTTTTTTTAAAAGGCAGAGCACTAAAATTTGGGGAGGGTGGTCAGGAAATGGCTCATGTAAGAACTGGCACCTGAAAGGAGCTAAGACTCCATGTCAAAGGTATCTGAATAAATTTAGCACCTTGGACAAGAACCATGCCTAATGATTAGTTCTAATTAGAAAGGAGAGATGAGTTGAATACATTCTACCAACAGTGGAACCAAAGACTTATTTATAGCATTCTGATATTATTAACAAAAGTTCCAACAACTGTTTCTTAAATATCTATGCCATGCAAGGCACTAGGCTCAGCAGGGAAGATACAAAAATGGATGTAACACAGATTCTGACTTCAAAGACCTTACAATCTAAAAGGGGAGAAAATACATGCAAAAGAATGATCCAGATCATATACTGTGATAAATTTGAGGGCAAAGGGATCATTTTCAGCTCATAGGCTGGGAGAGAAGTCAAGGAAAGCTTTAAGGAGGAGGTGGAAGCCAGGGTTGAAAGGAAGGTATTTCAAGAGATGTGGATGAGGAAGGATTCTATTTCACGTGAAGGAAACAACCCAAGCATAGGCTCTGAGGAAGTAGAGAGTAAGAGATAAAATGGAAAGAAATTAGTGAAGTGTGGCTTTATATGCATTAGGAAAGGAAGAGCACTATGAGATGAGGCAGATACAATGAATTGGAGCCAGACTATAGAAAACCTCGAATGCTAGGATTAGGAGCTAATACATTCAATAAGTCATGCATGAACAAACATGCATTAAGCATTGACTATGTGCCGGGTACTGAGCTAAGTGCTGACAACAAAAAGAAAGTCAAAGACTTGGTCCTTGTCCTTAAGGAACTCCCATTCTTATGGGAGAGACAACATGAAAATAACTATGTACTTACAAAATGAGATGGAATCATGTACCTACGAAGTTAGAGCAAAGGGAAGGTAATCTCAGGGAGAAGATACTAGCAGCGAGAAAGATATGGAAAGGTCTCCTGCAGAAGGTGGAATGGGAAACCATGGAAGATTTCTAAGTAAAGGAAGAATTATATCAAAGCAATGCATTAAGGTCATCCAGGAAGCAGGGTGAAGATTGAGATTGGAGGCAGGACATATAGAAATGTTCTAGGTGAAAAATTGAATGAAGCCTATGTATTCCATTCATTAAAGATATAATCAGGTAAATATAATAAAGTCTAACATGAGGAAATCACTTGTCCTATCAGGCTTGGAGTCAGTAGAGAAGAGTGTTTTTCCTGGCACTGCCACTAATTAGCTCTCCCAGCCTTCCTCTTCTCTCTGCTCACATGGGCTCTAATAGTTCAGGCCCTCACTACCTCTCGACTGGACTGCTGAAATAGCCTCCTAATTGGTTAATATGCTTCCTGTCTCTCCTCATTCTAATCTGTCCTCAACAAGGATGTTAAACTGGTATTCCTAAAATAAATTTGAATGAGTTATTCTCTCCTTTGCAGACCTTCAGTGGCCCTCTATGTAGCCTCTAGGATAAAATGCAAGATCGGTAGGCTGGAATTTAAAGCCCTCTGCCGTAAGATACCCTGTTCATCCCCAGTCTTCTTTCATGGCATTCCCCTCCACATATTCTCTGCTATAGACAAAATGGCCTCTGAGCTATTCTCTGTATGTGGTATTCCCACTGTGACTTTGTGTAAATGGTCCCCTAAGTATGGCATTCACTCCCTTCTTACCTCCACCTTTGCTTCCTTTAAATCACAGCTCAGCTGCCCCTTCCTAAACAAGGCTTTTCCTGATTCTTCCTATTCCCCAACTACTAGTGCACTCACCCTATTGAAATGATATTGTATCTATTTGGGGTGTGTGTGTGTGTGTGTGTGTGTGTGTGTGTGTGTGTGTGTGCGCGCGTGTGTGTGTGTGTGTGTGCATATGTGACAAATGGGATCATGAAGGGTCAGACACAACTGAAATGACTGAACAACAAGAAATACATACACACATACAAAAATATACACATGTATATACACACATATATACCACATATATGGTATGTGTAAAATAAATAAATACATTTACTAATTTGTGTATACACTATATCCTCCTTATAGAATATAAGATCCTTGAGGGTAAAGACCAGTTAATTTTTGGTTTTGCATTCCCAGCATCCAACATAAGGCCTAGCACAGAATAATTACTTTCTAAAAAATGTTTGCTGAACTCAACCGATTCACTGGCAAGCCAATTTGCTGCTGAGTGAGTTTCTTCATTTGTAGGATAAAGGGCATGTTGAACTAAAATAGCTGTAAGATACCAATTTTTATCATTCTAAAAGTCAATGGTCCTTACTGACCTGAAAATCTATTATAAGAAGACAAAATGAAAGTATATGTGTATGTGTGCATATAGTATAGATGCACATATATATGTGCATAAATACAGATATCTAAATAGTCATTCTGATGGGCACCAAGGTCAGAATCAAGTTGGAAAGCAGGATATAAACTTTGCAAAACCCTGGGTAGACACAGAATTTTTTAAAGAACACTAGATTTTCATATTTCTTGAATTTCAAGGCAATAAGATTAGACTCAAGAGATCCACTTGAGGCCAGACATTTTGAAACTCACTCATCTTGTGCACCAAGGCAGTCACCTGGGAACTTCACTGGCTTCTCTTTTTATGGGGGAACAAGTTTAAGAAATTTTGAAGAAAACTGTTTGGAAGAACCATCCTGATAGAATATTGCACCCAGGTGCTCTTTCTGTTTTCATACAATATGCACACAACAACTGGTTTGGAGGCAGGAGGGAGAAGAGTTGGCAATAAGGGGGAAAGATCTCCTACAAGTATAACTATCTCCCCCAAGAATGTCAAAAACAGCCTTGAGAACCCTTAAAGTTTAACGGGTCTACAAATGGAGATAATTAGCAGCCTGACTGCCAAGCTACATTGAAAGAATGAATGAATATGAACCCTCTTATCAGAAAAGAGGCTTATGGGAAGCAAGTTTTTCCCCCTCAGCCAGAAGGAAGAACTGAAGGGTCATGGGAGGGGTAACCACCTGGGAAGGGGAAGTCTAGAACTTCTGAGCCCTATCAGCCCTGAGGTGGGGGAGGGAGGTTGTACAGAAAACCACAGCCAGACAACTTTGCAGACAATTGTAAATCAAATTGGGCTATTTTCTCCAAACTGAATATAATTATGGGCAATTGGTGCCTTATTTACCTCACTGACATCCTTAAAGAGTGTCCTGCCTAGACAGACTTTAATGCTGTGTTGGTACCAAGTGAATTTAATCCCTTCTCTCTTCCTCCTCATCCTCTGCCTCACAACTGCTTGACAGTCCGGCATTATTTACCATTGCATCTTGTTTATTTGCTGTCTGTACTTTTATAATGGATTTTGTTTCCAGATATTGGTAAGCTAATTTTGTTTGCTATAAATCAGTGAACTGCCCTAAGGGGTAGGACAAAGAAAAATTTTTGGATATGTAGCCCTAGATTCAATTCAATCTTGATCTATCTCTTCTCCCCTTTCCTTTTCTCTCCTTTCCTATCACCACAGTGAAGTCTTTAAATGAAAATAAAAATATTTATTAAGCATTTACTAAGTGCAAAGTACTATGCTAAGCACTAAGGATACAAAAAAAATAGTCCTTTCCTTCAAGGAGCTTAGATTCTAATAGAGGATGATCATAGAAATAGACAAGTGGTGACAGGGAGGGATAGTAGAGTCAGGAAAGTCACAAGGATGGAGAGTGCAGTCACAGGACAATTGATTGGCATTCCTTTTGTAGAAATGGCACTACTTATTTGGTTTCTGTTTTCAAAACAAAAGATAAAAGGAGGGAAAGCTAAGAAGGTAGGTGATATGCTAGGTAAGGAGAGAGAAGGGGAAGGGGACAGGGGAGTATATGCAGCAGCACAGAAGGAAACTTGTCAGAGTGTAATATGGTACATCTGGAGCTGGCTAGATTCGGTGAACTATCCAGTAAGTAATTGAAAAGACAGTTCTGAGACTAAGGAGGGAGGTTAAGGCTAGAAATATGGATGGGATGTCATCCACGGAGAGATTATGGTTCAATCCATAGAAGTGTAGGAGATTGCCAAGGAAAAGAGTCTAGAGAGAATAAGACCAATGGCAGAACCTTCAGGAAAACTAGGACTAGGGAGTTTAGAAACCAAAGAGGAATATGAGAAGAAGATGGGGGGAAGGTATTAATAGGATGAGAATTAATAGTGAGTGATTTCCTAGAAGACAAGGGAGCAGATCCTTACTAATAAGCATTCTTTTTTTCCACATCAGGCAATATACCTTGAAAGATGTAAAGGCTGCCCTAACAGGCATAGCACCTACAACATCAAATCCTAAGTTTAATAATCAAAAGAGAATTGTCTAAGTGGATTCTGGTTTCTGATGTAACAACATAGGAAGAATCTGATACTTGTCAAATCTATAAATATTTATTGGGCAGCTACTGTGGTCAAGCTACTAATTATTGCTTCATTTCAAACCAAACAATTTTTCCCACTTCCCACCACCAAAAGCAGAGAAGACAGTGTGCCAAGGTCTGACAATCTCTGACTACAAGGGTGACACAACTTCAGACACAGGTACAGCTTGGAGAATAGGAAAAGACTCAGATGGCATTGTCAAAGCCAAGACTTTGACTGACCTTGGGACAAAGTTAGCGCTGCTCAGCCTTTAAATGTACCCTGTGCCTCAAGATTCTAAGCAGCTCAAAGTATAGCTGAATGTGTAATTAGAGTCTCCACGGACACATAGAATGTGGTTTTTTCAGTCCTTTTTCAGTCATGTCCAATCCATCATGACCCCATTTTGGGGTTTTCTTGGCAAGCATACTAGAATGGTTTGCCATTTCCTTCTCCAGCTCATTTTTCAGATGAGTAAACTGAGGCAAACAGGGTTAAGTGTTTTGTCCAGAATCATACAGCTAGAAAGTTTCTGAGACCAGGTTTGAACTCAGGTCTTTCTGACTCTAGGTCCAGCGCTTCCACTGCACTACTTAGCTGCCTACCGTAGCTACTTAGCTGGCCCACACAGACTATAAACAACATAAATAAAGACATTCAAAAAAAGCAGCAGGCAGCCTTTCATCTGGCTCTCTGGATCTACCATGATCAATAGTCAACTGCTTTTCATTTAAGATCATGGGATCAGGAAATCAAGTCCAACCATTTCATTTTACACACAAAGAAACTCAAGTTAAGAAATTTGCCTAAGGTCACACAGTTTAGTAATACAGCCTGGATGCTAAGCCAGGCCCTCTAACACTTGATCCAAGGCTCTTTCTCTACACTGCTGCCAATTCCCTAAACAAGCTGAGAAGCTAGAATTGTATTTACTTTCTGAAGACAGCTACAGCTACACTCAGAGCAGGGGAGAGGCTGGGGCCCTCATTAGAACTCCTGGCCACAGCCACTGTGTTCTTTAATCTATAGATCAATGGCCTTCCCTGCCTGATTGTGCTAACAAGTGAGGGGAATAAGGTTTTGATATCTCCTGAGAGGTTTTACAGGATGAAAAAGGCAAGTTTCTTGATTAGTTGGGAGAGAGGAAAATTCAAATTGGCAAGAGTTCTGTCTGATGTTTTTCAATAACTCAAATCAGACAGAGAGGAGAGAGGGAGGAAGATTGAAGAGAGAAGAGAGAGAGGGAAGAGAAGGAGAGACAGCAATACAGAGAGGAGGGGGGAGAGAAAGCTGCAGCCTCTCCTCTGAGCTTCATTTTGCATCACCAATTGCCCACTGCTCACATCATATCATGTCCTAGAGACATCTCTAAAGAAACACATCCAAAGCAGAACTCATAATCTTTTTGCCAGAACCCATCTCTCTTCCAAACTCCTTGCTCTTAACCTTGGCACTATTCCACACTCCTCACCTTCCCACACTCTATGTATCCAATCAGTTACAACATCTTCAATTTCTACCCAACAGAATTACTTGAATCTGATAGTTTCTCTCTACTCCATAACCCCAACCTTAGTTCAGGTCCTCATCACTCCCAACTAAGATTATTGCCATGTCCTTCTCATAGGTCTCTCTGCCCCAAGTCTCTCACCAGTCCAGTCCATCTTCCACACTGCTAGCAAGGTGATTTTCCTTAATGACAGATCCAACACATCACTCCCCTACTCAGTAAACTCCACTGATTTGTAATTGTTTCAAGGATAAAATATTAACTCTGTTTAGCTTAAAAAAAAAACCTCTTCACCACCTTGTCCCACTTACCTTTCCAGCCTTATTGAACATTGCTCCCACTTCCATTCTCTGCTATTCTATCCCACTCCACTATCCTTCTCTGTTCCTCAAACATAACACTCCACATCCTGTCCCCATCCTTTCCACTGGCCTCATGCCTGAAATGCCCTCCCTTCTCACCTCTATTTCACAGAATTTGTCTCTTCCTTCAGTATGCAACTCAACAACCACCTGCTATATGAAACCTTTTCTAGACCCTCAACCCTTAGTGCCCTCACCCTCAAACTGCCTTGCACCTCGCTACTTTGTTTTCATTTATTCTCTTTATGTTTATTCTGTATGTAGTCATACATCTTTATTATCTCCTCTGTGAAAACGTAAACTCTTTGCAAAGGGGAGTTTACAAAGAGTTTGCAAAGATTTTATTTTCTTGTTTATATCTCCAGGATCTAATAGGGTAACTGGCACATAATAGGTGCTTAAAATGTTTGACTGATTGACATAAATGGAATTTCTAAAATTAAAGAATGCTCAGGCTAGAAAAGTACATATCTTAAGTGGTTATAGCGTACTTCTGCTAGGTAAATATAAAATCCAGAAATAGGAGGGCAAAAGTTCTGAAAGCCCTGATTGAGATCTCTGACAACAGAAGAAATGTTTGTGATTTCAAAAGGGTCACAAGGGTAACATAGCAGAAAGGTGACCAATTCTAGAAAAAAAAACTGCCCATGTGAAGACGTTTAACTTAAATGTTGCATTCACCAAGTAGAATGTAAGCTCCTTGAGGAAAGGGATGCTGTTTTTAATTTTGTTTCTGTACCCCTGACATTTAGACAGTGCGTGGAATACAGTGGGTGCTTAATAAATGCCAGAATTGAAGAACTTGATTATCAAACAAACATAGCATTAGTAGTGCAGCACAATGGCCTGCATGCCATAGGCTGGACTATATACTGCTAAAAATTCTTCAATTCATTTATTTTAATGATTTTGCATAAGAATATTTCTCCAAATATTTTAAATATGATTGGTTCCATAGCTATAGCATAGAGCAAAGGATACTTCTATTTGGATTGTTTCAGTTATAGAATCATAAAATTACAGACTAAACATTATTTCAGAATTGCCAGAGACCTGACAGGCCATCATGTTGTCCAATTTATACTTGAACAAGGATCTCTTGTACAACATCCCTGACAACTGGTCATCCAGCCTTTTCCTGAAGACTTCCAGTGAGGGGAAGTTCACTGTCTTCCCACGAGGACCAAGGACAGATCCTATCAGCAGGAATGTATTTGTATATTTATTTTGTATCTCCCTGTCTTCAACCTCCACCTTTTGCTCCTCTGGACCCAAGCAAAGCAATCTAATCTTTCAGCTGTGTGATAGCCCTTCAAATATCTGAATAAGATAAAGGAAATTTAAATAGAGGCTTTGTGAACCAAAAAAGTATAATTTACAAACAAAATAAAAAATATAATTATCAGTATATCCACAAGAATGTGAATGAATTTTAAGTCCAATTCAACAAGCATCTATTAAGCACCTATTACATATAAGATTCTGCATCTAGTGCTCTGCTCTTCCCCCACAAAATGTTCCACAAAAAATCTTTCACATTTCTTCAAGAAATAATAAATCAACCTGACTTGCAGCACAAAGAAAGGAGGTTAAAAATGCTCCTATGGTTTCTATGTCATGAGATTATTCATGCTTTTATTTCTAGACAGGATGATTTCAGAGAGAAATGGGTTCCCTGAGAAGCAACTTCAAGTTGCAATTTCATAGTTTTGTCAATTCCTGCCAATAGTTTGAAATTCATTAACCACTAGATACGATCTAAAGATAAATGAATGAATCCCTCTGACCTTCATGTTCATGACAAGGTAGGGTTAGATTCATAATTCACAACAAACCAGCCAAACTTCACTCACACTGGTCCCACTGGCTTGCTTTGAATTTGGAACTACCTGTTCCATACACGTTGCTATGTAATGTGGGCAAAAATTCCAAATACATCACCATTTTTTCTCACCACATAAATCAATGCATCCTAAAAATAATAACTATTATTTACATTTTGCTTTTATATACATACATTTATTTGATAATTTAGGGTAGGTAGGGTGTAGAATCAGGAAGACCTGAGTTCAAATCTTGCCTTGGACACTATCTGCATAACCTCTCTTAGCCTCAATTTCTTCATCAGCAAAGTAAAGGTAATAAAAGTATCCACCTCATAGGTTATGAGGATCAAATGAGATAATATGTGTGTAGCACTTTGCAAACCTTCAATCTCTATATAAATTTAATTATTAGCTATTGTACTTATTAATCACAACAACTCCATGATGTTTCTATGTAAAAATAGGTTTAGAAGGGCTGTGACTTATCCACTATCATGAAGTTAGTAAGGGACAAGGGACAAGGGTAGAATTCTAACCTGTTTCTTCTCTCCTGAGTTCATATTCAGCACTGATGCTGTATTCTGCAGACAATTGGGCTATACCATCTGCACTACAGTCATACTTGAAGTACCCCTGAGTCCTGTCACATGCCTTGCTACTAAACCCTAAGGACCAATGAGACCTTCCATTTCACTTGCTACTGAAATTTCTTTCTGTTCTGTCTCTCCCAATTGGAACATGAGCTCTTTAAAAGGGAGGCCTATCTTATTTTTCTATTTGAATATCCAGCACTTCTCACAGTGTGGGCAAATAGCAAACACTCAAAGAATGCTTTTTCATACTTTCATTCATTCATTCATTCATTCATTCATTCATTCATATATAAATACATCACAATGCCTTTGAGCATGATCTCTACCTACTAATAGGAATTTTCTTTCATTGATTGTGGCTAAATTATCCTTTTTTGCCATCAGTCACAAACTTTATCTATAAGCCCCCATTAAAAAGGATGGAGAAAAATAGCTCATTCAATCTGAAAATAGAGTTTTGCATTACTGTATGGAATGTCCTCACTGATGATGAAATGGTGCATGTTAGAATGGAGAGTCTAGTGTAGGAATTAGAACAGGCAAATCATGGAAGACAATAGTCACCACAACCACTTGTATCAGAAGGCTGGCAAAAAAGTTCCCTGATGGGCGGAAATTCACAAGAGTCACACAGTATGTGCATGCGCGACATGGGTAGAAACATTAATGTGATGAAATTACAGACACATTTGGAGTACCAGCAAAACATCAACCAATTGCCACCCTTCAAGAGTAACTGCATATACAATGGGCTCTAGCAGACTATCTGTACCTGATTCCGTTAGTTAAGGTTTCACCCTCCTTCCCCACCAAAACAAGGTGCTATTATTGCAGATAACTACAAGAGGGATTCATCTCTTGACACCTTCCTTCTTTGAACTTTCAAGTCACAAAAATGATAGTGCCTCATCATATGAAACTGGCAAAAACTAAAACTTATAACTTTTACTGAATGTGATATTTCTAAATATATATATTACTCATGGGAAGAGTTATCATTGATCTCATCACAGGACAAGATATTTCAACTATTCCCATTTGTTTTTCCTATGGGTTACCATTAGTCACTGTTTTTGCCAACAAGGAAGAAGAATTAATAAATTATTGAATGTCATTTCTATTTACATATCATACAAATAAGTTATTGAATAGCATTTCTATTTAGCTAATGAGCACATAAAGTTGAGAGAAAACTACACTTAGAGTCAGGAAGACTTGGGTTCAAATTCTACCTCTGAGACCAGCTGTGTAATGATGAGAAAACCATTTAATCTCTCTGAGCCTCAGTTTCCTCATTTGTGAAAAGAAGTTATTGGAATCGATGTCCTCTGAGATCTTTTCTAGCTCTAAATCTATGATCCCTTGGTTTAGCCAGTAGGTTTGGTTTTTATTAAAGGGCATTAACAATTGAATATGAAAAAGCCAAGCCTCTGGGTTAACCCTTCATATGCTAAGGACAAACAGATTCTTGGAAGTAAAAACCAAAGGTTAAGTCATAAATTTATTGATTTTTCTTTCAGCTGCAGTCATTAGCCAGGGATGCAGCTTTAAGTGCAATGCTTATTTTTTTTTGTTTAACTTGGCTGGTCTTCATTAAGCAATCTCTGATCCCAAATCAAAGATATGATTACTGAAGCACTGTCACTGATCTTTGAAAGCTACTGGAGAAGGAGAAAAAAATGCCTTAAGATGGACAAATGTTATCCCAGTTTCTGCAAAAAAGGGCAGATAATGGAATCTTGAAATTGTAAGCCAAGGACCTTGACTTTGACTCCTGGTAACACTCTAGAATATATTATTAAAGTCATGGTTGGTGAACATTGAGGAAAAGAAATGGTGGTCACAAAAACAACCTGTTTTCATCAAGAAAAATCATGCCAGAAGAACCTCATTTCCATTTTTATAAGGTTTCCTCAACTGGCACGTCATAGCAATGTTACAGTGATAGATGTGAAAAAGATAGGCAAATACAGAGAGACACAGGGTAAAGTTGGAGGGGGAAGGGAAGGAGGCTACATATATTTCATTAAAGCATTTTTATAAAATATTTCATGTTACGCTTGTGGAAAATGCTTAGGCAAGATGGCTGCACAATTATTTGAATTTGGAACTGGTTGAGTGACTGAACCAACAAATAATCATTAATGGTTAAAAGGCAATGTGGAGAGAGATGTAAAGCAGATTGTTCCAAGGATTTGTACTTGGTCCTCTTCTGCTTAACATTCTTATCAATAACCTGGATAAAGGCATAGAATGGCATCCTTATTAAATTTACAGCTGATGTCAAGCTGGAAAAGATAGATCTAACATACTGGATCAAAAAGATAATCCACTATGCTTGGCATGCAGTTCCTCCTCACCCCCATCTTGTATAACCCCCTACTTCTTTTCATATGCAGCTCAAGTATAACCTTGTACATGAGGCCCTTCCTGAGCACCATCATTCTCTGGCTGCTAGTGCCATTCCCCTCAAACTACCTTGTATTGACTGTCTTGTGCTTATTCTATAAACATTTATTTTATGCATATTCTATCTTGTATGTGTGTTATATAACACATACATTTATAATTATCTAGTTGTTTGCATGTCATCTTTCCCGTTAATATGTGAGCTCCTTGGAGACATGAACCATGGTTTGTCTGGTTGGTTTTTGTATCTTCAGTACTCAACTGATTGATCAGTTGTTGTTTTTTTCCTCTTCTGATAAAATGGAAGTTCCTTGAGTACAGAGATTTTTGTTGTTGTTAATATTTATCTTTATTTCAGCTGTGCCTAGCACAGTGCCTGGCATATAGTAGTTACTTAATATTTGTTGACTGATTAATTCATTTATTTACAAGTTATAAAATTTATTGGCCAAATATTATAAGATGTAAGGTTCCCAAAACCAACTTCACAAGTACAAGATGGGGGAATCACTGTAACACCCCACAATCTAACTATCCTTCCACTGTGCTCCTCCTCCTACCACCTTCTCTCCTCAGGGACTGGGAAAAGCCACAGAGGTTTGGCCTATATTTTTGGTAGAGACTGGTCACTTCCACCAATGCTAAACTTTATGACAACAGTCTGTCCAACATCTATTCCTTGTCACTAAATTGGCCACAGATGCCAATAGAATATCTATTTACAGCTCTTGGATGGCCAGTCAATAAGCTGTGAATTCACTTAGCTCTAATATTTATCACCCAGCCACTTTTCTCCATCTTGTCCACAAGAATATAATGAAGAAGTTTGTCAAAGGTCTTGCTGAAATCAAGATGTAGTATGCTTGCTGATGGCAATTCTCTAATCTACTGGTCTAATAACCCCATCAAAAAAAGAAAATGAAATTACTTGACCATGATTTGTTATTAGTGACCCATACTTTCTTTCCTAGTAATCACCAATTCTTTTTCTAGGTGCTCACAAAGTGCCTTTTTAACAATCTATTTGAGAATATTGCCAAGGACCAGCCTCAAGATCACCAGTCTCTAGGGCATGAAATCAACTTTAAAAAAAAAACTAGAAGCATTTGTCTGTCTCTGATCTTCTGACACTTCTTCCATTCCACAAATTTCCTCAAAAATTACTGAGTCATTGAGTGTTCATCTATCCAAGTTATTTCAGTGCCTGGGATATTATTTTCCCAAGTCTAAAGAATTCACTTGGATGGCCCTGGATTCAGGAGGACCTGAGTTCAAATCCAGCCTCAGCCACGTAACACTTACTTCCTGTGTGACCCTGGGCAAGTCACTTAACCCCATTGCCTAACCAAAAAAAAAGATTTCACTTGGAGCCAGTAGAAACCATACTGCATGGAGAGTCAAGAGACCTGGACTGGAATCCTCCCTAAGAAACTGACTAGAGCTATAACAATAAACAAGTCATTTACTTTTCAGAGCATCAGTTTCCTCATCCATAAATTTGACTTAATATCTATCTTGGGCAGCTAGGTGGCATGAATTTAGTGGATAGAGTGCCAGACTTGAAGTCAGGAAGACTCATCTCGAATCTGGCCTCACACATTTACTAGTTGTGTGATTCTGGGCAAGTCACTTAACCCTGTTTGCCTCATCCATAAAATGAAGCAGAGAAGGAAATAGTAAACCACTCCAGTATCTTTGCCAAGAAAACCCCAAATGGGGTGGCAAAGAATTGGACATCTCTGAAACAACTGAACAACAACATTCTCAAGGAACTCTGATGAGGGAGATAACATACAAACAACTATGTACATGCCAAGTATACACAGAACAAATCAGGGATAGTATCAGGAAAAATGCACAAAAGCGAAGGAGGCCTGGCAAAGGCTTCTTACCATGGTGGAATATTATCTGAGACTTGAGGGAAGTCAGGAGATGAAGATAGAGAAGAAAAAAATTTGAGGCATAGGAGACAGACAGTGAAAATAGTCAGGAGATGGAGTAGTAAGGAAGAACAAGGAAGTCAGTGTCATATTACTGCAGAATACATGGAGGGGAGTAAGGTATAACAAGACTGGAAAGGTAGGGAGGGGCCATGTTATGAAGGACTTTAAAGCCAAACAGGGTCTTAAACTTGATCCTGGAGGGAAAAACAGAGTCTATTGAATGGAGGGGGGGTGCGGTGATGCAGAACATGATCTTACCTGTATTTTAGGAAGATCAATTCAACAGATGAGTGGAGAATGGATTGGAGCGGGGAGAGACTTGAGGCAGGAGGACAACCAGAAGACAAACCAGTCACTGTCATTGTCCCTTTACATATCCCTTTACATACAGTCACCTAGTGAAGTAACAAACTCAGGCTATCTCAATGGATCCATATTCTCACTAACGTGTATACTCTCTCTGCTTGTATATACTGAAATCCCTCCAGGCCCAACTGAATAAAATGAATGTAAAAATACCATGAGAAAAATATTATCAGTAGAATTGTATTTAGAAAGGACAGGAAATCATCCATGAGTTATTGAATACCTCCTAAGTCTAAATGTTGAGTCTGCTTACTGTCTATCCAGCAGGTGGATGTGAAATGAGGCCATACCCTCCCATTACTACCGTTTTTCCTCCCACTTATTCAGGCTTAAGTACTGGCTTGCAAGTTCTCTACCCAGTTCTCCTGACCATGCACTCCTATTGCCAGAGCCAAGAGTAGGTGGGAACAACATAAATGCAGTTTTGATGGCCTCCTACTCAATGTGGTGGGCGACAGATGGAAACAACAGAAGGCTGGAAGAAACTGGAGAGTTTGTCCAGAAATCCCACTGTCTCTCCTGGACCACCAATAGGAAAGAAATCAGGAGTTGGCTTCCATTGCCCCATTTGCTCCTGCCACAATTCCCTCTTCCTCTGTCAAATCAACATGATAAAAAGAAAACCTAAACACTCCACTCTCCTCCAAATCCTTCCCTCTTAAATCTCTGGGATTTTTGATTCTCATCCCTCACCAGGGAAAGGGAGAGAACACAAAAGTAGGGAAACAAGGGCCAGAATCATTCAGTGATTTATTAAACAAAGTCAATGAAAAAGCCAAAACCAAGATTAGAATCTGGGATTCCTGTCCCCTAATCTCTAAGCCGATTTAAGGAGTTCACTCTTGGAAAATTCACACTCCCTCAAAAGTGTTGTGTGATTGTATAATTATAATCACTAAGCCTGGCCCTGGAGAAGATCATAGGATCAAAAATTTAGAGCTGGAAGATACCCAAGAGCTCTCTGGGGCTCACTTACCTCATCTTTAAATGAAAGTCCAATCGTTTCATTTTAAAATGAGGTAAGTGAGCCCGAGAGCAATAGTAACTTGTCCAGAGAAGCACAGCATGTCTACAAGGTGGAGTTTAAACCAGCTTCCTGACTTCAAGTACCACTTCCTTTCCACTATACCACATTGCTTCAAGATGTGGAGCTGAGAAAATGCACCCTCCTCCCTTGATTGCAAAAGAAGTGAGTTATGAATGTGGAATTTCACATAAATGCTCAGACATGGTCAATGTGTTGGTTGGTTTATCTCAACTGGTTTTTTTGTTCTATTTTGTTACAAGGAGGTTCAGTGGGTTGGGGAAATGTTAGATTCAGAAACGAATATGAAATAATGACAAAATGTATTAATAGGGGCAACTAGGTGGAACAGTAGAAAGAGCTCTGGCCTTGGAGTCAGGAGGACCTGAGTTCAAATCTGACCTCAGACATTTGAAACTTACTAGCTGTGTGACCCTGGTAGGACACTTAACCCCAATTGCTTCACCAAAAAAAAGCAAAAAAAAAATGTATCAATAATTTGTTGAGAAGAAAGTACTGTTTGCAACACCTTAGAGGGGCAAAGCAGGTATTGAAAGCAAGGGGATGGGTAGGAGGGGGCAAGGAGAAGGCGAGAAGAGAATGAATCAAGACTCTTTATCCAGAATATATTTTCAAGATATCTTTCAAGCATTACTCTACAAAATGTTACTTTGGAAACATACAAGTGGAAAAGTTGTTGGATGATGGTGGTCTAGGACTATCATTAAAATGTCGCCTCTTCTCTATATCTGCCATGTTTCTAAAATTCAATTTATGCTTATGTTGGAGAACTGTATTCTTCTCCTTTTATCTTTTTCACAGCACAAAATGATTATCTTTCTTGCAAGTAAATGATAAGATGAAAACAAATGAATAACTGCTATGATTCCCTCGTGCAGCATTGCTCGTGTATGGCAGACACTGCTGGCATTGCCCACAAGAAGATATCACAAAAATGAAACAGCCACCTCAGGGCATGTTTGGCAGCACATTCATTTAACATTTAACTGTGTAAATATTTTTTTATTAATGGCCCTATGATGTTCAACCTGGCAGCTTCAAATGAGGTAGGGAGGGAGGGAAGGAGGGAGGAAAGAAGTAAGGAAGGAAAGAAGGGAGGGAGGGAAGGAAGGAGGGAAGAAGGAAGAGAGGCAAGGGAAGGAAAAAGAGGGGATGGGAGTGAAGAGGGAGAGGTAGATGGGGAGAAAACAAACAAGGATGAAAAGGAAAGGTGTCTACCTAATGGATTCAGCAATTGGAATCAGATTCCTTGTAACCCAGTTCTATCTTAGCTACTGATTCATTATGGTTAGACCAACTAAAGCAGCTATCTTATCCATTTCATCAGTCACAGAATCTCAGGGTTAGAAAGCACCTCAGTGGATATCACTGGAGTGTCTTTTTTTCATTTAGTGAAGTGTTTTTTTGACAATGAGTTCCAAACATTCCATTGTAACCAAAATCTATATTTTTTTCAATTTTCTTCAAGGGCACCCTGGAAATACAGTCATCAGATAGTGAAGGTGTTGGCCTTTTTTAAACAGTACATTTCTCTGCTTCTTTTAATCAAGTGTCTTATATCCTTCTTCAGTATCTCCCAATGTTCCTTTTCCTTGGATACAGGGAAAAGTGTAAATGCTGGCATCCATAAGGGAAGACATGACTTTTTCTAGCAAAAATAATGACATATTATCCTCCCCAAAACTATCTCCTCCATACATCCATTTGGGAAGGAAGATTATATTTTCAGGGAACTTAGACAAATAAGTCTTCCTGTTTTAAAAAAAAAAAAAACCCAACTGAGATTCACAAAATGAAGCAATTCCAGTTTCATGCATAGTGCCTGAGGAATGCAAGCATCACTTCTGAACTGAAGAAATGACCTACTGGCTGCAATTATTAAACAAGGGTAGTAATTACATAAATAGAAAAAACACACACCCTCATCAATGGCACCAGGACATGGACATGAATTTGGCAGAATATAACAGATGAGATCCTAAAGTCAAGAAAAGTTGGGAAGGACTTACACACCAAAGAATGGGTAATCAGTATTGGTAAGGCAAGGCATTAAAAAGGGCAAGCTAATTTAATGAGATGCAGAGAAAATATTAAAACCAGGCCCCAATTTTTCTGATTGGGTTCTCTTGAGAAGGAAAAAAAATGGTCTCCCACAATATATTTTCAAGGCTTCCAAATTAGGATTATTTCCTGACCCATATTAAATGTATCATGAAGTATCCTGAAAGATCTCACTCTATTTAGCTTAGTCATTCTCTGTATTCCTGTACCTCTATGTTTCTCTTTCTGTCTCTCTATCTTTGTTTCTCTATCTTTATCTCTGTCTCTCCGTTTCTGTCTCTTCCTCTGTCTCTGCTCCCCTTCCCCAATTCCTCACAGTCAATGCTTTGGCTATGAGCCTCTTGAATGTTGACTAGGTTATTCCCTAGACTTCAGTCAAGTATTCTGGGCCTATATTTATTGGCTTCCCAGTTTGGTAGGCTTGGTTGGAACTTGCACCAAGCTGGAGTAACTTTCAGGAACATAGAGTCAGGGGTAGCTAGATGGCACAGTGGTTAGAGCACCAGCCCTGGAGTCAGGAGAACCTGAGTTCAAATCCAGTCTTAGACCAGACACTTGACACTTGCTAGCTGTCTGACCCTGGGCAAGTAACTTAAGCCCAATTGCCTTGCCAAAATAAAAGAACATAGAGTCATCTCCATCCCTTGATGTGGCATAGAAGGATGATTTTAGTGGAGAGAACAGGAAACAACTAGAATTAATTTGCCTGCTGACTATATTCAGTGACCCCTTCTTTCCCTTAGTTCTTTTTCTTGCCTTTATTCCAACACAGACCAAAATGACTAATGCAATTATACAGGAGAAGCAATGCAAAAAATGTCATGAGAGAAATAGGTGACAAAAAGGGTTAAACAATCAAGGCTAGAATGAAGGGTGCTCCACTGGCATCCATATAACATCAAGAAATTTGGCAGACCAGTGAAAAAATATCCACAAGAATCACACAAGAATCAATCTGCATCAGTGGAAAAAAGATTGACATCAATATGATCATGGATCCATTGGAGTAATGGAGAGAGTGAAAGAAGTTCATTCTGATTAAGTTTCTTACTTTAACTAGAGTTAATACTACGTGTGGATATCATGAGTCAGAAACATTGGGTTAAAATAGACTGGTTCCTTATTAGCATTTCCAGCTCCTAAAAATGGGATAATTCTTCCTTCTTTAGAAAAAGACTGTTTTATCTTCTTGGCCACCTTAGTAAACCTCCTTTCTCTTCCCTTTTCCAAGGTGTTTTCCATTGAAATGATTTGCCAAGTCTTGATGTCCCTATTTATCAAGCCTGCTTATCTTTGACCATGATAAACCTTGCCTCCCTGGGAGAGAAAAGGAAAGAGAGACACAGAGAAAATAAACAAAGAGAGAAGAGGAAGGTTCCATAGAATAAGAATTCAATCCAAGCATCCCATTAAGAGATGCTACTAAGCCCATCTAAACTAAGGCAAGCCCTTAGAATACTTGTAGAGTGGGGAAGTGACTTTTCCTTTTTCAGTAATCCAAGCTAGGATCAAAAGCCAAAGGCATTTCCTCCATCTTAGCCACCTAAATATCTCAAGCTAAAGTCTTACTTTCTATAAGAAGGCTCTCCCAGTCTTCTGGGATTATATCTAATTTGTGATTGATATTGTCTTTCTGTGCTTTCTGTAGGTGCTCTTGACTTGATAAATGCTTCTTGACTTGACTTGGGACTCAAGCACCGAGACTCCAGCACCCAAATCTAGAATAATGGTGTCCCCAGAGCAAGCCCCTTGTACCATGTGCAAGAAGTAGCCTGTAAGAGTGATAAAAAGATGGATGTTGATATAGAATGGCAGGTGGGAGTAATCTAATAGGTGTTTCTTCTCAGGCTCTACAGGTGAACAATTTGTCCGGTTAGTCAGACAATAAGCATTTATAAAACACGTACCATGTTCCAGTCACCGAGCTAAGCTCGAGAAATCCAAAGAAAGATAAAAATTATCTCTGCCTCAAAGGGTGTTACACATACAAATGGGGCAGAAGGTCTACTTCCCTAAGTGACACTGTTGTTCAGCATATCTCAAGGTAGATTTTACTAGGGGGTATGATAGCCAAAGATCTCAACTGGAAAGGGACACTGTGTTCATTATTTCTAAACCTGGTCAAAGGTAATGAATGAATCTATAGCTAAGCCACTTACTCAGGGAATCGGGCATCCAATACAGTCACCAGTAGCCAGAGGACAAATGCCTTTCCATGGAAATTGATAAGCAATTGAAAGGAGACTGGCTCAGAGCCAACCATAAGGGAAATTCTCACTGATAATACTAAGCTTTCTTAGAAAGAGAGGAACCTATTCAAGACAACTGATCAGTGGTCCCTGGCAAGAGACAGATGTGAGCATACCTTCTACACCTGTAGCCAGGGCCAGAAAGAGGAAAGGTTTCCATTGGAACTTGGATGTTTTGTTCTTTCTATTCTGAGCTGTATGTAGCTTCAAAGCAAAAGTTTTGTTCACTGAGTAGCCAACTTCAAACCCTAAAAGTATCATCCTTAACGATATAAGAAGCACGTTGCAGGTTCTGATTTCCACTTGAGACCTTCACAACAATCTTCTGTGCTCCCCCAAATAGTTTATAAAATGATCATACCATAGAACAACAGATTTGTGATTTTGCCTTCGCAACCTCAGAGCCTAGCACAGTGACTGATACATAATAAGGGCTTAATTAATGTGATGAAATCTAGAAGGGACTTAAGAGGGCATCTATTCTAATCCTATCATTTTGCAAATGAAGAAGCTAAAATCCAGAAAGGTGAAATGAATTACCTGAAGTTTTGCAGGTTGTAAGTGGAAGAATCAGGATTTGAAACCAGGTCTTCTGACTTCCAATGCAGTGTTTTGAAATAAAACCAGACTGAATATCCTCAAGCAGCTTGATCAATGGGCCTCAGGTCCCCCTCCTAAACTCCAACTAGGACTGAGTCCTTTCCCTTGGGAAGAATGATTCTTTCTCCTTACTACTATATGTAAAGTACACTTCTGGTATTGCATCATGGTGTGGATGTGGTCACGGTTTCCTGAAACTTGAGCTGAGAGAGCATAAGTCTGGGCAGATCCTATCAGGTTGGAAAGATTTCTAGCACAAGCCCAATCATTATGCTCGTCTGTCGTCTAAGAACCAACTTAGCTACGTCCAGAAGGACTACGAGATTCATTTCAGGGATGTGAATTTTTCTGTCACATTAACTCTTTAATTTGCTGTTGTTGTTCTGTTGCTTAAGTCATCTCTGCCTCTTCATGACCCCTTATAGTCAAAGTTATCTATACCCTTAAATTCTTTGATTTTACCAATTGGAAAATCAAATGAAATTGGACTTCTGATCAATTGCCTTTACTATACAGGTATAAAAGTATCAAATCTATGGACTAGACTGGGGAGAGGTTTGCAGCAAAGAGACTAAGCAACAGGCTATTGCAATAATCCAGGTATGGATGATAACGTTGGACACCAGGGTAATGGCAGAGTCAAAGAGAAGGGGGCATTTACAAATAAAAAATCAACAGGGTTTGGCAAGATATTGGATATGGGGGATCAGAGAGTGAGGAGTCAAGGATGACATCCAGTCACCTGGGTGACTGGAAAAATGGTAGCAAGTCTGGAAGTTGTGGGAGCAGTGGGGCGTCAAGAAAAAATAATGAATTTGGGTTTAGATATTTTGACTTTAAGATGTCTATGGGTCATCAAGTTTGAGATTCCTAATAGGTAGTTAGAGAGGCAAGGCCAATAAATCTATGACAGCTAGCATTCATGGAGCAATTTCAGGATTGCAAAGAACTTTACCTACATTATATCATATGATCCTCACAACAACTCTGTAAGGAGGGTGCTATTATTATGCTCATTTTAAAGATGAGGAAACCAAGACCCAGAGAGGTTAACTTACTTGTCCAAGGTCACAGAGCTAGTAAGAGTCTGAGGTGGGATTTGAACTTGGGACTTCCTGACTCTAAGTCCAACACTGTACTCTTTGCTACCTATGTGCCTGAGAGAAAAAGGAGAGGGACTGGTCATAGATCAGAATGAAGACATCAAACAGCCAATGTGCTTCTACTGTTCAACTCATTATTTCAAGGAAACAAGAGAAAGATCCCCAGCACACTCTGGGTGGACAGCTCCAAGGTGAACTTGTGGAAGAAAAAGGAGGAGTGGCCCAGGATGGACAGGCATCAGCAGGGCTACAATCTGCATTGGTGAAGGGACTATTCACACTGAGGAGATCCCAGACCCTTTGGAATATCGAGATACTGAATCTATATTATAAAACATGAAAGTGAACCTGGTTTAGTTCAGTTTTGTTTTTATGAAAAAAGAAGCTTTGGGGAAAACTTATCTCTATAAATACCATACAAGGTTGGAGGTGATCAGGCTCAGTCTAAACAGTAGAAAGCTGGTACAGTTGATCTTTGGCTCTGCCCAGGTCATCTTCAGTCTGAAAAAGTTGAGGTCTCTGATTTGAAAGAACAAGAGGTCTCGGGGAATTATTTCCTTTCACGTTCCTAGTATCAGGAAAGCCAGGCACTGAGATCAGGGCTTCCTTCCCTATCCAGGACCTTTGATGACCCCACTGGAAGAAAAGTTCTAAAGATTGAAGCTTCTGAAAACCTCTCAGGTGAAACCGTGAACAAGAAAAAAATCCCAAGGAAAAACAAGAAACGCTCCCATTAATTCTGTGGTTGCTGTTGTTTTTGTTGAATTTACAGTGACACGGGGATGGGAAGATTTCTCACTGTATTTTTATGGTAATTGTAGTTGGATATACACACCATTTATCATTGAAGGCTTATGGGTACTGCAGGCTAGTTTTCAGCTAGTGGTATTTGACTGCTGTTCAGGGGAAATGGTTTTTTTTTCCCTTCCTCCTCTTTTCATTAGGTAGAAGACAAGTCACATAATAAGAGTAGTAATTCAAAGTGCTGGTGACAAAATCTAGTGACAGTGAGGCCAGGAAGATGTGGAAGACTCTAGCCTATGCTAGCGTTATGTTGTGTGTGTGTGTGTGTGTGTGTGTGTGTGCGCGCATGTGTGTCTGTGTCTGTGTCTCTCTACACACATACACACACACACATGCTGCAATACATAATATGATTTCACATAAAGAATTTGTATTGGGGAAAATAAGAAGAAAATAAGAATAAGTACCATTTATATAGAGTACCAAAGTTTTCAAAGTTTTTTTACCTTAAATATTCCATGAGAACTTCCCAACCAATCTGTAAAGTAAATACTACTGCTATATTATCCCCATTTTACTGATGAACAAATTGAGATTCAGGGACAATAAGTGATTCAGTTAGTCAAAAAATATATATGAAGTGCCCACTATACCAAACACCATACTAAGCCCCTGGCATACAAAGATAAAAAAAAAACAGCACCTGTTGTCAAGAAATTCAAATTTTAATGAGGGGGACAACATACAAACAATCATGTCCACACAAGCTAAATTGACAATAACCAGCAAAGGGAAGGCACTAGAATTATGGGGAATTAGGAAAGCTTCCCATAAGGGATGAGATTTTAGCTGGGACTTGAAGGAAGCCAGGAGATTGAAGTGAGGAGGGAGAGAGATCCTGGCACAGGGCACAGCCAGTGAAATTCAATGCCCACAATTGAGAGGTCAATTCAGGACTGGTCACACAGCTAGTAAATAAGGAGGGAAGATTTAAATCAAGGTCTTTCTCACTCTGAAGCTAGTATTCTCTCATGCCATTATGACAATGCTGAGAGTCAGGAGACTTGAGAACTAACGAGCTTTATAGCCATGGACAAGTCATTTAACCTTTCCAGGCCTCTAGACCTATAGAGGGTGTTCCAAAAGCTAGAGTGCAATTTTAAGCTAGTAATGAATTTTGCAACACATCATATAGTGGGGGGTTTGGGCCAGATGATCACTAAGGAATGTTTCCAATCTGGAATTCTATACAATCAAAACTGACACATTTTATACCATATCTTAAATACATTATCTCACTTGAGCCTTAATACAACCCTATGAGGTTTGGGGGAGTTGGGCCTTTGGGAAGAAAGGGGGAGATGAGCCTGTGATTTATCAATGTAGGGAGCCTTTTTAATGTATTTTAACCAGTTTATTTTTTTTTAATTTTTTTAATCTATTTTAATCTATTTATAATCAGTTTATAGGACCCCAGATTTAGAGCCAGAAGGGACCTCAGAAGTAATCTAATCCAATCCCTTCTTTTTTATAGATGAGGAAATTGAGTTACAAGGAGCTAGAGGTTTAAGTCAGTCCTTCTGACTCCAAATCTAGGACCCTATTTTCCATTGTAGCACTTTACCTTTGGAGTAAGAAAATGCCCTACTCCAAAGCACATAGACACCTGTTCTATAACTTAGAGTGGGCATGGAGCACTGAGAGTTTAGGTGACTTGTCCAGGGTCATACAGTCAGCATGGATCAGAAAGAGAACAAAAATGATGAAGGGACTCAAGATCATGCCATATTAGGACCAGTTGGGAGAAATGGGGATGTTTATTTAGCCTGAAGAAGAAAAAATGTCAGAATGGAGTGGAAGCAGTCATCACAGCTTTCTTCAGGTATGTCATTTTCAGAGGAATTGGGATTCTTCTCCTTCACTCTTGAGGACCTCAGATCTATGATTAATGGGTAGCAACAGATAATGAGGCTTAATGAAAGGATAAAATTCTTCCTCATAGAATTTCCCAGCAGAGGAATGGGCTGCCTCAAGAAGCAGTGGGACCCCTCTTACTTGAGGTCTTCAAGCAAAGACTGGATGTCACATACTAAGTGATATCTAATCATAATTTGATTGATATTCATAATTATTTTGGCTGCCTGTTGACCATTTGTCAAAAGACTTATACAGAGGATTCTTTCACAGGTTCAGATTGGACTCCATGATAGCCAAGGTGCCTTCCAATTCAAAAACAGAAATGGCGATGAGCCTTTCACATACAAAAATGAGAGATAAATGGATATTATACTGGTACCCTCAAGATATCAAAATATCAACAAGAAGGATGCCAGCCATATTTGAGCAAATGTTCTATGTTGGATGGATGGAACATTAGGAGGAAGATTATGGCAGGATAGGAAGGAACAAGGCAGGATAAGATAGGAATGTCCATTCCGGCCCCAATCACAGTGTTTTTCTGAGGCCCTAAGATGAAGCATTCTTTAACAGTAAGCAATAAATTTGTGGAACTAATTACTTCTGCAGGCAGAAGACCAGATGCCTATCTAAACTCCCTAGGTCAATGGGTTCAAAGAAAACTGGGAAGACTTATGTGAACTGCTAGAGTGAAGTGAGTAGTATTATACAATTACAACATTGCATAAATAAACAACTTTGAAATATTCAAAGAACTCTAATTAATGCAATGACCCCATAGGATTTCAGAGGACCTATGGTGAAGGATGCCCCCCAATGTCTAATCAAGAATGACAGATACAAGACAATAAATGAGACATAATTTTTAAATGGGCAATAAGGCAATTTGTTTTTTTTATTTACCATGCATATTTGTTACAAAAGTTTTGCTTTTGTTTTTTCTTTTTTTCATCGATGTGGGGTTGGCAGAGGCAACAATGGGAGGGAGAAAAAAATAAATGCTTGTTAATTGAAGAAAAATTAACTCCATAGCTCAACAAAGCAGATTGCACAGGCCACTAATACCTCAATTCCATTTTAATTTTTTAAATTAATTTTTTAAAACTACCATTTTAAGTTATGCCCAACCGGGCATATCAGGAGACTATCCATGACCAGAAAGCCTGTGAATACAAAAAGAAATTCAATAAGATATCTTACTATTTTTATTTTTTTTAACCTGGCCAACATTTCCATTCCTAGCCTTCGAGGTTACTTGCAAAAGACCTTTATGTTGAAAAGATAAATCTATGCAATGTGCAGCCTCCTACAGTCACCAAAAGGGATATCTGGTAAGGACGTTGAGCAATATATCAGAT
This sequence comes from Vombatus ursinus, assembly GCF_900497805.2. Taxonomy (NCBI): domain Eukaryota; kingdom Metazoa; phylum Chordata; class Mammalia; order Diprotodontia; family Vombatidae; genus Vombatus; species Vombatus ursinus. Next base: position 7,172,757 of record NW_020954625.1, on the reverse strand, counting down.
GCGACAAATCCTAAAGCAATTACAGCTTCTGGTTGTCATGTTGTGACAAGGATGCTTTTTGTTTAGACTGATTCAGAGAATTGCAATAAATAAAAACTATTCAGTTTCAATATGATCAGCATTACTTCATGCCAAGGTAAAGGCTTCCATTTCAGTGTTGTCTAAAAACCATATGATTTATATATAAACCCATGTGTGGATAAACATCAAATTTCAGGGGATTTTTTTCCTCTTCATAACATAATGGTTAATGTGAGGCAGTTAGGTGCCCCTGTAGATAGAGTGCTGGACCTGGAGGCAGGAAGATTTAAATTTAAATCCTCAGACATTTACTAGCTGTGTGACCTCAATTGAATAAGTCACTTCACCTCTGTTAGACTCCAGAACCAACATTTTTTCCAGCTCATCATGCCCCAGAATAATAATGACAATAATAACAATAATAATAATAATAGCATTTATATAGTGCCTACTGCATGCCAGACACTGTGCTAAGCACTTTACAAATATTATCTCATTTGATTTTGTTATGATTTATAAAAAAAAATTTAGTTTTTAACTTAAAACAAAAGATGATTGCACATGAAACTGCAAGTCTATTATGTACAACTTGCTATTCCTTTTTAATATATGATAAAGTTATCATATAAATTTCTTTTTTTTCTTTTTCCCCCTCCCTCCCAGCCTAGAGATGGTTACCATTAGGTACAAATGTGTATACATATGTAAAATCATTCTATACGTACTTTTATTTATCAGTTCTGACTCAGATGCAGACAGCGACTTCCATTGTAGTTCATTTGAGAATTTATAATAGTCAAAATGACTTATTCCCTCAAAGTTGTTACTAAAGCAATGTTGCTGTTGCCGTATACAACATTCTCTTGGTTTTGCTCATTTTTCTTCATTATTTCATACAAGTCTATCCAAGTTTTTCTAAAATCATCAAGCTCATCATTTCTTTTTTTTTCTTTTTTTTCGGGTAGGCAATGGGGTTAAGTGACTTGCCCAGGGTCACACAGCTAGTAAGTGTTATGTGTCTGAGGTTAGATTTGAACTCACATCTTCCTGAATCTAAGGTCAGTGCTCTATCCACTGTGCCACCTCACTGCCCCCTCATCACTTCTTATACCACAGTAATCATCCATCATGATCATATAAACACAACTTGTTTAGCTGTTACCCAATTTATGGGCATCCCCATAATTTCCAGTTCTTTGCCACCACAAAGGTATAAATATTTTAGAACATATAGGTTCTTTTCCTTTTTCCCTAATCATCTTTGGAAATAGACTTACTAGTGGTATTGCTGGATCAAAGGGTATAGGCAGTTTAATAACTCTTTGGGCATAATTCCAGATTGCTCTCCAAAATGGTTGGATCAGTTCACAATTCCACCAACAATGAACTAGTGTCCCAATTTTCCACATCGTCTCTAACATTTGTCATTTGATCTTTACAACAACCCTTGGAGGTAGATACTATTATTATCCCCATTTTTACAGTTCAAGAAACTGAGGCAAATAGAATTACAGAAATTTATGTGGTTCTTTAAAGTTTGCAAAGTGCTTTCCACATATCTCATTTGAGCTGCACTATCAATCTTGTGAAGTGGGTACTTCAGGTGTTATTATTACCCATTTTAGATATAGGAAAACTGAAGGTTACAAAAGTTAAGTGACTTACCCATGGTCACACAGGTAGTAAGTATCAGAGGCACTTTGGACCCAAGGTTGCAATCTGTGCTGATGGAGAGAGTTTCCATATAGGAATTCCTCCTTTTACTTAACCCACACTCATATCACACATCCATTGTATATTTACAGATCTCAGGAACAGTAAAATTCAGTCTGGGAATGATATCTAAGACCTAATAAAATGGAAAAGGAATTTATATTTAAATGAGATAATCAAGTCAAGGAAAACCATAAAGTTGTTTAATATCAGATCCATAGCAATAGTCTTAAGATATTAAGAAATTAAAATCAAAGAGAAAAATCAGTTAGAAAAAATAACAATAATAATAGCTAGGATTTATATACCACTTTAAAGTATGCAAAACATTTTACATATATTATCTCTTTTGGTCTTTACAACAATCCTATGAGGAAGGCATTATTATCCCCATTTTATATATAAAGAATCCTATGTTGAGAGGTTTAGTGACTTGCCTAGGGTCGCACAACTAGTAAATGGTTGAGACCAAATTTGAACTCAGAGCCTCCCGATTTCAAGTGAATAAAGCCAAGACACACAACTGGGGCTAAAATGCATCAAGTCCATATCATTACACAGAAGTCTCCACTCCAATGCTAAAGTCATTTTGATGACGCTGTGAGTTCCTTTTAATAAGATTCTCAAGGAAATAGGAAATTTAGCCAAATTTCAAGAACAGAGGATGAATTTTTGTATTCAAAAAATGATGCTAGCATTCAAGAAACATATATATGTGTATATATATATATATATATATATATATATATATATATATATATACACTGCTATTAATTACACTATCAATGCCTGTGCTATCAGTGTGGATGTGTCCAACTAGGAAGCATGGGTAAACAGAAGCATAGGGTGCCTCAGATTAAACACCACTAGGAACTGTTCTTATTAGTGAATACACATCACCTGGGCAGGGAAGCTGACACAAAGAGCCTGGGGCAGCTGTCAGTGATTGTTCCCAGGGGGGTTAATTACCGGTATATACAGAGAAGTACCCTGCTGGTGATTGTCAAACCGACCACATCATTTCTGGGTATGTCAGAACATTCATAGCATCATCACAATAGGGAATCAGGGCTGAGAGATCAGTCTACCCTCCATATCCTCTTTGGAATTAGCTTCTATTGCTCTTTTCCTCTTCTTTTTAATGGGGGGAGGGATCATGTATTTGCTTGTTTGCTTGTTTTGTCCCTAGCATTATTGTAGGGGTCTACGGCAATCTACAATTACAAGAGGAATTGAACTTCTGTTCCTATGTTCTCTTGGACAGGAAAGAACTCTGAGGAGGCTCCATTCACTTCCTCCCAGAAGGAATTTGGAAATTCTATTGAAGTATGATTAATTACCACCAGAATTTACCTATGAGGAAATCCAACTCCAGGCTTTCTGGCAAACATGGATCTGATGGGATCATCAAAGGAGTATTTTCACTGCTTAAAGACCTCCGATGAGGATACCAGTGTCTTCTCAAGCAGCTCATTCCACTGTCAATATCAAGACTCAACTCAAAGCCCATCCTCTACAGGAGACTTTCCCCATTTTCTCCACCTGACAGGTCCTTCCCCTCTAAGACTACCTTCCATCTACTCTGTACATATTTTAACATACCCATAGTCTTCATTTGGAATGTGAGCTCTTTGAGGTCATTTGTTTGTTTGTTTGTTTACTTTTTTCTTTCCTCAGCATTTATTATAGTGCCTAACATATAATAAGCTCTTAATAAATGCTTGTTAACTCAGTGACTAGCATTTGAGCCTAAATCTGCCTTTTGGCAAATTCTCTCCAGTATTGCTACTTTGCTGCCTGAAACAAAATAGAACAAGTCTACATTTTCTCCCATGCAACAGCCCTTCAAATGCTTGAAAAAATACTTTGACTCCTCAGTGTCTTCTCTTCTCCAGGCTAGCCATTTCCAGCTCCTTTCATGAATCCTTGAATGGCGTGGCCTCTAGCCCCTTAGCCATCCTTAGTACCCTCCTCTGGATATATGAGTGATGAGCATGTGTGCACAGCAACTTTAACACCAATGATTTATACATGAAGTAACACAGGAGATGACACCCAAGAGATATATGATCAGGAAACAGGGTGGACAAATCAGCAAATAGGAGTGAGACATAGTATATGGACCATGCACTATATAGAGCCCAAGTATGGTACTGGAGACCTAGAGGAAGGTTTCCAGTGTTTGTAGTGGACTGATCTCCTACTGAAAATTGATGGAGGAACATGAATAAAAATCACAGAAAATCAGAAGGTGTGGACCAGAGGTGATTTCCACTACTGGAGGGTGTTACATGAATAAGATCATGGATTTTTTGAAACAGTGAGAGATAATAGAGGAGTTAGTATAAGATATAAGATTCCCTATCCACAAATGAACACATTTTTATGTAGCTTAAAATATAGATCAATATCAAGTGGCCTCTCTGTGAAACATGAAGGTAGACTGAGTGAAGTCTAAAATCTAACAACCTGGGATGAATTTAAGAAAGCAAGTAGGGGGTGGAGAAAACTTTGAATCTGGGGTAGGAAGCCCCTCAGTTCAATCCTCATTGTACCATCCTTAGCAAATCATATAAATTCTCTGGCCTAAGATTTCTCTCTCTCTATGAGAGAAGCAGTGTAGAAAAGGGGCTAGAGGGCCAATCTTGGAAACAGAAGGACCTAGGTTAAAATACTACAACCACAGGGATGTCACTGGGGAGCCACTGGGTTGCAAAATGGTTAGACCACCAAGCCTGGAGTTAGGAAGACCTGAGTTCATATCCAACCTCAGATACTTACTAGCTATATAACCCTGGGTAAGTCACTTAATTCTGTTTGCCTCAGTTTCCTCCTCTGTAAAATAAGCTGGAGAAGTATATGGCAAACCACTCCAGTAACTTTGCCAAGAAAACCCCAAATGGGGTCATGAAGAATTGGACAAGACTAAAATACCTGAATAACAGCAGGTAAGTCATTTAACCTCTCAAGGCCTCAGGCAGCTAAGATTGGGAATCACATACAAGTTTACTATCTCTATGAATGTATAGAATTTAAATATCAGAAGTTCCCTACATAAGTGAAATTACAGGCTCATAACCAAAAATAAAAGTGGACATGCTAAATGTACTCTGAACTCCTTCACAACTTGAGAGCTCATTAATATGAATCATTTCTTGAAATCTCTTTGTGGTAATTATGAGGATGGAAGGAGGAGGATGGCAGCCCATGGGAAATTCCTCAAAGAGGTTCCTGGGAGGCAGAGGCTAGAAGCCAAAGAATGGGTCTTAAGGAAGAGGAAGTAAAGAGAGAGTTAAAGACCCATGAGATAAAAAGATGAGGACAGAAACTGCAAAGGAGTGGTGCTTTCAGCGTACAAGACAGATTGGGAAGGATAGCGTTGAACTTTAGGAGTCTGGGTACCAAGAAGCTAATGACAACAGCTCAACTATGCACCAATGACTGATGTTGCTCTATGGTTGATTCAGGCTCTGACGGGTCCTCTGAATGGCAATAGGGTTTCCAAAATCACAACCCAACAACACTGGCCATAAAACAACAGATCAGTAAGAAGCAGCCAGCTTCAGTGATAAGAAAGGCAGCCTGTTGGCAATCCCAGAGTGACTGAGCAGCTATGTAAATTCTGTCAACTCCTTCCCTCTGGAAGCTTCTACTTGTGGAGAAAACATCCAGGCAAAAAGCAATAAAAGAAGCAGTGAGGGCAGCTAGGTGGCACAGTGGATAGAGCACTGACCCTGGAGTCAGGTGGATCCGAGTTCAAATCTGGCCTCAGACACTTAGTAGCTGTGTGACCCTGGGCAAGTCACTCAATCCCCACCTGCCTCCAAAAAGAAAAAAAAAAGAAAAGAGGCAGTGTGCAGTAGTGGCAAGAATGTTGGTCTCATAATCATAAAACCTGAGTTCAAGTACTGGCTTGGTCTGTTATCAGTAATGTGACTTTGGTCAAGCCATTTCAAAGTCTCTGTGCCTTAATTTGTTCACCTGTAAAATGAAAACAATATGATCCTAGATCTACTTCTGGTAGAAACTTTAGAAGTCACGGAGTCCAAATCTTCATTTTATCGATGAGTTAACTGAGACACAGAGAGGTTAAGTGACTTACTCAGGTTCACAAAGTGAATAATTATCTGAGATTAGATTTGAACTCAGGTCTTCCTGGCCCCATGTCCAGTACTCTATCCACTATACTACATCATATGCACTATACTATACTATATCCACTATACACTTGTAAGTATTATGTGAGATACTTATACTTCAGACTTCAGGGCAATGTTGTGAGGAAATTGCTTTCTAAGCAATAAGTACTGTAGAAATTGGAGTTGCTTTTAATAATTCAATTCATCAAGCATTTACTAAGCACCTACTGTGTGATGGGAATTATACTGAGTTCTGCGAATGCAAAGACAAAAGCAAGAAGGAGTCCCTGTCCTCAAGTGGCCTGCATTGTACTGGAACATGCACGATGTAGTGCTAAACCTTTTTTTTGGAAAAGGGGTATTTTAGTATTGTTAAGAGTTGGATCAATGAAGGAGCAGGGAATTTCAGATGAGGAAAACCACTAAAACCAAGACATGATTGACACAGAATGGATATGAAGGACCTACAGGGTAATGAGAAGTGTGGAGTGATTGTGTCGGAAGGTAGACTTGTGTCATCATAGCACAACAACCAACCAAGAAATATTTCTTAAGCGTCATTGCTCTGGGGCAATGGGCAGGAAGCCCCACGGGTAGCATGAAGCCCCTTCCTCCTTCCTCCCTTGCCCTCTACCACATGATGCCCAGAACTCATCCAGGCACCACAGAACCAATCAGCAAGTACTAGATAGTTCCCTTCTCCCCCAAACCTCCTGCCAAAGTCTGCTTCCTCTTTCCCACTTCCTTTTGGAAACTGAGCATCCCATCTCTACCCCCTACAAGACTCAGAATCCCTGTTCCACTTGAACTTTCATGCTCAATCACTCTTTCTTCCCAATGGTGGAAGATGGGGCCTCTCTAGCCATGCACCCCACCTTGTGGAGCAAAATGCTCATATAGCTTAGACAAGCAAAGAGTTACTAACCACAATCCTTCTGCTATGATGGAGGGCCTCCAGGCCCTAATATTTGTCCTATGGTCCTCCAGGCCTTATCATTTACCCTGATGCTCCAGGCATTTCAAGGTGCCCAGGCACAGTCACCTGACCTGCCAGTGCACTCTAAAGAGGCTTAGACCCTTCAGTCTGGTTCACTGTTGCATCTTTAAGAGCTCATGTCCTTTTCATCCAACTTATATGTGTAGTCTTCTCCAGTAGAGTTAATCAATCAACAAAAATTTATCAAGTGCTTATTAAATACTAGTCATTGTGCCAAGTCCTAGGGTGTTTATAGTGTAGGATGTACATAGTACATACTTGATAGAGTTTTTATTCAGTCCTCTCTGAGGGAAATGAATAAAAAGTATTCTACTAAGTGATAGAGGCATTCTGTTAGGTGATACAGACACCAAGTAAAAATGAAACAGTCCCTGCCTTCGAGGAGCTTGTATTCTATAAAGAGAGACAATGTGTAAGGTCATGTTGGATAGATAGGTAAATAGTCCCTAACATAGACAGCCAGTCATAGTGGACACTCAATGTCTGCTATGTGTCAAGCACTGTGATAAGCACTGGGCATACAAAGAAAGACAAAAGACAGTCCCTGTCTTCAAGGAGTTCACAGTCTAATGAGGAAGGCACCATACAAGAGGAAGCAGGTGGGGGGGCCAGGAGAAGAAGGTACCTGACATGGGAGAAGTCCAGAGGAGGACAGCCAGGTGGGAAAGGAAGAGATGACTGAAAGTCAGTCAAAGGACATTTCAACTTTATCCTGAAGGCACTGAGGAGCCCGAAGTTGTAATTGGCATTAGACAACTGTGTATCATATGCTAGAATCATACGCAGCTGTGACTGTGTCATCTGCTGATGAATGTGCTTCATCCCTATGGCAACCATCGAGACCTCAGGGTCTCCCACAAGCCTGGGCCACTGTGAGGTACGATTGTTCCCGGGCTATCACGTATAGATTCTGACCACCATGGTGTCCCTCTCCCAGGAAGTACCACCCCCTCTCAATGAAGCTGAATTTGTCCTAGGTACAAAATATCTTAGCTGGGGCCCCAAGGGTCCCCAAATGTTTGTAGGCTGTGATATGATAAAAGCAGCATTTTATGGGTTAAAGTATAAGAGATTGGAAGGAGGGGGATGTGGTAGGGAGAACAGTAGTGGGGGGAATGTTGACAATTCTCTAGATATGAGGTAGTAAAGGTCTGATTCATAGCATTCCCACTTATTGCATTATCTTTCCACATTGTGAATTCTCCTTAGTAGTTTCACTGAAGAAGCTAGCAGAGTGTGGCATCAAGATTCATTTTGATATAAGATGGCAAAGATGGCGGCTATACTCTGGTGTTCACTAAAAGCAGAGAAGTAAACAAACTTTAGGGGGATAAAAAGCTTATCAAGGATGATTAAGAAGTATCTCTAACAGCCACTAAACATACATGAAAAGTAACCCATTTTCTAACGCACAGATCCATCCTTTGACAGAACGCCTTCAAAAAGCAAGCTAACAGAGCCTTGGGTGTTTAAACAACAAACTAGATTATATTTTTTCTGGAAAAAAAATTGTATGAGGCATTAAAGAAAATACTTGCTTACTAGATGCATAAGTGACTAGCCAGAATGTTATTTACAATTGCAGAATAGCTATGAAATGTTTATAGATTTCAATGTCTCTCACCAAGAAAATGATGCAAATTAACATGAAGCTGCAACTTCCAGGGAAGGCCATGAAGAAAATCCAGGATAGATACTTTTTCATTCAGAACATTTATTTTATAAACTAGATGAAATGCCCTAAAGAGGGTATTTCCAAAAATAAATATTTTCTAACAGGAGCAAAATTAGTCTGTAGATACTTAAAACATCTGTTGCAGTAGGATGTAAGTTCTTTGCAAGTAGGGGATGTTTCACTCTTCATACTTGGACCCTCACTAGCTATGTGATCATGCAAAGTCACTTACTCTCTGAGCCTCAAGCAAGATACAATAAAAAGAGTCTTTGGGTTTAAATCAGAGGTCTTAGGTTTAAATACAAGATCTTCTGTTGCTACCTTTGAGACCTGAGATAAACAATCTACCTGGGATCCATTTTACTTGTCTTTAAAATGAAGGAATGGACCAAATGATTTCTGAGGTCTCTTCCTCACACACCAGATCTCCCATCTTCATGCCTTTGCAAAGGTTGCCTCCTCCCACATACTCTGTCCTTACCCCCAGGTATCCCTGGCTTCTTTTAAAGCTCAGCTTAAGCTCCACCTCCCACAGTAAGCTTTGCCTGATCCTCTAACCACTGGTGACTCCCCCTTTCAGGTTATCTTGTATTTATTTTTATCAACATGTCATTTTCCCTAATATAAGTTCCTATTTTTTTGTTTATATGTCTGATTCTTTGTGACCCCATTTGGGGTTTTCTTCACAAAGATACTGGAGTGGTTTGCCATTTCCTTTTCCAGCTCATTTTACGGATGAGGAAACTAAGGCAAACAAGATTAAGTTACTTTCCAAGGTCACACAGCTAGTAAGTGTCTGAGGCTGGATTTGAATTCAGGTCCTTATGACTCCAGAGCTGGCACTCTATCCTGCTGTGCCACCTAGCTGCCCACCTAACATAATACCTGCTATTTAATAGCATTTGGGCATTTAATAAATACTCGCTGACAAATTCCAGCTCTAAATCTACCACCTTAAAATCCTTAGTTGCATAGGGATTGCAATCTGCATTCATAAAGGGAGTTCCCATATAAACCAAATCATGAATCAATCAGTCAGCCAATCAACTAATCAAGCATTCAATGAACAAAACTTCAGCACCTACTGTGTGTCAGGCACTGTACTAGATACTGAGAAAACAAAGCCAAAACTGAAACAATTCCTGCCATCAAGGAGCTTACATTCAATCAGAAGACAATATGTACATATATAATTAACTATGGCAAAAAAAAAACCCTTTGAGAAAGCACGCCTGGAACAAGGGCCCTTCTGGGGCCACACGTCCTGTCCCAACAGTGGAAGCAAGAGAATTACACTTTCCCACTTCCTCCAATAACAAACCTACCCTCCTTTTCACAGGTGGAAAAATATTAACCTTAATTCCATCCAGCAAGAAAGATAAACACTATATCTTTGAGAGAATTGGTCTTCAAAAGTCCTGGACCTAATCACAGAAAAGGGGAAATTACATATCACAGGATCTAGATGTGGACAATGTCTTCAAGAAGATGGTCCAAACCTTTCATTTTACTGATAATGAAATGGACGCTGAGAAAGCTTATATGGCTTGTCTAAAGTCATACAATGAGTAGGGGAATCGGGATTCAAATCCAGAGCTTTTGACATATTATTTCATTTGATACCTAAAACAATGCTGACTACCTGGTGAGCTTTGTATTAATGGTGTTATCATCCCTATTTTTTTCAGTACAGATCCAGGAACTCATTGACACAGGCAACTTTAGGTAAGAAAACTCCATCTGGCATGCAGCTAGGCACTGTTTTGCAACTTATAGTATGGGAGAGTCACCTATGGCATTGAGGCTAAATGATTTTTGCCAAGAGTCACATAGTTTGTATCAAGGACAACACTTAAACCCAGGTCTTCTGACCTCTAAAGCTGTCTTTCTATGCACTATTCTACTCTGCATCTCATCCCCTCCCATTTCACAGCTGAGGAAAGAGCCTCAGAGAAGCTAAGTGGCTTGTGGACGGTCATAGAACTAATCTATACAAAAGGCAAAATTTGAACACTCATCTTCCTGACACCAAATGTAGCTTCCTATCCACTATATCACTTATTCATAAAAAGATAAATAGTGCCATAAATCTTATCTGGAGCTGACCACCAAACCCTTACAGTAATGAATGCCTTCAACAAGACGCTATAGCTATCCATGCTGAATTTCCCCCATATCTGTATTAGTTTGATTTATTCATCCTTACATCTGATTTTTTTTTTAGTGGAGGACAAAAAAATAAACTGAAAGGACACTAAAAATCTCATTGCTGCAGATTTAGAACCTTTCATGTGGGAAAAAAGCCCCTTTAGCAATATATGATATATTTACTCAACAATCTAATTAATACTCACCAACCAGTGTTAATTATGGAGCTTTATAGCAATGCATCTGGGAGATGAAATTGCATACAAGTAAACCCATGCATAGTAATGGAAATGATGGGAGATGTCATCACGCAAAGTTAGAAGCAAATTTGCCCAATGGACAATTCCTATTATGTTTCTCTTTTCAAATTAGATTCGTAAGCCTAGAGCTCATCTGCCTGGGCTCCTGCTGGCATTAATAGTAAGAAGAAAGGACCAATCCTCAAGTGTCACAAAATATAACTGCTGTACATGTGGAATGTCTCTGAAAGCACAAATCTGCTTCATCTATACATCCTTTGATGAAGAATCAGTCTCCTCCCCAAGCCCACCTATGTGGTCATGTCCCCCAGAACTTCCATATTCTGAAGACTCACTGGCTCAAGTCTTACTGAGATAAGCAGGAAAGCAGACTACAGATTTATGGGCCTGATATGAAAAAGGGTGTTTTTACTACCATGTAATGTGATATCAGTGTTTTTCAGCCTAGGTTTTTTCATGATGAAGATGACAGCATTGAATTGAAACACCTCCTATCATTGACTTTCAAAGGTTCAAATGACTCAATTCATCTCATCTGGGCTTAGAGGAAGTCAGATACTTCTTTTACAAACATTCCTAAGTTTAACATAGTTGGGGTAATAGCAATTAGATTCAATGAAAATATTTGTGTTTTTGGCAAGGCAATTAGGGTTAAGCAACTTGCCCAAAGTCACACAGCTAGTAAGTGTTACGTGTCTGAGACTGGATTTGAACTCAGGTCCTCCTGACTCTAGGGCCAGTGCTCTATCCACTATGCAACCTAGCTGCCCCCTCAATAAACATATTTGGTGCCTACTAAGTGCCAAGTGCTTTACTAGCTATACTAAACACTGGAAAAACAAAACACACAAAATAGTCTCTGACTTTAAGGAATTCACATTCTACTGGGGAAAACAACATGTAGACAGATAAATCCATATAAACTCTATACAAAGTTAACACAGTTCATTCTGGGAAGGGAACACTAATGGCATGAGAGATCAGTAAGTCAGTCAATAAACATGAATTGTGAACCTACTATGTGTTGGACACTGCTAACTCCTAGGAATACAAAGATAAAAGACAGTCCCTGCCCTCAAGGAGCTCACAATTTAATTGGGGGTGGGGGAGAGACAACATCACAACAGCTATGTACAAACGAGCTATAGATGGGATAAATTGGAAATCAATGGAGGGAAGGCAATAGTTAACAGTACTATTTCAGACAATAATGAGTCGTAGTATTTATATCTGTCAGTGAGTTGAAGTCGATGAATATAAATTCCCTGAGGGTGAAGACTCGCTTAATAAGTCTTTGTATCTCCTGGACCTAGCACCCCTGAACCCAATACCTTTCACATAGAAGTCACTTAGTAAATGGTTGTTGGGCTGGATTGAGCCACCTTATTTTATAGAGGAAGAAACTGAGATGTAGAAAGAAGAGACTCGAGCAAGTTCTCACAACTAATTAATCAGCAGCAGATGAAAACCAGGTCTTCTCATTCCAATTCCATGATCTTTTCATTCCAACACTGCCTTCATGATAGTAAGAAATGTTCAGCTCATTCCCTGTGCTAAACTCAAAGAGACTATTCTTGCATTTACAGAACTATTAGAATTTTTTTGAACCATACATGGCGATGCATGGAAAGGGCAATGGACCAGAGTCTCAATTTTTCCTGGTAAATAGCTCTACAACCTTGGGCAAGTCACCTCACATGTTTAGGCCTCAGTTTCCACACGTACAAAATAAAGGAGTTGGTCTGGATTATCTATTTTTAATATCCTTTACAACTCTGAAATTCTATGATTATATATTACAGATATATAGCCTAGGCTCAAAATTGTGTAACTGAAGCCTTCATTCTCTCACTTTTCTGGAATATTCAATCAGTTACCAAGATAAAATATACATTATGACTTTGTCTCTGTGCACTTCTTTTTAAAGAAAGAAAGATAAAGATTATTCTAAGTCATGGAAATCATATGTATTACAAGTACAAATAAATCCTAGAGAGAATACATCGACCTGGCTTTAATCTAATTTTCTCTTGATGGGAATTCTTTGCTACTGGACATCAAATGAAACATTTGCACATCTGTCATTTAATGGTCACTGATGCTCACAATGTCGGCTTTCCTTGAAGCACTGCCAGCCTTCTAAATCGTCCAAGAAAGATTAAATGTCCTTCATTCAAATTTTAACGTTCAGCATATTTTTATGGCAGTCTAATTTTTTTTAAAACTGGGTACTTTGATAAGATTTATTTACTTGGTCATACATTCATTCATTCATCCAATAAATGTTGTAAAGGTTACTCACTATACTCAGAAAATCAAACCAGCTCTTGAATGCTTAAGATAGATTTGTTTTTTATCCAGGTGCAAACCTTTACATTTATCTTCATTAAACTTCAGAGTATTAGATTCAGGTTGATGTTTTAATTTAGTGATAATTGTGGGGATACTAATCTACTCACCTACCACATGAAGATACTTCCCATTCATCTGACCCACCACTTCCTGGCAGAGGTGTGCTAGAGCCGGTTCATACCAGGTCACAAGAACCAATTGTTAAATTTTTGTATGAGCATTTACACTTTGGAAATCCCTATGATACGTATTAATTTATTGTTTTGCTGATTATCCGGACTTAACAAAGTGGTGGAAGAAACATTAATGATGTAGATTAAACCTGAGTTTATCATACGTAGCTTTCTTTTTTAGAAAACCAGCTATTAAAAATTTAATTATATTAAACATATGTAATATTTGTTTGTTGTTCTGTCATTTCAGTCATGTCTGACTCTTTGTGACCCCATTGAGGTTTTCTTGGCAAGGATACTAAAGTGATTTGACACTTCCTTCTCCAGCTTATTTTACATATAAAGAAACTGAGACAAACAGGCTTAAGTGACTTGCCCAGGATCACACAGCTAGTAAGTGTCTGAAGCTGGATTTGAACTTATGAAGAGTCTTTTTGATTCCAAACTCAGTGTTCTATCCACTGCACCACCTAGTTGCCTCATATGTAATGTATATGTGTGTGTATGTATGTATGTGTATGTGTGTGTGTGTGTATATATATATATATATATATCAATTATAGTAAACATAAAACATTCTCCTGTTCCTTAGGTATAGATTACTCTTAACACTTAGGAAGTTTTCCTTGATAATACCTCAACTTCTCTCATATAAACTTCTACCTATTGCTCCTGTTTCTACATTCTGGAATCACACAGGACAAGTTCAATCTCCATCACACCCACAATGATAGCATGAGAGACTGTCATGGTTGATGTATTCAAATATTTGAAGGTTTGAGATGGAGAAAAGGGCTTGGTTAGAATTGATCACCATGATCCCAAAGGGCTGGACTAGGTTCCTGAGTTCCCATTCAAGATTCAGTGATTCTAGGTCACTTATTCTTGGAGCTTCTGGATCCTAATTTATAACATAAAGGGACTGTACCAAATTCTCTTTAAGAAATTTCCTGCTCCGATAGTCTGTGACTCTGCTGAATGCCACTTTGTCTTCATGATTATCACACCATAAAACAGAAGTACAGGGTCTCTGTATTTCATCTGCTGATCTTCTCAATGCTAAAACTCTGTATTCCTCATACACTACACTCCTCTGATCACCCGTCAGGGACAATCAAGTATGATTGCAGCATGAACCTAAATGGAAGGCAGGAAGGATAAAACTGGAACATTCAATATTAAGGCCATAGGATCATAGAATTTTAGAGATGAAATAAGCCTTGGAAATTATGGAAACTCATTTTACAGATGAAGTATGTGAAGCTCAGAGATACAAAAGTAGTTTAGTATGAGACTTGGGGCCAGAAAAAAATTGAGTTCATATATGGCATTAAAAGCTGTGTGACCTTGGGCAAGTCACAACCTCTCTGAGCTTCAGATTCCTTTTCTGTGAAGTAGGGACACTGACAGCTGTAGTATCCAACTCACAGGGTTCTTGTGAGATTGAAATAAGATAGTATATGTAAAAAGTATTAAAAACTTTAGAGTACAGCATAAATGTAACCTCTTCTTTAGTGAGGGCAGCTAGGTGGCATAGTGGATAGAGCACCTGGAGTCAGGAAGACCTGAGTTCAAATCTGATTTCAGTCACTTACTAGCTGTGTGATCCTGGACAAATCATTTAACCCTGTTTGCCTCAGTTTCCTCATCTGTTGAGCAAGCTGGGGAAGGAAATGGCAAAGCACTCCAGTATCTTTGCCAAGAAAACCCCAAATGGAGTTGAGACAAGTCAGACCTGGGTGAAAAATGACTAAACAACCACAAAATTCTTAAGTGACAACTCTGCATTATATTAAGAAAACACAGCTCAGATTCTTAAAATCCAGCCACTGCTCAGATTCTTATAATCTAGCCAATAGCTCAGTAATGTTCAGATTCCTTAAGAGTCTGGCCAATATGTCAGTTGTTCTAATAAACCTTGTCTTTGGTTGAAAGAATGCTTGGGTCAAATTCATTCAGGCAGGACTCCCAGGGTCCCAGCACACCTAAACTTCTAAACCTCAACATTTTGGTGGCCCATACAAGGAAGCTGCCAAACCCCAAGTTCTTCTCCAGCCAAGACTTGCAGGTATGTAAGCCTTCCCCCCTTCTTTCTTGCCCTGCAGTTGGGGTCACTCTCCAAGCACCTAGGAAGGTTTGGAGGTGTTTTTTAGGCAGACAATTATGAGGTTGTCTCACACTCGGCCTGATGCTCTCAGGCTCTTGGTCCACTGGTTTCGTTTGAGGCCATGGACCTGGGTACACCTTCCACAGCATAGAGGACAAATACAGACACCCTATCCAGAAGTGTATGCCCAATTCTATCAATTCTCTTGGTGCTAGGGAATTGGGAAAACTGCAGGTGCTTTTCGATTCCCTGAGGCTTACTTTACTCCCTTCCCTCTACACCCCTGAATCCTCCTTCATGGAGGTTACAGGGAAAAGTTAGAACAGCTAAAAACATCTTAGCAGATTCTGGAAGTTTTGTGATTGATCATTAAGAAGTTTTGAAACACCTCCTTACAACCCTAGTCACTCCCTTCTCCCACTCCCTTCCCTTCAGTCAAGAAGGTATCTGTTAATCCGTCTCACAGAAGAAGAGAGTTTCACCTCCCACCCCCACCTCTGAATTCATCCTCTACAGCAAGAGCCTCACTGGCAATAGCCATGGGCCCCGGGGGCAACCTTTGCTTGGAAGCATCACCCAGATTCGGCACTTCTTGCTCAAGGTAAAGAATCTAGCCTCTGAATTTGGGTAAGCACCCTTTTTTAAAGTTGTAGTTTTAACTGTTGATGGTGAGATGTGGATTCTCTGTATAAAGTAATTTGGAAATGCATTTAACAAAATTGAAGTCACCTGATTGGTAATAGGTCTGTTTCTTCAAGTTTCAAATTGGTGAACTTTTTGTATCAATTATGTCAAGCAACTTTTCATAATTTGGTTATCTTTAAAATAATTCAGCTAATATTGGTTATTGTTTTAATGTGTAACCTTGTCAAAAAGCTTGTTTGGGTTTTGGCTTGCTGAGAATTTGCAAATATATAGAAATAATCTCTAACGACTGGCTTTTTACACCAGGACAAATTTAAATTTGAGATGTAAATCCTGGAAAAGCTTTTCCTAAGCTGTGATTAGTGAAACTTGCAGTTTGAGGTAAAAGCTCAAGGGATTTTATTTTGAGTTGTCTCATAGATCATAATAATCCATCAATAATCAATCATCTGAGAGAAATGTCACATGCTATTCAGAGAATGTGATACTGGTGGGAAGTCAGCATCAGGAAAAGCTGAGAGGACAATTTTAACCTCAGTCTAAGATGGGATCCTCCTGGCTCAGTTTCCCTATTATGTTCTTTGAAAAGGAGTGTTACCCACTTGGCTATTCCTGAGTCTGGTTATAAGGTGGATTTCATACTGCATCGTTGGAAAACTGAATTATCTGAATCCAAACAGAGCTAAGGATGTTTTATTCTGTCATATCTGGGCCCTGCAGTCTTTTCTGTCAGATTTGTGTCTTCCAGACTACAGGTCATTCACCTACAGTTGGTAGCAAACAGCAGGTACCAGCCAATGTCCCCCCATCGCTCTCTGGATGCAGCCTGTGTTTGGTTCCAGTCAATCTCCTCTTTGGGACTCCCTCGAGGCAGGGACAGCTCAATGCCCCCTGCCAGCAGGAAGCAGTTTCAGAAGCCAAGACCTTTGCCCCTTACCCTAAAAGAATTTGGGTCCCATTTGTTTGAGGGGGGAATGATGAGGATGGGATCTGGACCCCAAAAAGGAAAAACCCTGGACTTTCCCACATGGCCAGATCTCTGGGGTTCACCTGAGGCTATAATCCTATCAACTGTTCTTTCATTATTGCCAGATGGCCCCCTGCCACTTCCCACCCTTAATCCTAACTTGACTCTACTCTCCATTGCCCAAGTGGTCCAGTACCCAGGAGTTCTGTTTACCCCAGCTTACTGCCCATTCCCATCCAGATCTTCCTTAGACCCCTCCTCCAGTCACCCCAAACTATTTGGCCACTCCTAGATACCTTCCACAGTCTTTCTGTATATAAGGTCCATCTTGTCTCCATTAAGGCACTCAGATTCTTAAAATCTAGCCAATAGCTCAGTAATATTCAGATTCCTTAAGAGTCTGGCCAATATGGTGGATGGTCTAATAAACCTTGTCTTTGACTGAAAAGAAAAAACAAAAAAGAAAACACAGACTGATACAATCAGGAGTATTCTGATAGAAATTCAGATCAATAGCATTAGATAAGGGAAGCCTTACCAGCCAACAGATGTTTCCTGAAGTTTCTCCTTCAGAACATGTGAAGGAATGGGGATGTGTAAACTACTTTTGTTCAGCACCCTTCCCCACCATGGTGCGCACCTACCAACCACGAGAGGAATCTCCTCCTTAGTTTCAGCTCTCGTTGACTGCCCCTTATTAGACACGTCTGTGGTTAGGAATTGGGTTAGTGAAAGTTTCCAACAAAGGAAATTGGTCAGTCTAGCACACACCACTTATGTCCTTCCATTACAGAGTAAGAAATGAACCAAAAAGCTATCAATCAGAAGCTAACAGTGAAAAATCCCAGAAACCCTCTGCAGGGAACACTTGGAAAAGTGGTTTAATTAGAGAAAACAATCTTGGAGGCAGCCAGAAAAAGCCATTCCTGACCAACCTGCTGGAGTCCTTCAAAGATATTGCAGGCTTGATAAGGGAAATTCAATACATGTCAGAGCTTAGAGATATATGTTAAAGCCCGAAGGTGTGATGTATTTGGAAGCCAGACAGAACCTTCTAAACTAGGGGTAGAAAATAGATACTCTTGAGTTTATATTTAAAATGAAAAAAAAGGATGTTTGAAATCCAATGATGAGTTTTTTTAAGCTACCATCCCCTAAGGAAAAACATATCCTCTCAGTCCACCCTGCTTAAATTTTGGTTTCTGTTGCATACGTAAACAAGGTACATCCTGCTGAAACTCACCATGATAGCTAAGGTATAGGAAGAGCACTGAGTTTGGAAATCAGAGGAACTGGGTTTGATTCCTGACTGGCACTATGTGATATTGTACAAGTCACTTACCTCCTCTGAGCCTCAGTTTCCTAATCTGTAAAATGGGGGAATCAGTAGATGACATCAAAGGTCCCATCCAGCTCTAAATCTATGACCCTATATAGTTAATTCACTTTTTTTGAAGTGCTTTGCAACCCTCAAAGTATTATATAAATGTTTGTTGTTATTATTATTATTATTATTTCCACAAGTAGAATGGTCAAAGTTATACTTCAAAAATGAAGATCTGAAAAGAAAACAGGAAATGGGAGAGTAAGAAGGAATGAAGGAGAAAGCTGAGCAAACAGGAGCCCAGGAAGAAACTTGTCAAGCTAGAAAAGAGTTATGATAAGGTGGAATCTCTCTGTATCCATCCCATTGATTAATGTTGAAAAAATAAATTCCATACTTGAAGCATTTTTCCACCACAGAAGACTTTTTCCTAGCTCACAAGGCTGTTCCATCACAAAGTTTGGCTTCTTATTTATCACTTCTTTATGAAAAATGATCCTTTTGGACAAAGTTCAATAACTGATTACAATGAAGAGGTTTTCTTTGTTAAGTTCTGAAGATGTTTATCCTCTGTCACACTTCTTGTATCCCAATCACTATCTGACTCCAGACAACAATTCCAGATTCATTTCACATTACTCTCTTTCATGCAATCGGTGACATTCCATCTCCTGTTAGTACATCTTTGCACCAGCTATCGTCATAGCTGGATTTCACTCCCCTTCTCTTTATTTTCTCTTATTATCCTACATTACTTTAAGGTTCAGTTCAAATGTCCTCTATCATATTAGATTTTTCCTTATCCCCAATCTCAACATCTGCCCAGTTTCCAGGGTCCTCCCTTTCAGAAGTGACTTTGTGTGTTATTGTAGCTACTTATGTGTTTTTGTCATGTTCCCACCCAGTAGGATGGACTTCAGGGTAGAGATTGTTTAACTTTTGTCTTTGTAACCCTAGCTCCTAGAATGGTGCTTGACACACAGCAGGCATTTAATAAAGACTTAGTGCGTGAGCAAAATTCACCAAACCACACCATGGGGATTTCCTCTCTACATTATCGCTTGCATTCAACCTTCCCATTGCCACGCATTGGTACAAGTCCCCACTAGTACCACTCTGATTATGGCACTAATCTCCTTTTAAGTCTTCCTACATCTACTCTGCTCCTCTATTCATTTCTTATTCCTTCTGCCAGAATAATCCTTATTATACACTCTGTTGTGTCATACCTCTACTCAAAAGTTTTCAGGGGTCCAAAGATTGCCTATAAGCAAAATACAAAGGAAAAAACCCTCTCCCAGTAGTCAAAGCACTGTCCTATCTTTCTAGCTCACTTCCATACCTCTCTCAATCAACCAAAAAGCATTATTAAGCCTTTACTACACACCAGACTCTTGGCTATGCACCAGGGATATGCAGAGAAAGTGAAAACAATCCCTGCCCTCAAGGAGCTTGCATTCTAACTGAGGAAATTAAATGTACGTGGATAGCTACATACAAGATGCATAAAGAATACAAGGGAACCTTGGAGGGGAAGGTGTTGTTGTAGAAGAGTAGGAGAGACTGAGAAAAGCCTCCTGAGAAAGGTAGCATTCTTTATACTGTTTCATATGCCTGGAATCTCCTTTTCCCCCTCTTCACCTACATGTTCTTTAAAATCCAATTCAAATGCCACTTAAACTAAGAAGCCTCCTCTGGTCTTGTCTACCTTTCCCCCAAACTTCACTTGGGGCTTAGTTTGGTGATTCTCTTGTGTACTTATCATATAGCATCATGTGTTATAAACTGTGTTTGCAACTTATCCCTCTACTGGACTATAAAATCCTGAAGCTGGTATTTAACCGATATCAACTGGTGCCTACCTGCCTTTCCAGGCATTTCGTATTCCTCCCCTTCACTAATACTCATTTATAGTCAGTTTGTTCTACTTGATGCTCCTCACACAAAACATTCCATCTCCCTCCTCTAGTCCTTTATACCAGCTGTTCCCATGTTTGGGATATTCTCTCTCCTCCCCTTCACCTTGAGAATCCTTTAATTTCTTCAAAGTGTGGCTCTGGTGCCATCAAATCATTTCCTACCTGAAACCTGCTCTAATCTCCTGGTATTTAGTGCTCTCTGTCTCTTAAAATTACCATGTAAGTACTTTGTATTTACTTTTTTATTTCCATGTTGTCCCTCTACCCCCTACTGTCACTATCAAAATACAAATTCCTGAAGTATACAAACTTTTTCAATTCTTTGTATCCAAGTGCCCAGCATAGTTCCCTATCCATAGTTGCACTTTTATAAAGTTTGTTGATTTGATTGAATTGATATGAAGTGAAACTTCATGAGGACAGATCCTGTCTTATGCATGCACCCACCCATGCAGAAGAGTGCACTAGGCCATAGGTGATTGGTTCATCTTTATTATTATTGTTGGAAAACTTCAATCAAAGTCTTTGTTGATTTGAAAGCAGCCCACAGTGTAAAGTTTTGTAGAGTTTGAGACTCTATATTATTTTATTGTAATAATTCTGATTATTTCTTATGAAAGCATTCATTTTTATTTTATGTTTCAGGAATAAAATATAAAAAAACACAAGATAGGTCAAAGGATTGTAGATTACATAGAAATCTCATGCATTTGTCATAGAAATCTCATGCAGTTGTCATAGCATGACAACTTGGGAAATGGTTAGCACCAAAAATTACATTGGCCATATTCTAAAATATGGGAAGTGACTAGTTTTTTATGTGAGCAATGTCTCCAAATCAGATGTCTGTGTTATGTCAGACCATCCATTTATTAAAGAAAATATCAAAATCAATACAGAATTAGGAAAGTAAAAATTAGAATATATCCTATGCAAATGGGACAACACCAAGTTGACCTTTGCAAATAACAGATTACACCTACCACACAAAATTGGAAATGGACAAAAGAGTAAACCTTGCCATAGACTATTATTATTTCTGGAAAAATTTAACCAAAATAAATTAAATACCACACCGATGAAACCAATGGTGCCTAGAAAGCATCTCAGTGAACAAATACTTCATCTTCTGATAAAGTAAAGAAATAATGGTAGCCAAGGGCAACATCATTTTAGAACATGAACTCCTTTGTAAAACCTTTCAGAAGATTATGTTGGAATATTGTGAGCATTATTTCTTCATAAAACAATGAGAAGTAGTAAAGGGCAAAACAAGTTCATAGAGAGCTTGTCAAGAGATGTAATTAAGTCAGATCATCCTGAGGGCATTAAGGGTAAACCTGGAAGGAGGTCAAGGGAAACAAAATGGAAAAGACCTGTCAAGATAACTATAACAAGCTATTTTCTCCATCAGCAACATTGGATCCACATTTGGATTCGAGTAGAAGAGTCCCAAATGTGTTATATAAGGAAGCATAAATGGCATTAATGAAAAAAAAGATAGGAAGAGAAACTGGATTAGACTAAGTGTACATAAAGTCAGTGCTGGAGGCAACACAAAACAAAAAATAGTGTAACAAACAAAAAAAATCCATTGCTTTCTCTCTCTAGAAAATCTCAATGAAACTAACAAATACATAATAAAGTCATTCTTAATGAAGTTATGAAAAGATATAGGCAAATATTAGCAATTTACATCCAAAATATAGCTGTCCCTTATTATCAGTTGTATCTCTCCCCACCCCCTTTTTTTATACTCACTTTTTTACACTCACGCAATTAAGTGAAACATAGGAAAAATATGAGATCTCACTGAGCCCAGTGTTTGTTGACAATAAAAAATGCAAAATGAATTTGGGTTTGGTAAAACAAAAGTCTAACTCAAAGACTCTCCCCCAACAAGATATCCTCCATGCTTGTATTAAACTTGTACTAGATTCCTTCAAATATAAAACAGAGACAACTGAATATTAATATCAAGTAAAACATAACATGGAGATGTACATTTATCAAAATCACTTTTCATGGTCATTGATCAATTAAGTACCTGTGAAGGACCACTTATTATATACCTATGCTCTTTCAGGAACTATGCTAGGCACTAGAGGTATAAATACAAAAAATCTGTCCTCAAGGAGCTTACATTTTATCAAAGGAAACAATTACATATGTGTATAGATGATAGATAGATAGATAGATAGATAGATAGATAGATAGATAGATAGATAGATAGATAGA
>NW_020954625.1:7029359-7150069 GCF_900497805.2 Vombatus ursinus | reverse complement strand
AGATAGATAGATAGATAGATAGATAGATAGATAGATAGATAGATAGACAGATATAGATAAATCAATCTCCAGTGCCTAGCATAATTTCTCACACACCATAGACATTCAATAAAAACAGTTCAGTGATACAATGGATAGAGGGTTTGACCTGAAGTTAAGAAAACTTTAGTTCAAATCTAGCTTCAGATACTTACTAGCTGTGTGACCCTAGGCAAGTCACAAACTCAATTTGCCTCAGTTTCCTCATCTCTAAAATGGAGATAATAATATCACCCACCTTCCAAGTTGCAGAGAGAAAATAAAATAATATTTATGAAGCACTGTGAAAACCCTAAAGTGTTATATAAATGCTAGCTGTTACTATGATGAAGATACCTATTAATAAATACTTATAATTGATGATCACAGCTAGTACCTTTGATGAACTTATATCTCCTTGTTTTGTGCCTTACTTAATAATACTAACAGTTGTCTTTATTATAGCCATATATATTACATGGAGGTGGGGAGGGTGGGGAGAGATACAACTGATAATAAGGGACAACTTGGTGGTGCAATGTATAGAGCACCAGCCCAGGAGTCAAGAGTTCAAATCCAGCCTCAGACACTTTCTAGTTGTGTGACCCTAGGCAAGTCACTTAACTGTGATTGCCTCAAAAAAAAGATAATGAATTAGACCCAGAACTGTATAGGAGGGGGGAAAGTGGCTTACCTTTGAAGAACTGCACAATATTTTAATGGTTTATTCAAAAAGCATTTATTCATCACCTGTTCTACATTAGCTGTTAGGGGAATAAAGATAAAAATTGAAAAGGCCGTGTCTTCAAAGACCTTGCATTCTATTTGGGAGAAAAGCAAGTACCAGATAACTAAAAATATGAAATGTAAACACAGTAAATACAGAATCATTTCATGGGGGCAGCAGGGCCCTAGTACTAAAGAATAATATATTTGCAGGACATAATACTTCAGTAGAGCCTTGAAAAAAAGTGAAACATTCTACCAGGTGAAGGTGAGGAGGGAGTACAGGACAGGCATGAAGTGCAAAGGCACAAAGACTAGAGACTAAATGACATATAGAGAGAACAGCAAGTGGGTCAATTTGGCTGAAGATTAGAAGCTCTAGGACCTAATTATGATGAGATTTATATGCCACGTATAGAAGTTGCTATTTTATCCTAGAATAGGGAGCCACAGAGGTTCTTGAGCAGAAGAGTGCCTTAGGAATATCAATTTGACACCACAAAATTCATAGATTTAGATTTAGAAGGTGCCATCTAGTACAACCACCTAATTTTACAGATAGGGAGCCCAGGAACATGAAGTTATTTGACTAATTTTATACAACTAGTAAGTATCAGAGGCTGGATATGAACCTAGGTCCTCTGTCTGGAGTCTACTGCACCACACCGATCTCAAATGTCTTTTCCAGCACCTACACATAGGACTTTAGTTTCAAACACATTTTCCTCTCTCTTTTCTGTGCTTTCTCATATGATGGCAAAGGAGAAACCCCAGATGGTCTCTTTTTTTTTGCAGGGCATTTGCGGTTAAGTGACTTGCCCAGAATCACACAGCTAGTAAGTTTTATGTGTCTGATGTCAGATTTGAACTCAGGTCCTCCTGACTCCAGGGCCAGTGCTTTATCCACTGTACCACCTAGCTGCCCTCAGAAACCCCAGATGGTCTCTTCATTCACATTCCAATAACCCAGGCATGTCTGTAACAGTATAAGAGAGAAACTGAATGTGAGGGCTGTCCTTGGGTCTAGAGGGACTTCCATAATTCCATATATGCTCAAGATGAAATGATTATGGACAAGTGTCACTTTGGAATCCTGGACAGCAATGAGATAGGACAGATGAACCATAAGGTTAGCAGGACAGGATTTTTGAAAAACAAAAGTATTTTAGCAATAGAAACTGTCAGTCAATGTGAAAAGACTAAGGCCAGAGCAAATAAGATCTCAGGAGAGGGAAATGGGCTAGCAGAAGGAATTTGAGAACACCAACATGGGGCAGCAATCAGATTAACACAGATGACAATTCTCACCACCATCCCCAAGAAAAAAGAAAGTAAGAGAGTATGCAGACCAGTGAATTTGACTTCAAACACTGGCAAAATTTTGAAATGTAGTAAAAAAAGGGATGGTGTATAAATAATTAGAAAAGAAAGCCACGATCACAAAGAGTCAACATGGCTTCATCAGCAAAAAAAAAAGCCACGTCATATTGACTTTATTTCCTTTTTTTATCAGTGCTACCAAATAAGTAGAGAGTAAGTGGCCCAATGAATAGAGTGCTGAGCTGCAGTCAGGAAGATTCATTTCCCTGAGTTCAAATCTGGCCTCAGGCACTTATTAGCTGTGTGACCTCAGGAAAGTCACTTAACACTGTTTGCCTCAGTTTCCTCATCTATAAAATGAGCTGGAGAAGGAAAGGCAAACCACTTCAGTATCTGTACCAAGGAAACTCCAAATGGGGTCACAAAGGGTTGGATATGACTGAAACACTGAACAATACCAACAAAAACCAAACAAGTAAACTAAGGGAATTCTATAATTATACCTCACCTAGATTTTAGCAAAGTGTTTGATAAAATATCATGGTCTATATTTGTGGAAGAGAGGGATGGCTGTGAGATAGATAATAATACATAGGAGGATTCAGAATTAGCTGAATTCTGAGCCAGAATTGGACCAGGGCAAGACCATATAGAGCCCACCATCCTACTCAAAAATGTATCAAGGGAAGGAGGTTGGCTGTAATACAAAGCACCAGTTCAGGAACTAAAGCTAGAGAGAGAAGGGGTAAGGAAGGGAATAAACATTTATATAACATCTAATAAGTGCCAAGCACTGTGCTAAGAGCTTTTTTTAAAAATATAATTTCATTTGATCCTCATCACTGCCTGTGGAATAGGTGCTATTATTATTCCCATTTTACAGTTGAAGAAATTGAGGCAAATGGAGATTAGTTGACTTGCCCAGGGTCACACAACTAGCAAGTATCTGAGCCAAATTTGAACTCGTCTTCTTGCATCTAGGTCCAGAACTCCATCCACTGTACCACCAGCTGCTCTCAGTTGAAAATATAAATAGATACAAAATATTGATAACTATAAAATTTATATTGTAGATCTAGAGATACCCCCAAATGAAGAAGCAAATAATTTCATAACAACTTCAAGAAGTCAATAAAAGGATAAAATGGAGTTTCCACAAGATTACATCAATACATGGATTAAATGAAGAAAAAGTAAAAAACAAATAAAGAAAATATCTAGAGGAAAAAATTGGAAAGAGAATACATAGTTTAGAAAAGAAAGTAGTGAATCTTTCCCAGGTTAGTGACTCCCTGTAAACTAGGATATGCCAAATAGATATCATTGATTCCATCAGACAGCAAGAAATATAACAAAATCAAAGGATTAAAAAAAATAGAAGAAAATATAAGGTATCTGATATCAAAAACAACTGACCTGTAAAAAAGGTCAAGAGATAATTTTAAAATCATGAGATTCCCTGAAGAAATAATAAATGAAAGCTATGCAAATCTATTAGAATCCCAGAGCAAAGTAAAGATAGAAAGAATCTATCATCTTCTGGAAGGAACTCCAAAACAAAAAGTCTCAGGAATGTCAGGGCCGAAAGCGAGAGCTCAAATAAAAAATTCTATAAAGACTCAGAAGAGTTCAAGGAATCTCAGCCAAAGTGTGGAACACAATTTAATTAGAGTTTAAATTATTTGGATCCTTTTCTTAATGGAATAAGAATACCACTGAAAGAGAATACTACTTGTTCCACACTAAAGTCCTCCTCTGAGGCATCATTTTGGTTTAAAGATGATTATGGGTTCTTGGAGGCTAGGCCAAGGAACACAAGCTCTGGTAAATCATAGAGGCTAGCTTTGAATATACACCTAGCAAGAATTCCACATCTGTCATCTAAGAATCAACCTAATTAAGTTCGAGTCAACATCTGAAGTTTGATCATGGGAAAAAGGACTTTTTTCCATCACAACAGCTCACACTGACTATCTACTAAAACATAGAAGAAACGCTAAGCATTCATTGTTAATAGAACACTGTACTAAGATGATGGTAGACATGAAGAGTTTAGAACCCAGTACAAATGCCAAATCCTTCAGGAAACCTTCTCCGACAATCCCAGTTAGTAATCATGTTCTATTTCAAACTTCATAAAGCATTTTATTTTTAACTCTCTAATGCACTTATTATATAATATTATGAATTGTAGTAAGTCATGTAGTCCATGAAGAATTTACTTGCAGACCATCCAAAGAATGGGCATTGGAGACACAGGGTGAGTATAAGGTGAAACACATTAGAAAAGAAGGGTGGAGCAGGAGCATAAAGATAAGAAATATTAGGTACAGAAAAATAAGGCAGAGGTAACCAATGGATAGCCTATATACAGTGTCAAAAGCTCTAGAGGGGGGCAGCTAGGTGGCTCAGTGGATAGAGCACTGACCTTGGAGTCAGGAGGAACTGAGTTCAAATCTGGCCTCAGACTAAACACTTGACACTTACTAGCTATGTGACCCTGGGCAAGTCACTTAACCCCAATTGCCTTAAAAAAAAAAAGATCTAGAGGAAAGGCCCAGACATGTGGGGGGTGGATTAGGGAAGAATTTCCAGGAGGAAATGAACAAGAGTTGTGGAATATGAGGAAGAGTGGATGGGTGGGATTCTGTACCATTAGTGTGAGTACCCACACACAAGACATTAAAGGTCAAAGTACTAAATTATAATTGTCATTAGTAATGTCTTATTTCCCTGGTAGACTATAAGCTCAATGAAGGCAGAGAATGTGTTTTACCCATCAGCTGACATAATGTTTTGCAAACAGCTCATGTTTAATAAATGCTTATTGTCATTGATTTAATGTCATTATCCATATAAAAATCCGGCATTAGTGGAGTTGGGACTTTAATAAATAAAAAACCTAAATATATTATCATATATATATATATATGAATATACATATATATATATATATATATACATAAGCACATATTGTGTACCTACTTAGTGCCATGGGATCATAAGATTAGGGTTATAAAAGATCTTAAACAGCATCTAGTCCAGGGTAAAGATTGATCAACAATGCCAAAATAAGTAAGATGGCACATTTTCTAAATGTTTCGATGCCCCCATAGCACAGGGCAATGTATGCATTAGGTATCTAACAAATGGTTTCAAAACTGAACTGAATTGAAATTTGTGGAAGTTACAAAAGATCAGGAAAAAACTCCTCACAAATAATTGTCCCAAAGTTCCCCTTCTACAAAGATCTTCAAGAAAAGGATGGGTGAACACCTGACCACATGATAAAGGGGATTCTTATTCAGGTTTGCTTTGTTCTAAATGACCAATAAGGTCCCTTTCCGCTCTGAAATTCAGTGATTTTATGAAATCTTGAGAAGTGTTGTCATGTGGTTTTAGAGGTTTAGGGGAAGGTAAAAGTTCCCCAGTGGTTGTTACCATTTTCCCTAAGCATCCCTGTTCTACTCACTTGCAAATCAGTCTTTTCTGATTCATGTCAGTATTAAAGTGCTCTCTGGTGATAAGGATCCAATTAATTGATTCCCTCCAGTTTGCACCATTAAATTCTGTGGAATTAAGATGAATTTATGCTTATGTAAGAAACATTGCTATGTTGCCTCCTGCTGCCGTCCTCCTGCTGACTGCCTCACATTACAATAGCCCAGTAATTGAACTAGCTTTGCAATAATTCACATTCGACTAGCATGGCCATGCCAGCCTTACTTTACCACTTCAAGGATCCATGATTTCATCAGCATGGGTCCTATCTCTACCAATTCATTTTTGTAACTCCTTTACTCCTTAATAGACGTTCTTCTGAAGATTCCATGGCTGTAAAATTCGTCACCCTGCAGCCAAATGGGTGATGAGCTTCTCTGAACTTGGCTAGGCTGGTTCTCTGATGATAGACATACAGTATAACAA
Source organism: Vombatus ursinus (assembly GCF_900497805.2). NCBI lineage: Eukaryota > Metazoa > Chordata > Mammalia > Diprotodontia > Vombatidae > Vombatus > Vombatus ursinus. Next base: position 7,144,078 of record NW_020954625.1, on the reverse strand, counting down.
TTGGCCCAGACTCAAAACTTCTTCCTGACAGAACCCACCAGAAATTTTGCTCCATCATCAAAACCTTTGAGAACCTATAATCACCTTCACATCACAATAAGGAATCTGACAAAAATTTGTAGATTCTTGCACAAAAGTAGGCACTTCATGAATGCTTCTGGATTAGATTGGAAGTCAATGGGCATATTAAAGACAAAAAACAGATACTCCCTGCCTTCAAAGCAGTTACTTTCTACTGAATCATGGCTCCAACTCTCTGCTATTTGCAAACTTTGTGTCTTTGGACAACTCTTTTTAATTTCAATTTCAAAATTCCTCATTTTTCCCTTCAATACTATAAGTGAATTGGATTAGACAGTCTCTAAAATCCACCTATAAAAGGTAAGCTTGTTATTATGTAAAGGCAAACAGGAAATGTTGCATTTCTGCCTTTGTATCTCCAGCACCTTGCATACATAGATGTTTAATGTTTGAATGGATCTTTCAGCACCGAAGAAGGCCAGAAGAAATGAAGTTGAGAGTTATGAGCTAATTTAGCACCAGGGAAATGGACAGCGCTGGTTGTTCACAATCGAATTGTGGTGTACTGCCAAATGGGGCTTCTAGGATAGCACTGCAGTGGGGATTTAAGAAAGAAAAAATAGTGGCAGAAATAATAAATTGATCAAATCCTATCTCAAGTACCTATTAGCTGTATGATCCTGGGCAAGTCACATAACCTCTCTCTATGCCTCAGTTTTATCAAATGTAAAATAGGGGGTGGACACTCCTACAAAGAAGTGGCACAGTTATCTATCATGCATATCACCCTGGAATAAAGTGTTATAGACCATTAGGTATGAGCCTTAAAGTTAGCCCATTCTTATTAAGCACCTAGAAGCCCTGCTAATTTATTAAATGCATGAGACATTATAATTGGTTCTGTGGAGAAAAGCAAGAGGAAGAAATTGTTAATATGTCTTCCCTCAAGGACCATATAATCCTGTTGGAATATGTAGGAATATGTACACATTAAAAGTAATTACAAAGAAAAATGGGGCTTACTTATGGAAAGAGTACTGGATCAGAGCCATAGGTTTGAATCCCACCCAGGTCACTCACTAGCGCCATACCTCACATAAGTCATTAACCTCAAAGCCTAAGCTTCCTCATCTCTCAAATGAAGAGAATGAAATTGTCTTTCTCCTCTAGTACCTACTTATGTGACTGTGGGCAAGTCACTAGGCCTCAGTTTCCTCATCTGAAAAAATTATTGGACCAGATGACTCCTGAGGTACCTTGCAGTTCTGGATTTCAGATCTTACAATCCTGTGATCTTACAAAGAAAACATCCCCAGAAAAACCGATGGTGACCTGCTTCTATCTGCAGATTTTGAGGAATAACAATAATGGCAAATCATGTTCCTATAGTCTTTAAATTCCCAAAGTGCTCTCCTCCCCACAACCCAGTAATATAGGAAGTACAAATATCAATATTATCCCCATTTTACAGATGAAGAGACTGAAACCCAAACAGGTGAAGTGACTTGTCTATGGCCACATAACTATTAAGTGCCAGATGTGAACTTCGAACCCCAATTTCCCAAATTGAAGTACAACATTCTACTACACTATTATGATTCTCTGAATTTTTTGGATAATATGAAACTCAAAATAGCTACATACACATGCACCAAAACAAAATTTGAGTAATATCATATAGCTGTCTGACATCTCCAAACCCTGATGTGACCTGCCCTTTACTCTGCAGTCATGAATTGCAGGTCAATCTATCATCAAGCACCACTGAGGCACAGACCCTGGAGATCTCAGAGAGGACTCGGAGCCACAGCAGAGCCAGTTCTTGTGACCTTCTATGTAGAGAATACAGTTATGAAAAGAGGGACTTGGAATAAGTGTTCTCTAAGGCACCTTCCAGTTTTAACAATCTGTGAATTTATGAATCCACGAACCACTTTTCTATACCTAACCTACAGTAAGCATTGGATAAATATCTGTTGGATGAATGAATGAATAAATACATAAATATCATTTTGTTCAGTTGCAAAGTGTGGTGGAAAGAACCTTGGATTCGGGTCGAGGGGTAATAGCTCAAGTCCCAATTCTGACACTTACTAGCCATGTGACCCTGGGCAAGCCTCTTCCCCTAGATTCCCCATCTATAACACAGAGTAAAATGGAGGCGCCAACCTCACAGAGTTGCTAGAAGGAAAAAACTTTATACTATTTGAAATGCTATAATTTAAGCAACCTTGGACAGGGTCTGTTTCATCTGGGGCTTTGTATCCCTAGCATGTAGCACAGTGTCTGGCAGATTTTTTTAGAGGAACTGGAATTTTATTCATTCTGGGAGCTCCCCAAGAGGAAACCCGCTTTCCCATGGCAGATGGGCATCTGATCTGCAACTTGTAGTTGATCAAAAAGTATTTATCAAAAGCCTGCTCTGTGCCAAGCACTGTTTAAGCCCCAGAGGTATACACAAAATGAATGAACCCTCAACATCTGCTCTTCCTGGCTTTTCCGGCTTCCTTCGAGTCTCAAATAAAATCCTACCTTCTATAAGAAATTTTCCCCAATCCCCGTCAATGCCAGTGACTTCCACCTCCCTGAGAATATCTTTGATTTAATCTGCATATACTTGTTTATACATAGTTATTTGCATTGTCTCCCTCACTAGGCTATCAGCTAAAGACTTTTTCTTTTGCTTAGCACAGTGTCTCCATTGCTTAGCACAGTATGTGGCATAGTAGGCGTTTAATGAGCAGCTAGATGGTGCAGGGCACAGAGTGCGGGAGTCAGGGCCTGGAATCAGGAAGACATCTTTATGAGTTTAAATCTGGCTCAGACACTAGCTGTGTGACCCTGGTCAAGTCACTGAACCTTGCTTGCCTCAGTTCCTCATTTAAAATGATCTGCAGGAGGAAATAGCAAACCACTCCAGTACCTTTGCCAAGAAAACCCCAAGTGGGATCTTGAAGAGACAGACATGACTGAAACAACTGAAAACAACTAGCATTTATTAAATGTTTGTTGAATTAGCTTATTGATTGTTTATTTTAACAGGCCCTACTGACAAGAAGCTTGCATTGTAACATGAGAGACAAAAAGAACATAGATAAATATGTAAAGAGCAAATGGAAAGAGAATAAATACAAAGCAATAAGGTACAATGGTTTGATACAGTTCAAAGGATCAGGAATGCTTCCTGTAGAAGATAGTGCTTTGCTTATGTCTTGAAGGAAGAGAAGAATTCTTTGTGGTGGAGGTGAGGAGGTAGGGAATTCCAGACATGGAGGATAGGCAGTGCGAAGGCATGGAGACAAGAGAAGGAATGTTTCCATCTCTTGGAGAGAAGAACAGAGAGGAGGCAAGTTTGGCCGGATCGTAGCATTCAAGATAATGAGGCTGGCAAGATAGGCTGAGGCCAGGTTATATAGGATTTTAGAAGCTCAACAGAAAAGTTCTTTTGAATGCTGGAGACAATAGGGAATCATTAGCTTTTATTGAGCATAGGAGTCATATAGTCAGACCTTCATTTAATGAAAATCATTTTTGAAGTCATATGGAAGGTCTAAAATGGTCAATAAGGCCAATCAGGAGATCATTACAATAATATAGGTGGTACAAGGGGTGATAAACTAAGGTAGTAACTATGTGAATAAAGAAAAACAGGCTCATTTACAGTAGAGATGTCAGAAAGATGAGGAATGGAAAAAAGACCACCAGATTTGGCAATTAAGAGATTATTAATAACGAAGACAATAGTTTTAGCCAAGTGACAAGGTCAGAAGCCGGAATGAAAAGGATGAGGAGAGAAGTAGGGATGGAAAGTATAATGAGCTTTTTTTCTAGGAGCTTGGTGAAGAAAGGGAAGAGAAATATGGGATTATGACTTGAAAGGATAGTAGTGTCTAGCAAAGTCTGCCTTTTTAAGGGGTGGGGCACTTGGACATGTGTGAAAGCAATAGGAAAGGAACCAGCAGGGAGAGGCTGCAAATTAGAGCTAGAAGGAGTTTGGGAATACAATATGCTGGAAAAAATGGGGAAAGATCAGATCAAGCTCAGTCTTGCCCTCTTGGAGATTACAATCTAATAGAGGCATTTAAGGACTTTGCTTTTTTTCACCATAACAGAAACAAAGAAAATGGGAATCTTTGGTCTGCAGCATGTGTGACTCACACGAAGGCATTATATAATAAACATAATATATTTGCAAATGCACAGTAAAGCAATGTCAGGGCAAGTAAGAAATGGTTCTTAGGATCATAGATAGAGATGGAAGGGACCATGACCTTATACAAGTTAGGAAACTGAGGAACAGGGTGCTCGAGTGGCCTGCCAAGTGACCTTGGCAGGTAATCAGGGATCATAGGCAGGATTTGAACCCAGGTCCTTGAACTCCATATAAAATGTTCTTCCCACTCTACCATAGTGCTTGCAAGCATCTCTCTTTCGGGTATGACTCAAATTCAAAAGCTCACATGAAGGGCAGTACTTTTTTGAGGTCTCAGGTACCTGAGATCCTCTAAGAATAATTAGCAGGACTAGGAACAAGGGGACCATTCAGTTCATGACCTAGGGGCTATGTAATAGCTCAGGGTGGGTGTCATTCATCTAAGATAGAAAGAGATGGGTAGATTAGAAGGCAGGTTAGGTCTACCAGGGACCACATACAGATGTCAATGAGGAAACATAAAATCAAGTCAGAAATGTGCAGCACACCATAGTGGTGGGAAATCAGAACCAGAATCTTCCAGTATCTTGGTCAGTTCCCAAATCGGGCCCAGGAAGATACCAGCAAATATGAATTAGGACACAGAAAAGGGAGCATGTAACATGTTCTATGAAAATGACTCTAAGAACAGCTAAAATAAGGAAATTCCTTTCAAGCAGCAATCTCTTGGTTATAGCCAATTGAAAAATAAAGGGCCCTCTACCCAGAAAGCAATGAGACACCCAATACTACCTTCCCACCTACCTCCTTCCTATCATTTAAACATCAATATCCCACATGTTACAAGAATTCTACCGTGATGAGAACAGGTAGGGGTGACACCTATCCATGACACCCATGCCAAACAGACATCCTGGCCTCTGGCTGTTTGCATCAGATTCGTAATGCAGAAATACAGAAAAGACAAAGCAAGAAAACAATGGCTCACAAAAATAAAGTGCCATGTAGCATCTAGGTACACGCAAATGAAGAAGCAAGTTTTCTGAAAATCTATAGTCTGTCCTAATCTGCAACAGGCATGGTAGGCCTGGATGCTGCTGCAAAACTGTGCCATCTCTAAACTCTAGGATGCAAATGTAGTCCAGAGCATGGGCTTCCTCAAATGCTGTTTAAAATACACATCACGCAGTGGCCATGTTGAACTTGTTCCGTGGCTATTCTCCAGAGAAAAACCTGTATTATCCCTGCCAATATCCATCATTGATTTCTGGTCTGACTTAGACTTTCCGGCAAAATGTTCCCATAAGGGTGAATGCTCCATCTAGAGTGCTCTTTTAGCATGTTTGCCTATGTGCCTGGTGCTTCCCACTTCTCCATCCCCCTCCCCACCAAATCACCTTATATTCATTTTGTATATATTTACTTGTATGTTTACATAGGAGCACTGATTTAGAAACAAAAGGCACCAGCCTCCTAATTTTACAGATGAGGAAGTTGAGTCTTAGAGAAGAGAAATTGTTTCACCAAGGTGACACAGGTAGTAAGCATGAGAAATGGAATTTGAACTCGGTGACCTTTCCGTGGTATCATGTCTCCCTCTAAATAATGTATATTTCTTGTGGACATGGACTGTTCCATTTTTTCCTTTGTATTCTCAGGCATACAGCAGGCATTAAAAATTGCTGATTCACCTATTACCAGTCCATTTAAAGAGATAAGAAGGGGATCCAATTCTTTAAAAATATGATTTGGCAGGTAGAATGACTCTAGCTCTCTCTAAAAGGAATATTGGATACATTCTATTTCTAAGGAGAAAGGCAACAAATTATAGGTGCTGAATGAGGCATACGCTGTCAGACATGCATGTTGATTTGTTTGTGCTTAACTGTAATTATTGCCACAAAGGAGGGATTTTTTTGGCAGGGAGTTTATTGGCAAGTGGCAACAATGAAAAAGAGAGCATCAATTTTTTAAAAATGGAAATAAACAAAGTTGGCCTTGGGTAATTTTTTTCTATGCCTTTTTAAAATATTATTACTACACAAATGAAAAGCCCCAGTCATGCTCAGCAGGTAGATAATAGACAGAGAACTAGGACTGATCAATTGACAAGGTATCATCTGAATATAAATCAACAATTCTATAAAATTTGGCTTCTAGACCCAAACATGTCACAAATAGGTTATGCGGTATTCATTTTTCACCACCAAGGAACAAAAGAGCTAAGAGTATGAGTTTTAATCCTAATTATTTTTTCCCTTTGTTAGTTTTTTCACCATCAAATTTACTTGCAACAATATCAACATCAAAACTTTCTATACACCATATTGATGCACAAATTTAGAGACACTTTCACTCCAAATGTTCATATGAACTCTTTGTGCAACAAGTTATGATAGAGCCTTCTGAGTTCCTATTGGCCTGATCAGTCAAAGGTAGACACACTGTGCTTTGACCCCAACATAGTGATGTCATTTTGGTCCCCTTTGAGCACTGACAACAACCAACATCTTATTGTAGCTTTCCCTATATTCTTTCTATAAAGAATGAGAAAACCGTGAAAGCCAGCCCCTCTCCTAAAGTCACCATGTCTAGGACAAAACCTTGGAGGAAGCATACAACAAGTTCCAAGATGAATTTTGCATTTCAATGATGGTCACTTAGATACTATAGTACTGGCAATCTAGCTAATGGAAGTCATGGACCCCTTGGCCCACAAGAAAGAGAAACAGAAGTAAGATGTATGAGGAAGAATTCAATCTAGTGCTAGGTTCTGTGAGAGAAGGAATAGAAGAAGCAGCACTTGAGCTGAATAAAGAAAACATAACTGTGGTGATTGGGAAGGATTGAGACTCATGGAGGTAATCCAACATTGAATGTGGGGGGGTGACATTTGGGAATAGTTGAGGAAAACATGGAGGGGAACTAGCTGAAGGAAAAGGACTGATGATAATAGTCTTGAAGAGAACTTAAGGACAAGAAGAGAGTTAATAATGCAAGGTAAATTAGAAAAGATTGGATCAAAATAAGAACCGAACTGGTGATTCCATTGACACAAGGAGTACCTAAGTAAGGAAATGCCCTCTATCAATGCAGGTCAGTATTTTTTCTGCAATTTTGAGAGCTACATAGAAAACCAAGAGATTGATGATTTGCCCCAGGGTAATAGCCAGTATATGTCACATATGGGACTTATACCCAGGTCTTCCTGGCAACCTAGTGAAAAAGGAAGAAAGAAACTAGCAATTAAAATAAATTGGTAATTAGAGGAGGAGGAGGAGGAACAGCAGCAGCTAGAATTTATATAGCACTTTACAGTTTGCAAAGCACTTTACATATATTATCTCACTTATGATGTAGGTGCTATTTTAACCCCATTTTACATATGAGAAAATTGATCCTGAGAGAAGTTTGGGAGGGGGGAGGAAGGGGAGGAAGAAGAAGAGAAGGAAGAAGAGGACCATTAGGAGGAGGAGAAGGGGGAGAAGAAGTGGAAAGATGAGTAGGAAGAGGGAAGGAGGGGGAGGAGGATGAGGAGAAGAAATGCATATAGTGCCTCTTATGTAGCAAACACTGTGCTAAACACTTTAGTCTCATTTGATCCTCACAAAAATCCTAAGAGATAACCATGATTATTATACCCATTTTACAGATGAGGAAACTAAACCAAATAGTAGTTAAATGACTTGCCCAGGGTCACACAGTAAGTATCTGAGGCCATATTTGAAATCAGGTCTTCCTGACACCAAGTCCAGTGCTCTATCCACTATAGTACCTAGCTCCTCTATCTACTGTACCACTTAGCTACCTTTATTATTCTACTAAAATTGGTCTCTCTTTAATTTCTTATGTACCTTTGTATAGTAAACTCTAAAATTAATTTCCTTTCATGATGAATAGGTAATTTGTTGAAAGCCAAAGAACATAGCAACCAAAAATTTTAGGAACTCCTGTCATAGAGATTATCTACTATGGACAAGGAAGAATAACATTTGAGACACCTAAAAAGTTCAAAAGAGATAAAATTCCATAAAGGAGGCAGTAGTAAAAAAAAAAAAAAAAAACATAGCCTTGAATGACTATGCATAAGGGTGAAATATGGAGGCAATAAGAAATAAACTCGAGGTCCCACCACAAGGAAATAATTTTAACTTCACAGGTGTCACTAAGACTTGGTGGGATAAAATCCATTATTAGAATATGGCTTTGAATTGGTATACCTTATTTAAAAGAAATAGTTAAAAAGTAGACAGTAGCATTATCAACTAAAAAGGTATAATCATATGAGGAAATCTAGTATGCAGAAAGAAGAAGACTTGTGAAAAACATCTGAGTGAAATTCAATAGAAGGAGAATCAGAATTGACTTTGTCTCCAAAGTAAACTACAGACCACTGAGACAGAAAGAGGAAATGGATGAAGAGTTCAGGAATGATAAATGTGGCACAAACACATGATATTGTAGTAATGAAGGACTTCAGTTATCCATTCACCTACTAAAGTTAATTATCTTTTCCAAAAGCAAAGCAGCTATTAATGTATTGAGTCGCTTCATTAATAATTCCATCCTTCAAAAAAAGTAGGGAGAAAAAAAAGGGGGGCAAAGCCAAGATGGCAGAGTAAAAGCAGTGACTTGCTTGAGCTCTCCCCCAAACCCCTCCAAATACTCATAAAAATGGCTTTAAACAAATTCTAAAGCAGCAGAACCCACAAAAAGACAGAGTGAAACAAATTTCCAGCCCAAGACAACCTGGATAGTTGATTAGAAAGGTAGATTGCACCTGGCTAAGAGAGGAACACAGTTCAGCATGGGCACGTAGGCCTCAGCCAACCTGGAGCAGGCCTCAGAGTACTGAATCACAGGCAGCTGTGGTAGTTTCCTGACTTCTCAACCCATGAATGCCAAGGAAAACTTAGAAGGTCAGCAGAAAAAGTCTGGGTCCGTGGTGAGAGAGAAGCTCGATCCCAGCCCCAGTCCCCGAGCTCACCCCAGGGCGTGGCTGCCTCCTGAGCTTTCAGCCCACAGACTAAGGGGGAATCAAGTGGCTGATAAGAGGGGGATTGCAAGGATCTCTTTGCTGGTGCAGGATTCTCTTGCTTTGCCCGTGCTTGGATCTGGGTCACAGTTCCGAGTGGCGGTTCTGCGGTGAGTAGGAGCTCCGGCATGGTGGAGCTTGTAGTGTCGGTGAAGAGGAAATCCTCCTCACAGTTCCAAGACAGAAAAGAGTGCCTGTAGTCACTCATAGACCAGAACACAGGCCAGGAAAGCAGTAAACACCTCGCCCTTGATCATAGCACCTTGGAAGAACTGAAAATTTACAGGTCCCTAGAAGTATGTCTGAAAACAGCTGCACAAAGCCCCTGAAGCTTGGGATAGTACATTCTCCACACTGGAAACAGACCCCTATCTTAACAAAGAGTTTATAACTCAAGTAATTGGCTGGGATCATGAGCAAGCAGTGCAAAGAGTCAGACCATAGAATCTTTCTTTGGTGACAAAGAAGATCAAAACATACAACCAGAAGAAGACAACAAAGTCAAAACTCCTACATCCAAAGTCTCCAAAAAAATATGAATTGGTCCCAGGCCATGAAAGAGCTCAAAAAGGATTTTGAGAAGCAAGTAAGAGAAGTAGAGGAAAAACTGAGAGTGATGCAAGAAAATCGTGAAAAATAGCTTGCTAAAGGAGACCCAAAAAAATACTGAAGAAAATAACACCTTAAAAAATAACCTAACCCAAATGGCAAAAGAGGTCCAAACAGCCAATGAGGAGAAGAATGCCTTAAAAAGCAAAATTGGCCAAATGGAAAAGGATGTCCAGAAGCTTACTGAAGAAAATACTTCCTTAAAAATTAGAATAGAGCAATTGGAAGCTAGTCACTTTAGGAGAAATCAACACACTGTAAAACAAATTCAAAAGAATGAAAAAATAGAAAACAATGTGAAATATCTCACTGGAAAAACAACTGACCTAGAAAATAGATCTAGGAAAGACAATTTTAAAATTATTGGACTATCTGAAAGCCATGATCAAAAAAAGAGCCTAGACATCATCTTTCAAGAAATTATCAAGGAGAACTGCTTTGATATTTTAGAACCAGAGAGCAAAACAGAAATTGAAAGAATCCACCCATCACCTCCTGAAAGAGATCCCCAAAGGAAAACTCCTAGGAATATTGTAGTCAAATTCCAGAGTTCCCAGATCAAGGAGAAAATATTACATGCAGCCAGAAAGAAACAATTCAAGTATTGTGAAAACACAATCAGGATAACACAAGATTTAGCAGCTTCTACATGAAGGGGCCAGAGGGCCTGGAATATAATATTCCAGAGGGCAAAGAAGATAGGATTACAACCCCGAATCACCTACCCAGCAAAACTGAGCATAATCCTTCAGGGGAAAAAATGGACATTCAGCAAAATAGAGGACTTTTAAGCATTCTTGATGAAAAGACCAGAGCTGAATAGAAAATTTGACTTTCAAATACAAGACTCAAGAGAATCATGAAGAGGTAAACAGGAAAGATAAATCATAAGAGACTTATTAAGCTTGAACTGTTCACATTCTGCATGGAAAGATGATATTTGTAACTCATGAGTCCTTTCTCAGTATTAGAGTAGTTGGAGGGAAAAATTGTATGTATGTAAATATATGTAGATAGATAGATAGATAGATAGATAGATAGATAGATAGATAGATAGATAGATAGATAGACAGACAGACAGATGGCACAGGGTGAGTTGAAGATGAAGGGGTGATATCCAGAGAATAAAATTAAGGGGTGAGAGAAGATTATACAAAGAGAAGGAGTAAGGGAGAGGTAGAATGGGGTAAATTATCTCACATAAAAGAGACAAGAAAAGGCTTTTACAGTGGAGGGAAAATAGGGGAAGGTGAGAGGGAATGAGTGAATCTTATTCTCATCAGATTTGGCTTAAGGAGAGAATAACATACAAACTCAATTGGGTATGGAGATCTATCTTACCCTACAGGAAAATGGCAGGGGGAAGGGGACAAGAGAGCAGGAGGATGATAGAGGGGAGGGCAGATTGGGGGAGGGAGTAATCAGAAGCAAACACTTCTAAGGAGGGACAGGGTCAAAAGAGAGAATAGAACAAATGGGGGGCGGGATAGGATTAAGAGAAATATACTTAATTTTTCACAACATGACTACTATGGAAGTGTTTTGCATGACTACACATGTATAACCTGTATCAAGTTGCTTGCTGTCTCAATTAAAGTGGGTTGGGAGGAAGGAAGGGAGAAAATTTGGAACCCAAAGTTTCAAAAATGAAAGTTAAAAAGATGTTTTCACATGCCACTGGGAAATAAGATATACAGGAAATAGGGTATAGAAATCTATCCTGCCCTACAGAAAAATTGAAGGAGAAGAAGATAAGAGAAGGTGGGGGGAGATATAGAAGGGAGGGCAGATTAGGAGAAGGGGTATTCAGAATGCATGCCATCTTGGGGTGGGGGAGGGATGAGATGGGGAGAAAATTTGGAACTCAAAATCTTGTGGAAGTGAATGTTGAAAACTAAAAATAAATAAATAAATTTTTTTTTAAAAATCAGTAGGAAACAAAAAGGGAAATTCTATTCTAGATTTGCATCTCACTAGCAAGGAAGAAATGGCCACTTATAACTAAATGACAAAACAATCTTTGGGGTAGGGAGTGACCACTTCCTCTCTAGTGTTTATGAGAGAAGAGATGAAAATTAGGAATAATCTAACCTGTATCCTGGATTTGGAGAGAGCACTTTTCAAAAGACTTATAGGAAGAATAGCCAGGGAACTAAGGATTTAAATTCTCCAGAGGAATCATCCCCCAAGAGGGCTAGGAAACCCTAAAGAATTAAATTCAAAAGAAAAAAACAGGAAACAATTGTAGTAGAGAAGAAAAATAGAGTTGTCTGAAGAGATCAATGCAGAAACAGAGAGAACATGCCAACAACTTATTTTTCCAAATAAGATGAGAGCAAGAGCAGGTAATACAAAAGTGTGGTATGGTTATGTAAGAATGTCAACAGTGGTAAAATTGAAAACAAAGTAAGCAGGAAGTGTTAGCTAAGGATAACAAAATTTGGACAGCTATATTAAGAAAGAGAGTAGAATCTAGGAAGGGATCATACTACTACTCAGAATGAATGACTTTATGATAATTGACAATGGAAAGAAGATGAAGATGCTCAATTCTTATTCTTATTCTGTCTTCTTTGCCAAAGAGAATGACCTTTGGATTGAAAGGGCAGAACATAAATGGCTAATTGGGGGTAGATGGCCAGAACAAGCAAGGAGAGAGTAAAAGAACACCTTGATGCCTTTTATAAATTCAGGTCACCTGCCCCCCTCCCCCAAAAAAAACCCACTATCCTCAGGTGGTGGTGTTAGTCCTTTGTTCTCCAAGGACATCAGGGAGGTGATGCCATGATATGCAAGTGAATTGGACTTAAGTGAGAGAGGGCTGTGCAAAGTCACCAGCCTCATTTTCTCCTCCAGAGACATCTAGATCCTGTGGCAAGATACAGATCAAGACAACTAGAGATGCCTATGTATGCAGTGGGAGATGTTGGCCTTTTTAAGCTAAGGTCTTTAACAGGTCTGAATTTGACTGAGACAAAGCTCACTCAGTGATTAAGACTAGATAAGAAAATCCTCAGGTACCAAATGAATTGGTGTTTGTAATTACTAAGTCGTGGCCGGTGATAGTTAACAAATCAAAAAAATTGGAGAGTCACTAAATTAAAGAAGGGGTTAGCACAATTTCTAGTTTCAAAAAAAAAAGGAAAAAGAAGGTAGTCTGGAAAATACAGGCCAGTGGGGCTTCACATTGATGCTGGTGAAAATTCTAGAATGGATTATTTATGGAAATGTTTAACATGATCACACATGTATAACCTTTGTCTCACTTCTTACTGTCTCAGGAAGGATGGAGGGGAGATGATTTGAAACTCAAAACTTTTTAAAAAAACAAATGTCAAAAATTTGTTTTAAAATGTAATTGGAGAAAAATAAAAAAATAAAATATTATTAAAAAGACCTGATTAGTGAACATCAAGAAAATGAAGTACTAATCACAAAAATTCATCACGGTAATGAGTAGGTCATGCCAGACAAAAAGTATTTCCTTTTGTGAAATAGTTGCTAGAGATAATCCTCAGTAGTAGGTGGCAATAGATTGGAGAAATATTGTAGATATGTTTACTTGTGTTTTAGAGAAGACTTTCATAAAGTATTTCATACTATTCTTATGTGAAATATGGTGAAATGTGGATGAGAGGATAACATAATTAGCCCATATTCATAACTGGTGGAGTGGCTGGAATCAAAGAGTGCTGACATTAATGATCCCATATCAATTTTGCAGGAGGTCTCCATTGAAGTGCTCCATGGATTTGTGCTTGACCTTGCACTTCTGAATATCCTTGTCAATGACTTGGAGAAAGGCAGAGATGGGATGCTTTTCAAATTCACAAGTGATACACTGGATGACAACTCTGGATGCAAAAGGATTTCGATGACCTAGAACTTTGACCTGAATCTAATGATACAAAATTTAATAATAACAAATATAAAATCTTCCACTTATATTTTAAAAATCTACAAGTATAAGATGAAGTCAAAATGGCTAGAAAGTAGGGTTGATTTTTTGTAATCTGCAGGTTTTAATGGACTGCAAATTCAATATGAGTCAACAAAGTAATATGGGAGTAAAAAAAAAGACTAACGCAGTCTTGATTTGCATTACAAGATGACAGGTTGCAAGAATGGACAGGCAACAGTTTCATTGTATTCCACCCTAGAGAACCATGTTCAGCTCTGTGAGTTATAATTTAGAAAGGATATTAACAATCTGGAGAGAGCCTAGAAGACATCAATTAGAATGGTGAAAGACATTGAATCCATTCATTATCTGGATCTAAGGATATTTAGCCAGGGTTAAGAGAAGACAAGAGGAAGGAAGGAAGAAAACATTCACTTTTAAGGACCTACTCTGTGTCACAAACTACAGCTATGCTAAACATTTTCTAAATGTTATTTCATTTGATCCTCACAACAACCCTGCAAGAAAGATGCTATTACTTTACAGTTAAGGCAACTAAGGCAGACAGAGGTTAAGTGACTTTCCTAGGCCAGGTTTGAATTCAACTATTCCTTACACCAGGACTATTGCTATATCCTCTGAGCCACCTAGCTGCCTCCAAAGGACATGATCACCTTCTTCAACTATTTGAATGGTCAAAAGCTAACACATTTTCTTCTGCTTGACTCCAGGAGAACAGGAATAGAATTGTATTTGAAAATTATAAAGAAGCACATACAGGCTTGATGTAAGGGGAAACGTCCTAACAACAAAAGCTATTCCAAAGTGGAATAAGCTGCTATTAAAGACTTGTTGGGTTACAAGTTCTGGTTTATTGTGGGGGGGGAGAATCTTCAGGAAAAGGATGGATGACCATTTGTTAGGGAAATTGTGAAGGGCATTCTCAATTATTCATAGCACTTGACTGCATGGATGGTCAATGAGGTCCCTTCCAACTGTGAATCCATGAAGAGAAAAAAAATATGAGAAACTGAAAGAAAAAATGAGAAGGCTATGAATTTCATGGCATGAATGTAAAGAACACCACAGGAAAGACTCATTTATAATCATTTTCTCCTCTACATAATTTACAATTGAGAATTGTGAGCCAAGGAATGGCAGGGGATATACCCCCTGCTAAGCCAAAAACTGAGATAACCAGCTCTAATACAAGCAACTTGGAGCTAATTGCTCCATAAATTCCATTTATGGGACTAATACAAAACATCAGGCCCTGTGGTGCTAACAGCAGCATGCCAAGAAATGGTAGGAAATTTGGATCTAGCACTTTCCCTTCAAGTTAGATGAACACATAGATAGTCATCTGTGAGCAATGAGTAAAAAGAGAATTAGAAAGAACTAGGGAGTACCCAAGTATCTGAAGTTTAAAAAGTTGCATGAAACTGAAAGAATAATGTCAGAGTTTAAATGACTTGCCCACTGCCTGATCCAGGGTTGGAACCCAAGCCTTTTATACTCCCAGTCCAACATTTAATTACAATTTCCCATATAAAAGTACCACCTCAATGTTTGCAATGTACTTTACATGCATTATCTCATTTGAGATTCATAACCTCAAGGCTGTGAAAAAAAAAAGTTTGGTACAGTGGAAAGATGGCTGAATTTGGGATCAAGAGCCCCAGGTTTGATTTCCAGCTCTACCAGTAATTAGTGGGGTGACCTTGGGCACTCAAGTTCCTCATCTGTAAAATGAAGACATTGGACTAAGTAGTCTCTAATATCCCTCCTAGCTTCAACTCCATGATTATGGTTTTATGCTATTGTCATCCCCATTCTACAGATGAAGTAACTGAGCCTTAAAAATGTCAAGTGATTTGTCTAAGATCACATAACTATTAAGTTCTGAAGCATATGTTCCTGACTCCAAGTTTAGCACAAAAGAAAACTAACGTTACAAAAAGATAGGAATTTATGTCAGGAAGGTGCTTAGGGTCATTAAAGACACTGTGTAGTTAAAGACACAGCAATCTAGGCCACTCACCTCCTTCTGCTTGTTTCTGAGTCTGGCTCATTGTCTTTTCACAAGATCTGCCCTAAATATATGTACTGATGGACCAGGTCTATAGGCTGACCATTCGCCTACATATTGTAGTCTAGACAAACAAGGAAATGCCCCCAAAATGCTCCAGTATGATTAGGTAGCTGTTTATAGCAGTTTATAGTTTAGAGCACCCAACTTGAAATCAGAAAGACCAGGGTACAAATCCCATCTCTGCTACCGACTACTTGTATAATGCTGGTCAAGTCACTTAACTTCTGAAACTCGGTTTCCTCACCTGTAACATGAGGTCTAAACACTAAATATTAAATAACAACAACCATGGAAATTAACTCCCAGGTGGTTGAAAGGTAAGATCATGGATATAAAGTGCTCTATAAATTTTAAAGCCCTATGTAAATGTCTATTATCATTATTCATAGATAGCTAAAAGTGCTCTTCTGGATGCGGAATTTTAATTTGTTTCATCAAGAAAGTGAAAACTGTAGTTAATTGAGTTCATTAGAGAATGTATGCAGGCACTTCCCACCCTCAAATGGAAATGTCATTACTTAGTGTTACAGCACTTCTCTGATTCATGGTTTAGGCGAATTTAAATGTCCTCCACCCCCTACCTGTTCCCCACAAGTTTCCAGAATAATGATAATCTTATCCAATTCATATGATTACATGACAGTTAGAACCAGTCTGTTCCCATTACCATTATGTAACCTCACATAAGTGTTCTGTATCGTTAGATGATACCTTGACCCTAATTCAACTCAACACAAATATATTAAGCATCTACTATGTGCCAGACTTTGTGCTAGTGCCCAGATGAAATCAGAGTTCCTACCCTCCAGGAACTTAGAATTTTACAGGTAGGATAACATTTGTAGGTAGGACAAAATTTGGTAGGTAAGTAGGTAGGGTATGGAATAACTAAAATACAAAATGCACAAAGTACAAAGAAGTCTAGATGAAGTGCTACAAGAAATTCAGAGAAGGAAGGATCACTTCCAACTCGTAACGATCAGAGACAGCTTCTTAAATGAAAGCAATCATTCTGATATTCTCTGCCCGAGTAAGATTACATCTTGGGTATTTTGTTCATTTCTGGGCTGAAGAGCTTTCAGAAGAAGTCAAGCAGGATTCAGATCTGTGCAATACAAAAATCAATTGGGGGGAGGGAAGGAAATGGCCATATTTAGCCTAGAGAAGAAATAGCATTCTTCAGGTATATGTATTTTTAAAAAATGATTAGACTTGTTCTGGTTGGCTCAGAGGGCAAAATTATGAGCAATGGGATGGGAAAGAGGCAGCAAGGTGTAGTGGATAGAATGCTGGTCTTTGAGTCAGCAAGACCTTGGTTCAAATTCCATTTCTGACATGATAAACTATTTGTCCTGAGAGAAATGATTATTAATAACCAATGATTTGGGGAGATCCAGAGTTCCCCCTTTCCCTAAACTCCTCATTTCAAAAATCAGTCTCTGAAGGTTGAATTAACTTTCTCCTCAGTTGTGGTCAGACCCCACCCAACCTTTCGAAGAATTTAATCTAAGGTACGGAAGCCCATTGTGCTCTGCTCAGGTTTGGGTAGGGGTAAATTATTTGAATAGATCGTCCAAGTGTGAGTAACTTAGAAGTAAATTATATAATCAAAATTTATTAGAATAGATGCAGTCCTTCATTGTAATATTCAGTCTTTCTCATTACTTGTTAACCAATCAAAGTTCATTGCCATCCTCAGGAACACACATTCTTCCAAGTGCATATAAACTATGCACTCACCACCATGAGGTGTCTTTGGCATTCAAGAGTGTCACTGACCCTTTTATTAATAGAATGCTAGCATTATTAATGAAATGATTAATTACTCAGGAGCTATGTCTCTCAAAAGTTTTAAGCATCACAGTCCTCCATGGCTGTAATGCTCTCCTTCCTAATCTCTACCCCCTAGCTTCTCTGGCTTCTTTCAAGTCCCAGCTAAAATCTCACCATTTATTGGATGGGTTTCTTGATATTCCTGAATTCTAATACCTTCCCCTTGTGACTATTTCAAATGTATTCTGTATATAGTTTATTTGTACTTGGTTATTTGCATGTTGTTTCACCCATTAGGCTGCAAACTTCTCGAGAGCCTCTCTTTGTATCTCCAGTATTTAACTCAGTGCCCTGCCCATATTAGGTACTTAATAAATGTTTATTAACTGACTGACCAAGAGTAAGTTGCTTACCCTCTCTCAGTCTTAGTTTCCTCATCTAGAAAATGAAGGTGTTCAAGTTGACAGTCTTTAGGACCCCTTCCAACTCTAAACCCATGATCCTATGAAGCCACAGAAAGGCAAATTTCAGCTCAGTATAATGAAAAATTCTCATATAATTAGATCCCAAAGTCCAACAGGCTATCTTGTACACAGTGGGTTCCCCTCCAATGGAGGTGTCCAAATAAAGGCTGGATGCACAACTTTTGGGGCATGTTGTAGAGAGCAGATTCTCACTCAGGAATGGGTTAGACTAGATAATCACTGAGGTCCCTTCCCACTCTGAAATTTTTTGATACAATATAAGTGAGTTGGAAATTGAGCTAGACATTGGTGGAAGAAGATTTCAACAGGCAAAACGAGGGCAAGAAAAAGTCACTCCAGGCATGACACATCAGTAGGAAATTGCAAAATTGGAATTGGAAGGAGGGAAGTGTGTAAATAGTCTAGTTCTGCTGGAAAGTAGAAAGATGTGTGAATGGAGTACTGTGAAATGATATGAGAAATGTAGGTTGGAGTTAGATTGAAACAGCCTGGAATGCCTGGCTAAGGAATTTATAGTTTTTCACAGTGGGTGATAGAGATCAATTCTCAAGCTATCAAAATTGGGGAAGAAGCAAAATGATGAAGTAGGGAGAATCACAAATGCTATTACCATTGAAAAAAGGCAATCAGGCACTAATGACCTTTATACCTACTTTCTCTTCTCTACAAAATCTTTATGAGAATGATCTATAAACATGTTTGAGGGCACCCTTGATTAAAATAGAAGAAGACATAGGCTTGGGAGACAGACGTTCTACCACAAACCACATCTTTATAGTCACTCAAAGGACTACAAGTCAAAGAAGACATAAAATCTCACAGGGCTTATTGGTTATTGACTAGAATCAAACAATGCCCTTATTATATTCAATATAGCAGAGAAAAATGGAGCTTTGAAGGCTCTCCTTCAATAAGATGTCTTCCATGCTTGTTAAGATGACAGAAAATTTAATTGAAGTTACAATACCAGAGGTAACTTTGCTCAGTGGTTCATTGTTAATATCAAATAAGTCATAAAACAGAAAAACAAGTACTTCCCAAAGGTGTTTGTCATCCTCATAGAAATGCCCAGTGCACTGTCCAAATAGAATAGAGGATCCCAACAGGTCCTCAGATCCTACAAAGGCTTCTGTTTACAGAAAATGCTGGGCTAGCTGCATCAAAAATCCTGGAATTTTGCAGAGCTTCCTAAATGAATCCCAAGATGATCTAATCAGAGCTGAAGGGGACCTAGAAAGACATTTATCTAGTCTAACTTCTTCCTTTGACACCTGAGGAAACTCAGGTACCAAGACGTAATGTCTTGTCCAAGATCACCCTAAAAGGTTCTTACATCTGTCACTAAACCAGACTGCTAAAACTTTTTTGATGAGAGAGGTCAGATCCAAGCCTTTTTTCTTCCAAATGAGAAAATACAGAGGGAAGTATTTGCTTAAGGTCACACAGCAAGTTATTATCAGATATCAGATGATTACATAGGATTTATGATTCAAGCCCAGGTCACCTACTACTTGATTATTCTGGGTTTTACTTTCATTTTATAACAATTTGAGATTTAAAAAAAACAGACAGATTTTACTACTGACTGCCATAGCATTTCCTCATGTTGGGAGGAGGTAAAGGGTGATAAAGTGTTTTCCTTGGAAACCAGAAGGCTGGGAGGTACAAGATGGAGAATGGTACAAAGAGTAAAAAAAATAGGGAGAAAGGAGAGGTGGAAAATATCCCAGGTTCTGGACTACCATATATATGCTACTTTGAAGCATTCATGATTTCCTTGGCTTGGGAAATTTGATCTAGCAATACGGATGGTAGCCACTCCAACCCTTCTCATCCAATGAGATTCTTGTCCATTTTTAATTTTTTCAGCTTTAAACTTAATCACCACCAGCAAACATTAAAAATCAAATAAATGGATGCAGTAATTAATGAAATCTTATAACCCTTAGCACTTCTCAAGTAAAAACAGCCAAACTACAGACAAAAAAGCCAAAAGAAAATGGCTTAGTCAGTGAACTGTTCAAAGTCCATGTGGTTGTTTCTTCATATAACACATATACATATGAAGTTCATCTGTGTGTGTGTGTGTATAATTCTGATTCTGTTGCTCTCATTTTGCAGGGTTCTGCAAAGGCCTCTCCTTATTTCCCTGCATTGTGCATATTTCCCCTTTTCCATGACCAGCCTGTATACAATTATAAATAGAAGGAAGTAGAACAAAGCTGAGACAAACGGGGTTCAAGTCCAACATCTGATACATGCTTACTCTGTGACCGGAAGTGATATCACTTCGTCCCTCAGTGGCCAAAGCCAAATCCCTAGGACTAAAAGTTTTATACAATTTGTCCTTCTGTAGCAATTGAGGGAAATTCTACATAGCAAGCCCTCCACAGTGATTCAAATCACAGATCTGCAGGTGTGCTATATGCGTATCAAAATATCCATTTACTGGATAATTCAAGGTTTTATGTTTAGTTTGGGTAAGAAAGAATGAATGAAGGAAGACTAAGACTACATTCAAGATAGAACAGAAGGATGGACATGTGGGCACGCACACACACACACACACACACACACACACACACACACACATGCACACGTGTACATATTCCATTGCATTAATATGTCCATTCATTGGAAGGAATCCATTTTTTCACTTCTGTCCCACCTTGAGCCACAATCCTATCCTTTCTTTTATGCTCCTTTCTCAACTAAAATAGCTAAAAGCATACCCTGAATTATCCAGGGCATGAATATTTTGTGTAATAAATCATATATGAATTAGGACCATAGTAGCAAGGAACGTCAGAGACCATCTGGTCCAATTCTTTCATTTTGCAGAAAAAGACATGGAAGCCTGGAGTTTAAGCTTTCTGCCCAAAGTCACACAAGCAGCAAAGCATCAGAGCTAAAACTTGAACCCAGGTCTTTTGACCCCTACTCCACATACAGCATTCTTCCCACTATACTTTCCTGCCTCTTAACTAGATACACTGGCCAGCCTAACTTCACCCATAGACCTTAACAAGGTGATCAAGAAGCTCCTAGGAGTTCTATAAGGCAATGTGAGCCCCACATTTGTCTACAAATGTCATCACAATCACAGTCTCATGTAAGTAGGGCTGGGGTTCCAAATGCAATTATTCCAAATGGTTGTTGTATCCTAACCACATCCCACCAAAGCAGGGTTAATAACATGCAATAAAGCAAGCTGGAGGGAATTAGAAATCAGTAATTTTATGGAAACTTAATCCTTCTCAGAAATACAAGGATCTAAGGCATCTCCAAAGGCCTCATGATGGAAAATGCTATCCACATCCAAAGAAAGAACTATGGAGTTTGAATGCAGATTGAAGCACACTACTTGCTTTTTTTTCCTTCTGTTGTGTTTCGTTTCCTGTTTCTGGTGGTTCCTCCTATTGGTTTTAATTCTTACTTACAACATCACTAATGTGAAAATATGTTTAATAGGAATGTACATGTATACCCTATATCAGATTGTACACTGTCTAGGAGAGGGGGAAGGGGAAGGAGGGGGAAAAAGTTTGGCAACTCGAAAGCTTATGGAAGTGATTGTTGATAATTCAAAATAAATTAATAAAAAAATAACTTTATGGAGTTTTTTTTTCCTATAGCACACCAAACCACCCAATCTAAACTTAGACCATTTAGCCAAGTACTCTTCAAATTAAATCACAGCAGTAGCAACAGATTAAGTTAAGAAACTTTATGTCAGTTATCCACTTATACTGACATTTCTAACTCCAGTAACATTTGGCCAATAGCATGAACACCAACCCAAAGACAGCAATTACTCTCAACCACAGAAAGGAAATGTTTATTTTCTCATGAAAAAGTGCACACAGAGTCTTTTCATGCAAAGAAAAAAACCAAATAAATACTAATTGCCCTGAATATAGATTGAAATATTTTAGTAATAAAGTATGCACAGCAAAAAAAAAATCTCAGGAATTCTGGTTAATAAGAAGAAAAGGCATAATGAAAAAATAAAGTAATGGAATGGTTGGAGAAATGGTGAGTACGTGAATAGTCGGTCAGCCAACAAATATTTATAAATCCCCAACTATTTGCCAGGCACTGCGCTAAGCACTGGAGATACAAAAAGAGCAAAAGAAAATCACTCTAGAAATACCTTGGGAAAAAATCTTTCTAGATAAGTATTGACTCATTTCATTCCCTTTCCCTCTTCTGTCCTTTTGTGTGGGCTAACCCCCATACCTGGAATGCTCTTCCTCCACACCTTTTAGAATCTCTAACATTAAGCAAAGGATAGATGTAGTTTACCTGAATTTTAACAAAGCTTTGGATAAAATATTTTACACAATTTTTAAAAAGAAGATCGAGAGACATGAAGGAGGCAAGTATAAAATTAGGTGGTTTCCAAACTGTTCAGATGGCCCAATGCAAAGATCACTTGTTAATGGTTCAATGTCTTCATAGTCAAGAGGTTTCTAGTGGAATTTCCCAGGAATCTGTGCTTGGTCCTATGCTGTTTATCATTTTTATCTGTGACTTGGATAAGATGGCATGCTTCTCAAATTTACAGATGACACAACCCTGGAAGAGAAAGCTAACATAATGGATGAGAGTTGAGATCCAAAAGGGCCTTGACAAGTTAGAACATTTGGCTGAATTAAGTAGATGAAATTCAAGAGGGATAAATGCAATGTCTTACACTCAAATAGAAAAAAAATCAGCTTCACAAATATAATACGTGGGAGGCGTGAGGAGACGGCAGTTGTTCTGAAAAAAAGATAGGAGGGTTTTAGCAGACTTGGAGCCCAATGTGAGTCAGCAATGGTGTGTGGCAGTCAAGCAAGCTAATGTGATCTTGGGCTCCATTAAGAGAGGCAGAGCTTCCAGGAATAGAGGGGTGGGAGTCTTGTCCTCTGCCCTCATCACACCTCATGTGGAACATTGCTTTTGATGTTAAGATCCACACAAGCTCCAGAAGCTATAAAATATACAAAGGAAAGGAAATAAGTTGGTAAAAGGCCTCATTGAATCTATGCCATATAAGGAACTGTTGAAGAAACTGGGCATTTTCTGTCTGGAGAAGAGAAGATTCAGCATGGACATGATAATTGTCCTCAAGTATATGAAAGGCTGCCATTTAGAGGCAAGACTAGAGGGCAGAACCAGAAGCAACATGGAAGTTACCATAACATTGATGTAGATGTCTTGATATACCTTCAAATTCCCTGGTGCCTACCTTACAAAAAAATAAATAAATAAAGCAAAAACTACTAATGTGATACAATTCAATTCGATGTTAGAGAGTCATGGGAAAATACACGTATTTTACATATCTTTAGATAAGCCTAATAGTCATAGCCAAATAAATCTAGAGTTGGAAGAGACCTTGGAAACCATCTAGTACAATCCCCTCATTTTGTAGATGAGGAAACTGGGGCCCAGGAAAGTAATTTAGCCAGAATCACACAGACAGAAAGCACCATAATCAGGATTTAAACCCTTGAGGGCAGGCAATGTTTCATTTTTGCCTGTGTGTCTCCAGAATCACTGAACATGGTGCCTGGCACATAGCAGGTGCTTATTAAATGTCAGTGTTGATTGTGAATTAATTGCTAAGCAAAAAAAAAGAAGAGTCAGAACAATATGCAGAGACTGTCACTAAACAAAAACAATGTTAAAAAAAAGCATCTGAATTCAGATTAATTGCAATGATCAATGCTAGGCCTGGAAAACAGGTGATGATATATAATTTTTTTCCTCTCAACAGAGAGAACAAGGACTATGGGTATGGAATATTGCATTTGCTGTCAGGAATGGTCACTATTGTTTGGTTTTGCTTAACTGATCTCTTTGTTAAAAGGACTGGTTTGATGACATGGATAGAGTGGGATATCGTGAAATGAAATATGACTGTAAAAAATAAGAGACATCTAAACTTTTTAAAAATTTTTTTCAGAAAAGAAAGTCCATCATCTGTGCCTTTAAGACACTAGCAGGTTTCTTTCACTCTGTACCCAAGCCTATAGAGCCATTCTGTCTCACCAGTTGGGCCTTCTTCTTGAGGCAAAGGCAAACTGTAGATCCAGGAAAAAATCAGCCCTGTGGGATTCCTGAGATAGGAAAATCTAATGTCATCTGTTCCATTCCTTTGCCAAGGAGGAGAGGTGCCAAATGGAGAAGATCAAGGGATGTGATTTGAATTTCATTCTTTCATTGGAAAAAAGTACAGTATTTATATTCATAGAATCTCTTTTCTGAAATTAGACACATATCTAATGCCCTTGCATTCCTTTAGGGGTGATACAGAATCCATTTGGAGCCAGCATCAAGGAATAAGGTAGCAGCATTTTATTTTTACTAATGAAAAAGCATTTAAATCTATTTGCATAGTTTGTACTTCTAGTTCCCCAGAACAGATTAAAGAGGAGATAACACATGGCTATTATAGAGAGGTTTGCATAATTTTAAAAACTATCATTATTAAAATGGCAGATCTTATTGCACTTCAAATAGTTCCTAGATGATAAATGAACCTTTAAAGAATATTGAATTTTAGTATATCATTTTACACTAATAAATCTAAACTAATTGTCATCTGAATATTCATATTCTGGGAATACTGACAATTCTCATTGGTGAAATTGTAGCCCCATTCATTCCTTACTGCCAATATAGGTAATAAATGTATATTATAGGAGAGTTTATGAACCTCAATTGAATTAATATTTTTTGTAAAGGCCATGCTATGTCAACCATTCTCATTGTCCTAAACTATTAGAGTTTATACTCTTGTGGAAAATTGACTACAATTCATCCACTGTAGAATTCAGTTCAGCTTTGGTCAAACATGAGATACTTCCTACCTCATAACGTTGATACTTTGATAGATCTGTGTTCTCACCCCGAGTTGTTCTAATCACTAAATGAGTGCGTAGCAACTCACCTAACTCACTCTATTTAGCCAGCCCCTCACCATGTTTCACATACCATCCAGCCCTCCACTTTTGGCATCTTGCCATCTCTCTGCCACTGAGTACACAGCCTCTCCACTACATTGCTTCCTTCCTCTTGTTCTGTCAACAATAATCAAAGAAATAGTATCATTGCTTCAGAAAAGACCTTGACAATCACATTCCTATAGCCCCACCCTTTATCCCTGTAATGTTCCAGAGAAAAATTCTCCTATATGTATAGTCTCTCCCTATTAGAATGCATGCTGCTCGAGAGAAGGGATTGTTTCATTCCTTGGTGCAAAGGCAACCAAATGGTACAGTGCACAGTGTTGGACTTGCAGTCAGGGAAACCTAATTTCAAATCCTGCCTCAGATTTACTGACTGTAGGACCCTAGGCAAAGCATTTAATCTCTGCCTCAGTCTCCTCAACTGCAAGATGACAGTAATAAAAGCACCTGCCTCCCAGGGTTATTGTGAGAATAAAATGAGATGACTTATGTACAGCTTTGGAAACCTTAAAGCACTATATAAATTTTAGCTGTTGTTATTAATGTGTCCCCAACACCTAGCATAGTGGCTGGTGCATAGCAGATTAATAAATGGCTTGTCGATGATTTTAGTGGTAGTAATGGGTCATGTTTATATAGAGCTTTAAGTTTTACAAAATATTTTATGTACACTGCCTCTTTTGATTTTCAGACATCCTGGGAGGTAGATGCTATTACTATCTCATGTTACAGGTGAAGAAACTGAGGATCAGAAAGGTTAAATGAATTATCCTGAATCACATAACTAATAAGTGTTTGAGGTGGGATTCAACCCCTTCCACATCCATTATGGCATGCAGCATCTCCAAAGGACAAACCACATTAGTTGACCAAAAAGATACATTTTTTATAATTTTCTAATAACTAAAAATCCAGGGACATCCAACACGATGCTGCTATGCCGTGGGTGGCTCAATGCTAATATCAACAGTGAATAATTTAAAGACAAAATAGAAAGCCTTCGATCACATTAAAATTCAGTCTGGGTGACTTTGACTCCAAGATATGAAACTCATTTTCTTTTACAATCTCATGTTTCAGGCTTTTCCAGACCGCTCCACACCTGTTCTAACTGCCCCAGCAATATTATACTAAGATATGAAGAATGCAAAAATACTGAAAATACAATACTACATCTCCTTCAGGGGACTAATCAAAAACATACCTTGCCAATATCTGCATATGTTCTCAGAACACCTTTCTGCTCATTATAGGGGTTGTGCTTTGAGGAATATTAAGGAGACAAGTTAAATATTCCCTGCACTGGGTGGTTTTTAATCCACTTTGTTTTAGAAAGTGGTAGCATTGCTGTTTTTTTCAACAGTAAAACTAGAAGTCATGGTTTCAGAGAGAAACCTGGGGTCATTAAAAGCATTGTACATTTTCCTACAGGCAATCCTCCTCCCCTTCAGTTATGGGTCCAGATCATTGTCCATTTGCAGTATATTTCTAAGGCCCTTATTTATATTAAAGAAACAGCTCTATGGATTGCTCATCTAGCTACATGTCGCAGTTGGAACAATTTAAGTCATTTTTCATCATGTCTGACTCCCCATGACCCCATTTGGGGTTTTCTTGGCAAAGATACTAGAGTGGTTTGCCATTTCCTTCTCCAGCTCATTTGACAAATGAGGAAACTGAGGCAAAAAAAATTAAGTGACTTTCCCAAGGCCACATAGTTAGTACATTTCTGAGCCCAGATTTGAATTCAGGAAGATGAATCCCCCTAACTCCAAGCCTAGTACTCTATCCTCTGTGCCACCTATCTGCTCTGTTAGGGCAACAAGCATTCTTTATCCACTTTGTCTTTCCTGTGTGGATGGTTAGACTAGACACTTTTCAATGATAATTCAACTCAACGAGCATTTATTGAATAACTACTATGTATCAGATATCATGCCGGGGATACAAATGCAAAAATTAAATCAGTTCTTTTCCTCAAAGAGCTTACATCCTATTTGGGGCAAACAACATATACAAAGATAGATAAACATATAAAATATGCAAAGTCATTTTTGAGGAAGAATGCTAACAACTGGAGAGAAAAATCAGGAAAGGGTTGATTTTGGAGCTAACTCTTGAGCTGAGACCTGAAGGAAGCTAGGAATTCCAAAAAAGTATAGATGATGACGAATGGCATTCCAGGTAGAGGGGACAGCTTGTACAAAGTCACAAAGACAGGAGATAGACTGTCATGAACAAGCAATATTAAATCAACCAGTATGACTGGTATAAAGATTGCAAAAGTGAAATTAGTCTGGAAAGATAGGTAGAAGCCAGGTTATAAAGGGTTTTAAATTGTAAACAAAGGACTTTGTGCTTTATTCTAGAGGCAGTAGGAATCACTATAAGGTTTGAGCAATAGAGGGGCATGATCAGATCTCACTCATGAAGGTCTACAATGTTATGGAACTTGATGCAATCAAAACAATGCTATCCACAAACAGGAATGTTTTTGATGGCACTATGCTTCTCCTTGAATCAAAAATCCATCCTTTTAACTTCAATGTTATTCTGATGGTTCTATATACCACAAGAGCCAAAGAGACAAAACTGTGGGTATACCTACGGGCAAAGGAGAGTCACATGGGAGTGTGGTACTGTGGATGGAGAGCTGGACTGGGAACTGGGGAGATGGGTTCAAATCATGCCTCAGACACTTATTAGCTATGTGATCCTGGACAAGTCATTGGTCTACCTTAGCATCAATTTCTTCATCTATAAAATGAAGGTAATAATAAATATCTACCACGTAGAATTGTTGTGAGGATCAAACAAGATAACATTGTAAAGCATTTATAACTTAAAATATTCTGTAAATGCTATATACTATTATTATTATTAAATGTTATTATTATTATTATTATTATTATTATCATCATTATTCTATGTCCAATGAAGAATTGCACACAAAAAGAGGCATAAAGAATATCAAAGACACAGATGACAGGGGAATAATGTAAGTTGCTCATGGAGCAAGAGTCTGGATTGACAGATAGACAACCTGTAACTGCATTGATACCATATAATGCCAAGAGACCTATAAGGAGGACCCCAGGGGCAGCTAGGTGGTACAGTGAATAGAGCTCTGGCCTTGGAGTCAAGAGGACCTGAGTTCAAATCCAGCCTCAGACACTTAACACTTACTAGCTTTGTGACCCTGGGCAAGTCACTTGAGCCTGATTGCCTCACCAAAAAGCAAAAAAAAAAAAAAGGGCCCCAGCATCCTAGGTGTACCCCCAGTGAGAAATTTATAAGAAAAGGTCCCATTAAGACAAAGTAGCCTGACCTACTTGACCCTCATCTAAAAGCAGAAATAAGTATTACTAATCCAGCTCAAATGCAGGAGTGACTGAAAATATACCTTAAAGTGCATGTCAATTCATCAGTCATTAATTATGTACAAATCAAGATACTCAGACACATAGGTATAAACAGAAGACCTTCATCACCTCCAACAAATCAATCAATAAGCACTTACTGGACACTTAATATATGGCAAGCATTAGGCTGTACTCTGGGGACACATGTACAAAAAAAAAAGGAAAAAAGTCCTGCTCTATTGGGAGAGACATTATATACGCTCATTTACATATGAGCATATGTAAATATATACAGAAAAAAGACAAAATACATACAAAGTATACAAGGGAAATGGGAAATTTTTAAAGTCTTCATTTAGAAGAGGAGGCTTGCATTACAATTGGGGAATGGCTGGACAAGTTGTGGTATAGAATTGTGATGAAATATTACTGTGCTATAAGAAATAATATGCTCAATGATCTTAGAAAAGCTTAGATAGGCTTGAATGAAATAATAAAGAGTGAAATGAGCAAAGCCAAGAGAAGGTTGTATACAGTAACAGCAAAACTGTTTCAAGAACAACTTTAAGCAAATAAGTCATTTTGACCATTATAAATACCCAAATTAACTACAAAGGCCATATGAAGGAAGACACTATGAGCATCCGGAGAAAGAACTGATGAGCAGAAGTTACATATAGAATGATGTTATGAATATATACATAAATACATACACATTTGTGTCTAATAGTAGCCATCTCTAGGGAGGAGGAGAAAAAAAAGGAAAAAAAGAAGTTTATATGATAACTTTATCATATATTTAAAAGTACTAGTAAGTTGTACATAATAGATGTGTGGTTTCATGTGCAATCATCTTTTTTAATTATATTATATCATGGAAATGCTTATTTTATTCCATAAATTAAAATTTTAATAGATAAAATTTTAAAAAGAAAAAGTGGGTTTTCTGTGAGGCAGAGGTGAAAAGGGAACATATTCCAAGCATGAGAGATAGCCAGTACAAATGCATAGAGATGGATGATGAAGTGTTGTATGTGAGGGATTTCACTGGATTGTAGAGTAAGGAAAAGGGAGTGATCTATGGTTAGGCCAGAAAGATAGATTGCGGCTATGTTGGAAGGGCTTTAAAAGCTAAACATGACTCTCTACTTGACTCTAGAGGCAATAGGGAGACATTGGAGATTGAATAAGGGAGTAACGTGGTCAGATCTATATCAAAAGGAAATTATTCCTCCTCTTGAGGAGCTTTCATCCTCCTGGGGCAATATAATATATACAAAAATTAAGTAATACAATGAAAACAGTACCTGGGGAATGGGATTTCCAATAAAAGGTAGCACCTAAACTGAGCTGTGAAAGAAACAAAGTATTCTAATTGCTGAATATGAGGAGGGAGTACATAACAGAGATAGGAGTGGGGCAGAGGGGGAGGGGACAACTGAGGTGTATGGGTCCAAGGGAAAGGATGGAATTCTGAGTTCAGGAAACTTCAAGTAGGTCAGTTTGGCAGGAACGTTAAGTGCATGAAGAAGCCCAGAGAGGGGAAACAATTAGCCAAAGGTCACGCAGAATAAAAGTGGTAGACACCAGACACGCATCCAGGGTCATGGAACCATAGATTTAAGGCTGGAAAGGATGTGCAAAATCACTCAATCTAACTGCTGCATTTTACATAAGTGGAAACTAATGTCTAGAAAGGAAGAATGACTTGCAAGGTGAAATAGCTAGGGGACAGCAGAGCCCAGATCTGCACCACTTCCTTTGACTACAAATCCATTGTTCTTTTGAGTTGCATTACTTGGTCATTAGTTGCTCAAGGCATCATGGGAGCCTTGTCAGGTATGTTTCCTATGCTTCTCAGGGCAAATTTTAATTCAAAAGTTCAAAATAAATGGAAGAATTTTTGTGCTTCCTAGAGAAAAGTAGATGTTAGTGATGTAGATGACAATTAAAAATCCATTTAGTAATGTGCAGGAAAGATTTACTTTCTTTAAGTTTTTATCATTAAACCAAGAAGAAATAACCCTTTTGACTTCTTACATAGAAACAATCATTATTTCAACTTTCACTTGCCTAATTTTACATTTTTTATGGTGATGTAATTTGCAATGGTGCATTTGATTTTAGAAATGTAATCCTGAGAATGCTGTTTCTAACAGCACCCCCCCCAAAAGAACACTATTTGATAGCAGAATACGTGGGGGGTCATATACCTTCAAGGGTCTGTTATTAGGAGCATAGGATCCACCAATGAAGCATTGATTAAGCACATGCTAGGAAAGGCATCAAGGGATAATGGATAGAGAGCTGGCCTTGGAGCCTGGCAGACCTGGGTTCTAATCCCACCTCTGACACATCCAGGCTCTGTGACTTTCAGGAAGTGACTTAATCTTTCCCTGTTCTACACAACTGTCTGACATGTAGAAAGAGTTCCTTCACTGGGGGCTCCCTATATCAATGAAATCACAGGCCAACATCTCCTATCGCTTTCTGCCAGACACTGTGCATAAGTCTTTAGAGTGTGTAGATTTAAGTGAAATAGTTCCTGCCAACAAGGAACTTATATTCTAATGAAGGAAACAGTATCTGCCTATGGAAGCATACACAATATTTTATTTGTGTGCAGAGAGACAAAGGAGATAGAGATAAGAGAGAATACAAGGTAGTGGTGATGGGAGGAGACCAGGATCCAGGGATCAGGAAAGGCTTCATGTAGAAGGTGGGGCTTGGGCTGAGTTTTAAAGAAAACCAGGTATTCCACAAGACAGAGGGGAGGAAGAACATTCCAGGCATGGAGGAGAACCAGTACAAAGGCACAGTGATGTGAAAGGGAGGGAAGGCAATAAGTATTTATTAAGCACTTACTATGTGCCATGCACTGTGCTAAACTCATTATAGATGATGTTTCATTTGGTAATTCGGAGATAGATTGCTGTGTGCCGAGAATAGGAAGCAGGCAGGATGGCAGGACTGAAAAGCATGTGGAGGAAATTAATGTGTAAGAAGACTGGAAGGGACCAGATTATGAAGAAATTTAATTGCAAAAAAAGATAAATTTATATTTGGTCAGAGAGACAATAGGGAGCCACTGGAGTTTATTGAGTAAGGGTGGAGGGAAGGACACATAGTCTTGACTTGAGCTTTATGAAGGTCCCTTGGGTGGCTTAGTGAGAATGGATTGAAATGAGAGAGAGATGTGGCGCAGAAAGACTAACTAGGATGTTATTAGTACAGTCCAGGCAGGAATTTATGAGGGACTGAACTAGGGTTGGGGCTGTGTGAGGACAGGAGGCAAAAGTAGGAGAGATGGAGACAGAAGTGATACGTGATTGGATGTGTGGGGTGAGTCAGAGTTTGAAAACAAAGATGATACCAAGGTTGTAAACCTGGGTGAATGGAAGGCTGGTGGCACCCTTGGCATGATTAGGGGAGCTCTGGAAAGGGAGGAGGGTGGGAGGGAGAAGAATGAGTTCTATTTGGGACATGTTGAGTTTGAGAATGCCCACAAGAGTCACATATTGAAATGTCAAATAGGTCATTTGTGATATGGGACTGAAACTCAAGAGAGGGATTAGGTATGGTGATGTGGTCACTAAGTGGAAGAATACAGAGAGAAAAGAAAAAAGGACCCACGAGAGAACGCTGCAGTATATGGCTCCCTCCCTGCCAGTGGATAGGACATGGATAAGCTCAGTGGAACAGTGGGTAAAGAGCAGAATCTGGAGACAAAAAAACCTGACTTCAAATTAAGCCTTAGACACTTACTAGCTGTGTGATCCCGGGCAAGTCACTTAACTTCTATGTGTCTCAGTTTCCCCATCTATAAAATAGGCAAAACAATAGCACTTACCTCTGGATTGTAGGGAGCATCAAATGAGATGACATTTAAAAAGCACTTTAAAAACCTTCAGGGGAGGGAGAGAGATATAAAGTAATTTGGGGAGAGTGATGATAGAGGAACATTAATAACTGGGGAAAGCCTCCACTGAGAAAAAGAAAAATGTGGTTTGGACTTCAGTTGATCGGATTCCATTAAGCCAGCACTCTCGCTCCACTTCAGTTCATGGACAGATGCAGATTGAACGATTTTTGTGAGTTTTATGTGCTCATCAGTGACTTGCAACAGTGGAGAACTCTTTCGAGGAAGGGACAATAGTTGTATAAAGGGAGAATTTTGAAAAGTCCTTTGCTAGTTGGGAATAACAAGTAAAGCTCATATTTTATTGTGCTTTAAGAACTTCAAAGTACTTTACAGGAAATTCTCTCCTGTGATTCACACTACCAACTCATGGAAAAGGTGCTATTTTTATGCCCATTTTCCACATAAGAAAGTTAAGGCCCAGAGATCACTCATGGTCACACAGCTAATAAGTGTTGGAGGCAAAATTTGAACCCAGATTTTGCCAGGTTCAACACTTCATAACCATCATCATCATCATCATTAGCATTTATACATCATAACACTTTAGCATTTGAAAAACACTTTATATACAGTATCTCATTTGAGATTTACAATAAACCTGTGAAGTAGGTGCTACTAGCCCCATTTTACAGATAAAGAAATAGAGGATGAGAGAGGTTAGTCATTTGACTATGGTCACACAGCTAGTAAATACTGAAGGTGGGACTTTCACTCTACTGTCCCGTGCTGTCTTCTCAGTGCTTCTAAATTAATCACATTAAGCTCAGGTGTTCCATCCATTCATACTGAGGATATATGTCCTGTCCAGCCATTTAAATTCCCTAGAGCATGGTTCTTTCCTGGGGGAGAAACATCTCTTTCTATTGAAAACACTTTCAGGTAAAATTAGCTTATATTTCCTCAGATCCACTCATTGGAATCCACGGTTCCCAGTGACTGTGAAAAAAGAACCAATCTTCTGAGCCTTTGTATGGCATCTTAGAAGGGAGGAAATCAGTAGGCTGCCCAGAACTTATTTACATGAGTTGAGTGAATGACAAGCCACTGTGGCCTTACTTAAGATTCTAAGTCTGATGATTTACTGTCTTTCCTGTACTCCCCTTGGTGGCATTTTGAATCTAATAAAGATTGTGAGGAAGTTTGCAAGTTTGGGCATTATTCTCTGAGGTAAATTTGGTGGCCTTTATAAAGAGATTTCATATCAATTGTATGACAACATCCCTTGGATTTTTAAAGTATTTTTTAGCTGTGGCTTGTCAGAAAAGTAAAACCAAGTTGAAATTCAACCAAGGCATTCAGATTTTTCAAGAGAATAAGCCCAAATTGGGTTTGATTTGAAGAGGGAAATAAGATATTTGAAAAAATGATCTAAAGTGGCATTGTTCCCCCAAAATAAACTGTGAGTAGTTTCTAATCACATTGTATTAAAATTGTTCATGTATTGAAGCTGCAGAATCACTCTGCATTTTGGCTGATGAAAATGGTTTGTGATGAGGGTGGGGGTAGGGACTCAAGTAAGGAATGTGTGGTTGCAGGCAGGACACAGAATTGAATTGGTTGATAGCTGATAAAAATGTGAAATAATAAAAAAGAGAGAAAAAGAACTTGAATTTCAGTATCTCATTTGCAGCTGGCAGTATATGGAATGAAGAAAAGGAATAAGGAAATGCATGAATAGTCATGGTTAACTAAAGGAAGCTGGGCCACGTATTATGTGAAACTAAATATGAATTGGGGATTATTGCTCTCCATATATTCTCCATTTCCATCCAACGATAGCTTATTAGCTCTTCTCTGTTCATGTTCTCATGCCTGCCTCCATGCCCTTGTATAGGATGCCACCTCTGGAATTTCCTCTTTTTTATCTCTTAGAATCCATCACTTCCTTAAAAGCGTAGCTCTACCACCACCTTCTACATGAGACCTTTCTCAATACTTTCTTGTTAGCAGTATCCTCTTTCTTCAAGTTACACCGTATAATTTTGTATATACTTTATATTTTTAAGCTTTTATTTAGTATGTTACTTTACCCCAGTTGCATGTAAAAACAATTTGAATATTTATTTTTAAAACTTTGAGTTCCAAATTCTCTCCCTTCCTCCTTCCCCACCTCCCTATTGAGATGGCAAGCAATTCCATATAGGTTATACATGTGTAGTCATGCAAAACCTATTCACAATAATCATGTTGTAAAAGAAAAGACAAGAAAAAAATTCAAGAAAAATAAAGTTAAAAAATTATGCTTCAATCTGTATTCAGACACCATCAATTCTTTCTCTGTGAATGGATAGCATTTTTCATCATAAGTCCTTCCAAGTTGTCTTGGATCATTGTATTGCTGAGAATAGCTAAGTCATTCACTGATGATCATCTTACAATATTGCTATTACTTTATACACAGTACATTCCACTTTTCATCAACTCATGCAAGTTTTTCCAGGTTTTTCTGAGAGCATCCTGTACATCATTTTTTGTAATACAATAGTATTCCATCATAATCACACATCACAACTTGTTCAGCCATTCCTCAGTCAATGGGCAGATCCCTTCAACTTTTAATTGTTTACTCTCAGAAAAGAGCTGCTATAAATATTTTTGTACATATAGGTCCTTTTCCTTTTTGTTTTTTTTTAAATCTCTTTTGGGATACAGACCTAGTAGTGGTATTACTAGGTCAAAGGGTATGCCTGGTTTTATAGTCCTTTGGGCATAGTTCCAAATTGCTCTAAAGAATGGCTGAATCAATTCACAACTCCGCCAACAGTGCATTAAAGTCTCACTTTTCCCAAGTCCCATGTAACATTTGTCACTTACCTTTTCTGTCCTATTAGCCAATCTAATAGGTATGAGGTATTACCTCAGAATTGTTTTAATTTACATTTATCTAATCAATAGTGAGTATTTTTCAAATGGCTATAGGTAGTTTTGATAACTTCATCTGAAAATTGTTTATATCTTTTGATCATTTATCAATTGGGGAATGGCTCTTATTTTTATAAATTTGACTCAGTTCTCTATGTTTGAGAAATGAGGCTTTTATCAGAGAAACTTGCTTCAAAATTTTTTTCATAGTTATTATTTCCAACTGTATTTTTGTCCATCCTATGTCTCCCCATTTATTCTATTCTCTCTCTCTTTTCACCCTGTCCCTCCTCGAAAGTGTTTTGCTTCTGACTACCTCTCCCTTCTATCACCCCTCTCACCCTTCTCTTATCCTCTTCCTCTCCTACCTTCCTGTAAGGTATGTAACATAAATTTCTATAGCCAATTGAGCATGTATGCTGTTCCCTCTTTGAGTCAATTCTGATGAGAGTAAGGTTCACTCATTCCCCCCTCACCTCCCCCCTCTTCCACTCCACTGCAAAAGCTTTTTTTCTTTCCTCTTTTATGTGAGATAATTTATCCCATTCTACCTCTCCCTTTCTTTTTCTCCCAGTACATTCCTCTCTCACCCCTGAATTTTACTTTTAGATATCATCCCTTCATATTCAACTCACATCTGTGCCCTCTGTCTAACTATGCTCCTTCTAACTACCCCAATAATGAGAAATGTCTTATGAGCTACAAATATCGTCTTCACATGGAGGATTGTAAACAGTTTAAAATTATTAAGTCCCTTACAATTTTCCTTTCCTGTTTACCATTTTATGCTCCTCTTGAGTCTTATATTTGAAATTTTTTATTCAGCTCTGGTCTTTTCATCGAGAATGCATGAAAGTCCTCTATCTCATTGAATGTCCATTTTTCCTCTGAGGGTTTAAAGTCAGTTTTGCTGGGTAGGTGACTCTTGGTGTAATACTAGCTCTTTGACCCTCTAGAATATCATATTCCAAGTCCCCCAGTCCTTTGATGTAGAAGCTGCTAAATCTTTTGTTATCCCGTGTGACTCCACCATACTTGAATTGTTTCTTTCTGGCTAGTTGCAATATTTTCTCCTTGACCTGAAAACTGCAATTTGGCCATAATATTCCTGAGAGTTTTCATTTTGGGATCTCTTTCAAAAGGTGATTAATGGATTCTTTCATTTTCAATAAACTAGAGCACACTTAATAAAAGTTTGTCAATTTGAATCACTTAGAGCAATAAACATTTCTTGTATTTGGGCAAAGGATCAACATATTTACTCTCCATAGATTTTATGAAAACCATGACTCTTTGTTCCCTTTCATGTTGTTCCCACACTATCAGTGTGGAAATGTAAAGAAGCCTTTATAGGACAAAGAGTTATTTTGGATTTGGGTCTGTTTCATGGGTAGCCTTGGCAACAAACAAATTTCAACATTCAGTGCCCAATCTTCTTGTGATAAGCCTCTCTGAATATAGCTAAGCTAGTTGAAAGAGACACAATCCAAGACTGCCCAGCTTGTCTTCAGCTGGAATTGCCTTCAAGAACCCAGAGTGACCTGTGTGTCAATGGTGAGCTACTCTAGTGGGAGTGTAGTGGAATATTGCACTGGGTACTATAATTACTCTCATTAGAACTAGGAACTAAAAGCTGAGCCTTGAAAGGAGCTTGGGAGATGAGAAAGTACTGTTCTGGCATGGAAAATCCACCTGTGCAAAGGCATGAAAGAAAGGGACAATAGGTACAAATGGGCTATCTCAAAACTTAGAATAAAGTTGTACTGCTCCAAAAGCCAGGGAATTCAAACTTATATCTGAATAACCATGGCAGAAAACTGAAAACTTTGGAAAGTGGTGTTTTATTGCCCTTAGCTATAGTTAAAAAAATCTTATAGGTCAACTACTCCACCCCCCTCATTTTACAGAATAGGAAACTGAGGCCCAAGGAGATTAAATGGTATGCCCAATGTCACACAGATAGCAAAGAGTAAAGTTGGGATTAAAATCCAGGTCCTCTCACTACAGATTCAATGCTGTTCCAGTATTTTGAGATCCCTCATTTTTAACAAGGATTTTCAGAAATAGATTTCTTTGATGTTGTCCCCTCCAGTGCTTTGAGAGGGGAAATGACATTTCTGCATTTACCTTCAGTTGGGATTTTTATTGTGGAAGTTGTCATCATATGTACTATAGTGAGACTGCCAGGAAAACAAAAAAAAAAATGGATGCCTGTGAATAACAGGAAAAGAGAAGAGCTGAATATTAGCAGCCCATAAATCTTTTCCCTATCATCTTTGGCTCACATTTCTTCTACAGTCTTGTTGTTCCATGATGACATGGAAATATTGAATGACTTGATTATCTTTTTAAAAATCCATGGTGGAAGGGCTGTGAATTTGCTGATAAATGTTGTAAGTAACTAAGTAGCCATCCACTCAACTATTCACCTGAACATCCTCATTATTTTCAGAGGGAAAGAAAAAGAGAAATAGAAGAGGGGACAAGAAAAGATGCAGCTAAATGATCTACCTGTGCTAATGGTCAGTTGACTCACATTGCATAGGACAGCCAATGTTTGGAGTATTTATTGATTTTTCCTTGCTGGCACAGCAATTACACTACCCTTCTAACAAGAGCAGAACCAGAAAGATATGAGATCTGTTGCAAAGATGGAGGATATATTTCATTAGGGTGGTAATACACTGTCTTTTGTGCCATTAGGCATTAATCAGTACATTCCACTCCTCCTTCCCCCACCCCAGTGATTACTTCTAGGTGTCATAACTGAGGATGAACTAGTGGCTTGTGGTCATTGTGTAGTAGCTATCGTGCAGAGAGGTTATTGCAGTTATTGTATAATGGTTGTTGTATAGTGGTAATTGAGTGGTAATCATTACGTGGTGGTGGTGGGAACTTGTGGGTGTCATATGGTGGAGTATCCCAGTACCCCATTTCATTTCCTTGAGAAATTATCTTCATTACAGGAAAATCAGTTTTGTTTAACCTGCCAATGTTTATTTTCTTGCCAGAAAGCATTCATAATAATAAAAGCATGAAAATAAAGTGTGTGAATCTCTGTGTGTATATACACAAACATATATACATATATATGTGTGTGTAAATGTATGCACATATACACATATAATTTATGAGAAAGAATTATATTTACTCTAAAAATAAAATAGCTTAGTGCAGTAAAAAAGTCCTGGATTTGGAGTCAAAAGACCCAAGTTTTAATCCTGCTTTAGCCATTTCCTAGCTGTGTAAACACAGAAAATAGATTCAATTTCTTTAGTTCTCAGTTTGGATTGGATTAGATGGCTTATAAGATCCCTTTCCAGCTCTATGTCTATACTTTTGCTGTGCAGGCAAAAGACTCCCCCCTTGGGTACAGGAACACCATGTTACTCTCCAGCAGCTAGGAATACCAGGCTACTATACTGGACAGAGGACTCAGGGTCCTTGTGGGAGCCAGAACATTCCACTCACATACCTTTATCAGCAGAGCTCCCTAAATCCATTGATACACTGCTTAGACTCATTCCTCAATGGTTAGCAAATGTACTATCTCTAATTTTCCCATTCTCTGTGATACTGGATCCTCACTTTCCAAAGAGCAATCTAACCACTCATATCCATCCACCTTAATCCTACTGTCATGGTGTTGCACTCTATATTGGTTTACTCATTCTACTATATCTTATGGAACTTTTGCTGTAAAAATAACAAATTTCCTTTTTTCCCAGATCTCTTTCTCTCCTGTCTTTTTAATTTTTTTCAGATCTCACCAAGAACCAGCTCTCTCCAATAACAATAACACACAATTACTAGCTATCTTTTCCAGTACAAGTCAAATCTTCTCTGAACTCAACTCATTAGTCCCCAACAGGATGTTGGTGGATTCCTTATTCCCTATTGTCCCTTTCAGATGGTCCTATTACCATAACCCAGCAAACTTTCCTCCTTTAAGGTTCAATCTATTACAGCTATCATCTAGTCTGGATCTTGAAGACTATTATCTACTGACTCCCAGGACTTTCTAAATCTTTTCTCAATGAGTACAGTGTTTGTATCATTTTGTATTTATTTATCTATATGTGGTCCCCTGCCCCTCATCCAGAATAGAATGTAAACTCCCTTAGGGCAGAAATTATTTCAATGGAGTCTTATCCTCAGCACCTAGGACAGTACTTGGAACAAAGGAGGTGCTTAATCAATACTTGTTGAATTTAATTTTTCCTAAATCTTAAAAAAGTTGGCATCATTTCTAGGCAAAAATAGTTCAAACAAAGTTGATTTAAAAGCATAAGAAATCTATGCCTTGTTTCCTTTTATTTTTCTCTATTTTTCCTGTCTATGCCTTGGCTTCCCAGTTGGATTATAAGCTCATCAAAGTAGTAGACACATTTTCAACTTCTTTTCTTATAATCCACAGTGCCCAGCTCAGAGCAACATAGCAGCCCCTGCAAAAGTACTTGCTCAGCTGAATTTTGTGAAAGTTCACATTAATTTTTGTTTCATAAGTCCATCTAGATAAGAAGAACTAGAGGAAATCTCCATCACTGTGGGTAAACTACCCAAGTGGAATCTATGGGAGAACATGGACAGGAGTTGTACAGAATGAATGCATTGTAGCAGACTTTTTGATGAGATCATTAATTCATTGAAATAAATACACTATCTGGGGTCCCATTGAGGTAGAAAACACTTCCACCATTGCAACTCAAGTCAAATCAATAAGCATTTATTACATGTTAACTATGTGCCATAGACTGTATTGAGCACTAAAAAAAGAAAAAAAAGTCTAAAACAAAACAGTTCCTGATCTCAAGGAGCTCTCAGTCTAATGAGAGAGATAACATGCAATCCACAATGGATGAGTAGAATATGCATAGGCTATATTGGAGATCTTTTTAATAGGGAGGCACTAAGATGAAGAGAGATGAGAAAAACTTCTTGCAGAAAGTAATCTTTTAGCTGAAATTTGAAAGAACCCAGGAGATGGAGGTGAGGAGAAAGGAAGGAAGTGAGTACCAAGCAAGGGGAACAAGTCAGCAAAAATATGTAGAGTTGGGAAATGGAGTATCTTGTTTGAGGAACAGCAAGGAAGCCAATATCACTGAGTCACAGAATATATAAAGGAAAGTAAGATATAAGGAGACTGAACAGGTAGGAAGGATCCAGGTTATGAAGGACTTTAAAAGCCAAAGACTTTATATTTGATCCTGGAAATGATAGGGAGCCACTGGTGTTGATTAAATAGGATAGTGGCATGTTCAGACCTAAACTCTAGGAAGATCACTTTGACAGCTAAATGGAGGATAAACCAAACTGGATAGAAACTTGAGTTGGGAAACAAATCAGCAGCCTATTGCAAAAGTTCAAACCTGAGGTGATCAAAGGCTATACTAAGGTGGTGACAATGTCAGAGGAGAAAACGGGGTCTATATGTAAGATGTTGTGAACATAGAATTGACAAGATTTGGCAATTAATTGGATGTGGGGGGGGGGTTGAGAGAGAAGTAGGAATCCACAACACTTAGAATGTGAGCCTTGGTGACTGGGAAATGGTTGGACCCTTGACAATAACAGAGAAGGTGAGGAGAGACAAGGCTTTGGGAGGAAAGATAAGTGCACTTTTGGATATGTTGAGTTTCAGATATCTATGAAATATCCAGTTCAAGAAGATGTCCAATAGGCAATTGGAGGTGAAAGACTGGAGGTCAGGAAAGAAAGAGGTTAAGGGCAGGCAAATAGACATGAGAATCATCTGCACGTAGATGGTTGTGAAATCGATGTGAGATATCATCAAGGAAAATTGTTTAGAGGGAAAAGAAAAGACCCAGGACAAAGCTCTGGGGTTCATCCATGGTTAATAAGCATGGATAAAAATCCAGCAAAAAAGTCTGGGAAGAAGTGGTCAGACTCAGGTCTGAAGGAGAACCAGGAGAGCAATACACATCACAATCCCTGGTTTTCTTCTTATCTCATGTAATTCCTATCCATGTCTTTCCATAAACATCCTACAGAAAATATATCCAATCTATTGGGGGCTTTCCTTTTAATCTTTAAATGTTCTTTCTCTATCAGTCCATGTGTTATACCTCCCACCTGCTACATGATATGCCCACATCCTTAGAGCTGGAATTGGTGTCATGGATGGGAATTTGACCCTGGAGTTAAGATGACTTGCACAAAAATCCCACCTTGCATACATACAACCTGTGGGAAACTAGGCAAATCATTTCATCTCTCTGAGCCTTTGTTTCCTCAATTGTAAAATGAGGGGTGTTGGATCTGATGGTCTCTAAGATCTCTTCTGGTTCTAAAGTCATGTGCACATCATCAAAGGTTATATGCTGCAGCCAACATAGAGTTACCACAGACTTCTTCATTGCCTTAGATCCACTGGAAGTTTTATTTTCCTGAGCTCATGGTACTCCACAATTCACAGAGGAAAGAGGAAGGATTCACCATAGGTGGTGATGCTTCCTAGATGTTTTCTTTGCAGTTGGTATCATGCTGAATATATCAAGAACACTACAGTACCTTTGGAAGGAGTTCTATGACTATTCAAAGGAGATAGATATAGTTATCTAGGCAAACCAAGTGGACAGAAGTCTAAATAGGACGTAATTACTTCCATGCAAAAAGCAAAATCCAAAGAAGTTGTACTGAACCGGAGAATATGAATTCAAGCAAAAAAACAGAAAAGACAGTACCTGGCCTCAAGTTTCTATCCTAAGGGCGGGAAAACAACACGTAAAAGGACCCAAAAAGAAGGGGGGGGAGTATTTGCATGGGCAATGGGGACAAAGTCCAGAGAATGCAAGATGACTGATCTGGGCCTCTTCTCTAAATGAAAGTCCTGGGAAAAACTCACCATTGCAAGGAGAGAGCCAAAGGGTGCAGATAGAAGGCAGATGAGGCATGAAGGCAAAGTCTGGAGAATGATTATAGATCCACGTAAGTGCTTAGGTCTCTCTAATAGCTAACATAGAGTTTTGGCACATAATTCATACATAATCATGTTCTTTTAACTGAATTGGACTAATTGACCTCCAAGACCCCTTCCAGCTCTAACTTGTGACCGGATCTCACATTGAATAGATTTTATTCATCTGATTTTGTGTGTGAGAGGACTTTTAACACCCCCCTCAAAATCATACCCTATAGGAAATTTTCATCTCTATTTATGAGTCCAGCTAGTCCTGGTTGGTAGAAACTGGATGATTAGGAAGCCAAGTGGCAGACCTACACACAGCACCCAGATTTCCTAGAGCTTCTCATTAACAAGTGATAAGGAGCAATCACTTCTTTCAATGAAGGTACTGAAGAAAATCTCCAAATAGCAGGAATACCATGGAGGGAAATTTACAAGTCATCCTACAGTTGCTTTTTTCACTTTAAAAAGCTTC
Organism: Vombatus ursinus; assembly: GCF_900497805.2. Classification (NCBI taxonomy): domain Eukaryota; kingdom Metazoa; phylum Chordata; class Mammalia; order Diprotodontia; family Vombatidae; genus Vombatus; species Vombatus ursinus. Next base: position 7,101,504 of record NW_020954625.1, on the reverse strand, counting down.
AGGAACAGAAGATGAATGTTGGCCTAGAGGCCAAGGCTATCAGCTATTGCTTTTAGAGAAATGCTAATGAGTCCTTAGCTGGCACCAGGCAGCCCCCAAAGGTAGGATGGATGAGATGGAATTTAATGTTGTCTCCAAAGGATTTGTTGGATTTATTGTTTTCTAATATATGACTGAGTCTGCCAAGCTTTTGGTATTCCATTGAGTTGTCAACTCAGAGCAGAGAGCACTCCAAGGGTCCTTGCTAGAGCAATGAGAAGTCACATCAGCTCTGAATTCACCTGTGTGTGCCTTTCAGTACTCAGTCTTAATGCTCTGAAAATATGCCCTGAAGCAGACACCACAAAAATTAGTTATATTTAACATTAGCTTCCAACTTTCTTATCTGAAAAAATGGGAATAATAACACTGACCATCTCAAAAGGTTGTTGTGGACAGCAAATGAGACAATGCATGTAAAATGCCATGCAAACCTTAAAATATCATTTAAATGTCAGCTGTTGTTATTCTAGGGTTCAACTATTCAATTCACAAACACTGTTAAAAGTCCATTTTAACACTTGTTAAAATCCACTCTTGACTCTCTGGAATTTCTCCACCAAACCACAGCAAACTTCTAACCCTGGAAGTTCACTCTGCCCCTGGCCTTCTCACCCTGGAAATGTCCTCTGCTCTTCCTCTGATTACTTGGTGTCTCCTATAACCTCCCTTTTCAGGACAGTGCCCAACCAGCTGTGTCTTCATTCCTCTCTGGGATTCACTCTTAAATCTCAACTTTCTCCTTTAGAGCCCTATGTGAGGACCTTTTCCCTCCCCACCTCTGGCTTTGCAACTTCTTAATCTGCATTGTCTCCTCCCATTTGAATGTCAGCTCCCTGAGGGCAGGAAATGGTTTTTTTTTTGTTTTCTTTTTGCTCATATTGGTATTGCCAGTGCTTAATACAGATCCTGTTACCTGGTAGGCACTCCATAAATGCTTGTTGACTTGTTTTGGACTACAATGTGTGCAACTATCCTAAGCTTTGGGAGAAGATACAGAATCAGAGAAACACAGATTCTGAACATCCCTCAGAAGTTTCCTCCTCCAACCCATCTATGGAAGAACAGCCCTGGTTTCCCCCTACCATTGTTAATGTTCCCTCCACCTATTCCCATTACTTTGTATTCACTTAGTATATATTTGTATTTGCGCATCTGTGTAAGTACTGTGTCCCCTCCCAGGATTCATTTCAACAATTATTTAAGTACCTACAATGTGCCAGACAATGCCCTCCTTGAGAGCACCAAATTTCTACCACACTGCCTGACACCTAATAGGGCTTAAATATGTGTTTAATTTAATTTAAGCAGTAAACAAATATACATTAACCTCCAACAATATGCTAGGTTCTGTGATAAATGAAGGGGAAAACAAAGAGAAAAACAAAATAGTGCCTGCCCTCAAGGAATTTAAAATTGAAAGGAGATAACATGTGGCCATCCAGTTTGTGCTTAAAGAAGACCAGAGGAGGATCCCACACACACACATACACACACCTCCTAAAGCAATCCCAATCCAACTCTTTTGGATAGCTCTCATTGTTAGCAGGGTTATCCTTCTATCAAATCTAAATCTGTCTGGTCTGCCACTTCCACAAATGATTACTAGTTCTATACTCTGAAGCCTGGCAGAACAAGGCCAGTCCCTCTTTTGCATGATATTTATGAGCTGTATGACATAGAACGAGTCATTTAATCTCCCTGTGCCTCAGTTTTATCATCTGTAAAATGGGAATAATAATGGAACCTACCTCATAGGGTTACAGTTACGAGCAAATGAAAGACTATATGTAAAGCTTTACAAAACTTAGAGCCCTATATCAGTGCTAATTTTTATTAATTATTGTGGCAGCCTATAATGTCATGACCTCCCTAAATTTTTTCCTCCAGAACAAACATCCCCAGTTCCTACACGATCATGAAGGACATTATGACATCATGAAAGTTACAGTGTATTGTGGAAGACATGGTCTATAAATAAATAAATACAATATAAAATAATTCAGAGACACACAATGTTAGCTATGGGAAATCTTGGAAAACATCTGGTATGACCTAATTGTTTTACCCTTAAGCCAAGGATAAATTATTAATACAAGACCCTAAGAACTTCCTTGTGTGGCAGTTATGTGGCCTAATGGAGAGAGTGCTGGACTTGGAGTCAGGAAGACTGATATTCAAATTCTGCTTCAGAAACTTACTAGCTGTGTGACCCTGGACAAGTCACTGAGCCTTTTACCAGATCAGTTTCCTCATCTGTAAAGTGAGGATAACGATAACACCAACTCCCAGGGTTATGATGATCAAATGAGATAATATTAGTAAAGCACTTTGCAAAGCTCAAAGTGCTGCAAAAATGGTAGCTGTTACTATTATGTTTGTTGCATAAACTAGATACTTTGATCATCTCACTGCTGTGGTAACTCCTTCTACCTATACATATTCCAACCTTCCTTTGTGAACTGTTGCGGTCAAAAAAAATTATTACTGGATACCCAATCTTCTGGTCATGAACACCTCCACACTTAGCTAGCCTGAACCTCAGAAAAGAGACAACCAGCAGTTTCGTTGCTAGGTTTAGACTCAAAAACTTTCCCTCACATAAGAAGCCCTGGAATGTGTCCTCTACCAGAACATCTTTAAGGATCTCAAAGTCACCTCTGCACCAGTCAGTCCACAAGCATTTATTAAACCTTTATTATATGCCAAGCACAGTGCTAAGTGCTGAGGATATTAAGAAAGGCAAAAATCCTTTTAACAAACATGCATAGTTAAGAGAGACAAATTCCTGCATTGGACATGTCCAAAAATAGGCGGGGATGGGGGGGGGAGCCCTCTGTAAATTGAATAAATCCTAATTTCTTTGAGTACTATGGGCATCAGTCTCCCCTTGAAGGTAAGACAAAGTATGCAGGTGAATTTAGATGCAAACCATAGAATAACTTAAGGACAGCCAGACAGCTCTAACTTCATTTGGAGATAGGAACACCAAATCATATGTGATGTTTTGAAATTAACTTGAGAGGGAGATGCACTGAAGCAATAAGGTTTTTTTGAGTATGGGGTCATGGTGGGGACAGGAAAAGATCAAAGTGTTTATTTGAGCAATTCATTGGAGTTTCTGGAAGAAAATTAAGGGCAGTAGGAGGAAAAAGACATTGTCTTTTTTTTTTAAAGGAAGAGCTTCCATTACAAAATAAAAAGTGAGGCTGTTGGAATTCACAAAGACACAGAGAACAATGCCATTGAGACTGAAGGCTCCTCCTTTCTAATCTCAAAGAAACACCAGAGCAACCCTGTTATGCCAGGGAGGGCAACTAGTAGAAAGAAAGTAGCTACAGTTTTCACTCTCCAAGGTGCTAAAAGCCTGAATTTGGACTGCGGTCAAGTTTACTGGGAAAAAAAAGAACCTTTTTCATCAAATTTTTCTCTTCTTGAATATCTCTTCCTTGCAATCTTTGCCCAAACTGCCATAAGAAATAATGATTAAGATGCTTTCAGAGAAACCTGGGAAGATGTGTCTGGACTGATGCAGAGTAAAGTGAGCAGATCCACAACTTGCGTAATAACAGCATTGTAAAGACAACCAACTTTATAAGACCTGAGATGGTGATTGACATAATGCCCAACTACAATTCCAGAGAAACAGTTATGAAGCCTGTACCCACCTCTTCACAGAACAGTGATGGACTCAGGGTCCACAATAAGATTTCTATTTTTGGACCTGTCCAATGCAGGAATTTGTTTCTCTTAACTATACATGTTTGTTAAAAGGGTTTCCTTTTGTTTTGCTTCTAATGTGGGAAAAGGTGGAAGAGAGATAAAGTAGATTTTTAATTGAAAAACAATCAAATTTAATTTTAAAAAGGCTACCAGGAGAATGCTCCCAAATAACAAAACCAATTTTAAGTAGGAGAAGCAAATTTTTCCATTGAATATAGGGACAAACACTTGGGGATAGTTTTCTGAGATATGGCATATAGAGGATGATAAGATTCAACCTAAGATCTCATTGGTATAGAGAAACGCCAGTTGAAGAAATTCATGTTGCCCTTGCTGGTTGGCATTTTCTCTCTAATTAATGGTCATACAGGGTGGCCTCTTTCTACTTCTAGACAGTTGCAGAGTAGTAGAAAAGGCAGAAGAGAGCTAAGAATCACAAATCACCTATAAACTACACCACCTGACTGCCCCTAATACATAATAAGTGCTTCATAAAGGATTACTTGCCCAGGATCCATAGTCTTTATGTGTCAAAGGCAGGATGTGAACTCGGGTCTTCCTGGCTTTGAAATTGGCTCTCTATCCAATATGAATAGCTATCATCTAGAACAATGCAGGGAAACATGGTTTGAGTACCACTGCTCATACCTATATCATATGGATCACAGATTTAAAGCCAGAAGGAACCCCAGAGACCACTGAGCCTACTACCATTTTCAGGGGAAGACATTGAGGACCAGAAGTTAAATGACTTACTCAAATTCACATAAGCAGTGAAAGCATCACAGACAGGATTTGAACCCAGGTCCTCAGACTCCAGAGGCAGCACATTTCCTACTGTACCATGATGAACTGGAGCCTTTGGAGGGAAATAGTTTTGCCTACACTGACTTAAGTGAAAAGTAACAGATCCATGATTCAAACCTAGGCTATCTCACACCAAACCCTGCACACCATGAGACAGGTGATCCCCATCCCTTTCCCAATACCAGGTCAAGAACCCTATGACAGTTTGCAAGCAGTTTATAGAAAACTAGTTTCTGAATTCCAGAGATAAACTTCTGCTGAAAAATTGCCCACCTGCTACAGAAATGCACAGAGAAGAAAAAAAATTTGTAAATTTTGTAAAAATTTGTAAAAATTTGAGATTACACAATTGAATTTATTCTCTTGAGAAAGTTGGGGTGGGGTGAGTCACAGGAACATGAAACAACTGGTTAGTTAGGCTGGAATCCTGAAGGGGCAGGTGAGAAAACTGCATTCCTGTTTTAGATCCTCTCAGGCACTGAAGCATTGCTAACTTGAACTTGAAGCTCACCATTCCTTTTTTAATCATTTTGCTTGCTTTAGTGATTAATTGTTGATTGTCTTAAGACAGACAGATAGAAATGAGATAGACTCACTTCACTGAGCTTTCTGAAAATTAGACTCCATATATCCAATCAGTTGCCAAATCTCATCTCTTCTATCTCTCAAACATCTCTTGCATACATCCTCTTCTCTTCACTTAGATGGCAATCACCTTGGTTCAGGGCTTCATCATGTCTCACCTGAACTATTACAGGACATTCTAATTACTTTAAGTCCATCTTGTCTCCAGTCAACCCTACACACAATGACCAAAGTGATCATTCTAAAGCATAGTTCCTATCACGTCACTCCTCTACTCAATAAACTCCAAGGACTCCATATCACCTCTAGGATTGAATGGAAACTTATCTATTTGGCACCAACAGTCCTTCACAACTTACCTCCAAACTATTTTTCTAGATTTATTCTATGTTACTGACCCACTCTACCCTAATTGGTCTTCCTGGTGTTGCCCAAACACAACAGTCCATCTCCCATCTCAATGGCCTTACACAGGCTAGCAATCATGCCTGGAATACATTCCTTTCTCACCTCCATATTTTAGAATCTCTGGCTTCCTTCATATCTCAAAACAAATGTTTCCTCCTACATAAAGCAATTCCAACCCCTTCCCCAGTGCCTAGTTCCTACCACTACCACAAGAATTTTATTTCTTATACTGTATGTACTTATATGCATAAAAGTTTTTCTTCCCAATAAAATGCAATCTTTTTGAGGATAGAGATTTTTTTTCTTCTTTGTGTCTTCTTTGTGTCTCTTCAACTTGGCACCCAGTAGGTGTTTGATAAATGTTTGTCAATTGACTGACATCAGATAAGACATTAATAACAGAGTTTACTTCTGTATCTTTGCTTTTTTTCTCATTTATTTTTACGGATTAAAGTGGTTAAAGATTTTCGCCACTAGATCATCCATTCTAACATGCACAGAAATAGGAAATCATATTCTATGCATTATTAATGACCTGAAAAATGTCCAAATGAACAAATCATAAAAAGAATAGATTCTAGGAATAGGGTTTTATGAACATGTAAATTAGTTATGAAAACATTTTAACAGGGTATTCCCAAGGCACAAATAGATTATAATTACAGTAGCTGTTAAGAGAAACAATAAAATTGTGACATATTACAATAAATGAATGAATACCTAGGGATAGAAATTAATTACTGGAGTTGGTCCACTCAAGATATATAGCTACTGATGAGGTTTTTCTTCTTCCTAGGAATTCACAATAATGTATTTTCCAGAGCTTGATTTGAGGGGACGATTATAATAATCACATTTATGTTAACATGTTAAAACCTGGAAAGTGCTTTGCTCATGGGACCTCTTTGGGACCAGGTTGTTCAAACATTATTGTTTCCATTTGCTTTTTAGAAAACTGAGGCTCAGAAAAACTAAATGACTTGAGCAAGGTCATACAGATAATAAATTTACAAGCTACTATTCAAAGCTAGGTCTTGCTTGATCAATAGTGCCATGTGCTTTCCATTATACTGTGCCACTAGGTACCTAAGATAGTCTTCGTTACTGCTCTCTTAGGAGAATGGTTGTCGCAACCACACTGTCACAATGAGGAGGACTGAGCTTATGTTTTTTAAATGACTGCCTAAAACATTTTTGTTCAGATGTCAGATGTTTTATTGCTAAAATCAATTTTAAAAAGAACCCAACTATCCTAAATAACATCTAGGTCTAATTCATCTAGTTTATTTGCTTGTTTGTTTTTTCACAAAGGGACCCTTCTAGCTTTTATAATCCTTTATTCTATGAGTCTAAATCAGCTGAGGAACAGTTACAATGAGCTGAACAAGGCATCAGGAAATAAAATGTAAGGTCTCTGAGAGCAGGAACTCTTTCATTTTTTTTTATTTTTAAACCCCCTCCCCCAGCAGTTAACAGTCAGTGGATGAGCATTTATTAAGTATCTGATGCCAGATGCTGTTAAGTTCTGAGGGTATCAAGAAAGGTAAAAGACAGTCCCTGCTCTCGGGAAGCTCATTTAATAATTTCACAAAGCACCACATGTAAATAACTATGTACAATCAAGCCATATAGAAGACGAATTGGAAATAATCAACAGAGAGCACTAGAATTAATGAATGTTTTTGACTGATGGACCTTTCCCTTGAGATCCAAAGGGATTGTGAAAGTCTTCATTATACAAATGAGGGGCCTCTACAGGAGCAGTTCCCAAATCATCTTCCATGGAACCATTATGTCTCATGTGAGATAGATCTGGAGTCAAGAAATCTAATTTGAATTCTGGCTCTGCCACACACCACCAATGATGCTTGGACCCTATGACTCCAAGTCAGGCACTTTTTCCATTACATGGAACAGAGAAATCCATAATTTCATTGTTCATATTTTAAAGAACATCATGGATCTGAGCTCAAAAGGACTTTTGAATCCATCTAGTCAAACCCTTTCAATTTACAGTTAAGGAAACTGAGAACCAGAGATCCAAAGTGATGTGTCCAAGGTTACTCAGCTAGTGAGGTGAATTTAAATTCTTCCTCTGATACTTACTAGCTATGTGACCCAGAACAGAGCATTTAATCTCTTTCACCATCTCAATTGTCATGTCTGTAAAATGGGGATAGTCATGCAGATACTACCTATTTCTCAGAGTTGCTATGAGGAAACCCACTTTTCAAACCTTAATGAAGCTCTCTGTAGATAGGAGTTCCTCTCACACTTTGAATGAATTTGGGATTCCACTGGTATGAATGTTTTCTTCAGGGATACAGATCCTCACTCAGCCATGCCTGCCCATTCTTCAAGTCCAATCTCCTCATTTTACAGATGAGAAAATTGAGGCCCAGAGCAGCTAAGTGAGTTTAAGGCCATGTAGGTAGTACATATCAAAAGTTGGCCTTGAATCCAGGTTCTTTCCACTGCACCATTTGACTTCAACAGCTGAGTGTTACCTCAACATAAAGATGAACCTAGGTTTCTGAAGACTCTACCAGTGGAGTAAAAACTCTGACAATTCCAGACAAGCTTCCAGCCAGGTCAAACCTGGGATGAGCTCTATCTGGTGCTCTTTCTTTTATTTCCAGATATTGAATCAGAGGGCCTGGAAATTCATTTTGTTTAGAAGGCAGCTAGGTGATACAGTGGATAGAATGTTGGGCTGGGGGCCAGGAAAACCTGAATTCAAATCTCTCCTTGGATACTTACTTGGCTATGTGGCTCTAGGCAAGTCAGGAAGACCTGAATTCAAATCTGACCTCAGAGATTTACTATCTGTATGACTGTCAGCAAGTTGCTTAGGCTCTTTGTGTCTCAGTTTCCTTATCTGTTAAATAGGTATAATAATGAGCCCTGTTTCCAAGGGTTGTTGTAAGGATAAAAGAAACTAACATGTAAGTGCTCTGCAAATCTTATAGCACTATAGAAATTCCAGCTCTTATTCTTAAAGTGCCTGCAAACCTTACAGAACTATAGAAATACTAGCTATCAATACATTAGCTACTATTTATTCCCACTTGCAGATGTAGGAGAAAAAAGATTGAAATTCGTGGCCCTACCAGGAAAATAACTTCTAAGTGAAAAACCCTCATCCTCAATGAATGCCTATTCAAGTGGGTCTGGCTACTTTGGCTCAACTATGACCTCTGTCTGGGAAAAAAAAAAAACCTACCCCTTGGCCAATGCACAGGATCAGAACTTAGAGTGAATGGAGAAAAAAATCTCCCACTCATGGTGCTGAAGGACAGCTGCCAGATCAACAAGGTTTATAGCTTCTCCAACAGGTACATTGGGCTGTGCTGTGTTACTTGTCTTTTCATTTGGTTAGCACTTCAGGGAGAAAAAAAAATGTCCTATAATAAGTAAACAGAATGAATGACAATCCATCTGGCAGGAGATTCATCCAGAAGGTAGGCAACAGAGGAAAACATGCTTCATTAATATTTCTTCATGAAATGCATTTGCAATGGGAAAGACTTGGCTTAGGATTTAAAGATAGAAGAGACATTAATTACTATCCAGTCTAAAGCTCCATTTTACAGGTAAGTAAAATGAGGCCAAGAGAGAGAATGTGTCTTTCTGAAAGCAATATCGTAATAAATAGCATAGCTATATTCTGAACCCACATCTTCTGCCCCAAAATTTTCCATGCTCACCCTGCACCATATTGCCCCTCCTTTCTTGTGGGTCCACACTGCCATGGCTCTCAGATCTACCCATACTCAACACTGTTATCTCCTTCCTATTGAACTCTTAGTCTCCAGGTTCTCCCCCCTCCCAAACATTCTGCCATAGCTCAATGAAACCAAGATTTATTCAAGTATCTTCTAGGTACAGAGCACTGAAGAATGAGCCAAGGATGCATAAATAAAAAACACATTAGAACATTAGATCCTGCCTCAAATAGTTTACCATCTTGTAGGGAGAAGGGTAAGGTAAAGAGATAAGATATGTAAATAATAATAATGACATCAGCAACTCACATTTATATATCACATTGAAGTTTGTAAAGCTCTGGCCTCACAAACCCAAACATAACACATTACAATATAATGCAAGTATCTTTAGACCCATTTTAGAGATGGGTTCTAAAATATGTTAAGTGCATATGGCAGTTTAAACAGAGAGTCGAAATCAACAGAGGAAGGGGAATCATTTCTAGACAGAAAGATAATTTCTACACTATACTTAGTTATATGTTCTATAATTTATGTGTATGTTCTATAATTTATGTATGTAATCTATAATTCTTGTTCTATAATATTTTTATTATTGCTACTTAGCACAGAATAGTAGAAAGAACACTGACATTGCAGACAGAAAACCTGAGTTTAAATCTTGGTGCTAATATCATTCCTGTGGCCTTGGGTAAGTCATTTTCCTTCTCTGAGCCTCAGTTTCATTATTTATAAAACAGGGATACTAATGTCTCCATTACCCACCTTATAGGATTCTTGTGGGAAACATACTTCAAAAACTATAAAGTAGTATACAAATATGAGATATTAATAGCTGATGTTTCTGAGAAGTGGCTTCACTATTTAGCTCTTTGGTAGTAGATTAAGCACTGGGCATACATGAATGAATGAATTAATGAATGAATGAGAATGTATTAATCATCAATCATATGCCAAGAAGTGTGTTAAGCACTAGAGGTACAAATATTAAAGTAAGAAACTCCCTGTCCTCAAACAGTTTACATTCTCATGTGGGAAAACAATGTATAAAGGGCAATGATGACCAGGGAAGGAAGTTTTGGTCTGGGAAGTCACAAAGACAGGGAGTGGAGACATAGATTGATATATCTTTTTCTGGGAATAATGGCAGTATGAATTTGGTTATGGTTTCAGAATTGGAAAGCCGGGCATAAGGGAGGAGAATTATATATGAGTGGGGGTAGTTCAACAGGTAAGACAATAACTGGGAAGCAAAATGAAGTGTGGCTGGAGCCAGCCTAGATATAGTGAATCCAATGAACCACTTACAAATCAGGTCAGCACAAGCCTTGGGCTGGGAGTTTTAGCTAAGATTAAGTTCTCTATCTCATGGTGTATGGTCTTGAGGGCAAAGCAAATAAAGAAAAGATGGCCAGGGATTCGAGTGAAGGGTGGTTAGGATCACCCAAGATATGGGTCTGGAATGCATAGGTTCAAATCTTGCTTTGGGCACTTATTATCTCAGTGGACATTGTCAAGTCACTTCTCCTCTGATTGAATTATCATGTTCTACATTGTATTTTTATTATTATCATTATTATTACTACTACTACTCCACATTTTCCTCATCTATAAAATGGAGGTGATAATATTTATATTAACTACACTGCAGATTTAGTTGTTGAAGGAAACTTCTCTGAACCTCAATTTTCTCATTTGTGCAGTGGAGATAATAACAAGTATAGTAGCTGGTGGGCTGTCCTGATGCTCAAGTAAGATAATATATGTAGTGTTTTGAAACGTTAACAACTCATTAGCTAGAGCAATGATAAATAGAGTTCTCATTGTCATTTGATTTCAATATAAGCTAGTCTCTGAGGTCATCAGACATTCTTCCATTAGTCTGAAGGATGATCTGCATAGTTGCCATTTTCTAAGATTAAATGAGGGCAGCTATGTGGCACAATGGGTAGAGTGCCAGCGCTGGAGTCAGGAAGACTTGAGTTCAAATCTGGCCTCAGACACTTTCTATCTGCGTGACCTTGGGCAGATCACTTAACCCTGTTTGTTTCAATTCCTCATCTGTAAAATAAGCTGGAAAAGAAAATGGCAAACCACTCCAGTATCCTTACCAAGAAAACCCCAAATGAGGTCAGTCAGAAATGATTGAACTGATTCAACAACAACAAAGATTGAAGATACAAACAAGTGAGGAAGGACAAGCAAACTCTGATGGTCTCCTGCGCCAGTGTGTAAGGAGGAATATATGCCCAACTCCCCTGTCATGTAGGTAAAGCTAGTTCTTTTCCTTAAAAGGCCCTGAAACTATCTTCCGACTGAACTGGGTCAGAAGACCAAAGGCCTATGCTATTGACATAGCTTCCTGGTTCACCTGAGTACAAAACGGCAAAGGCACCAGGATCTGAGGTTTCTGACAGGCCAGGAGCCCAGCAGCCTGGCTGCCACTAACCCAGAGAAGCTGCCCTCAACTATGTTCATGTTGAATCATCTTCTCCTGCAATAACCAAGTAAACCTCCTTTTGATTAACCCTTGATTGCACTGCAAATGTTTTGTTTCGTTCCAATCTCAAACCAGAGCCTCAATCAGGCCTCGCCCATTATACCTGCCAGCCAGGTGTCCTGGCATCATGTGAATTTGTCCAGCCTACATAGGACTCTGGGCCACAGCATCACTCTTGGCACTCACCACCTTAATTGTTCATTTTGATACCCCACCCTGTCTAGGAAGCATCAAGATTTAGTAAAAGCGATTGCCTCACAATAAGGCATGTAGTATAAGCCTTTTCATCCCCACTTGGGATAGCAGGAAACTAGGAATCAGCGAGTTGCCCAGAGTCACATATCTAGTAAGTCTGAAATCCAGGGTTTGACCCCAGGCTTCCTCATTTTGAGTCCACACTCCTTCCCCTACACCCCAAGCCATCTCCCCTGTTCAAGATAAGTCGCTGTTTTGGCTCCCTTACCTTCTCCCACCTCTGAATTTTTACCCAAACACAAAATGATTTTCTCCTCAACCCACTTTTCTAGCTCAAATAGTTTTCTGTATATATTCCTATTGGATTATACTTTGGTCTTTCATAGCTCCTGTGTAAGACTGAAACTCCCTAAGGGCATGGAACTTAATATTCTTTTATATGTAGGCCTGGTGTCCAACCCCTGTGGGTCCTCAGGAAATGCGTAAGTGGCAATAAAATCCATTTTCTCTAGTGAGATGCTACTAGCACGTACCAGTCTGTTGCCAACTAGGAAATTTCCCTAAGTAATGCTTAGAATTCTATTGAATTCCAACTTGAATCATCATCAAAGCCAAGAACTATCTTCCCCAACACTTTCTGCTTTTCTTCCTGATCCCATTTGGCCCTGGGCTGGGGGTTTCCCAGGGCTCAGGAAGAAGGCTCCCAAGTAGTCCCTAGAATGAGTTGTAACTGGCCAATTCCCTGTCTCAGAGGCCACTGGAAGGCTCTCAGACCATCTCCTCATTTGTCCTCATGGGACAAACATGGAATTTAGAGCTGGAAAGGGCCATATGACTCCACTTTCACAGTGTCTGCATTTTCTAGATGGGGAAGCTACAGCCCAGAGGGGAGGGAGGAAAGGGGTTACCTAACAACAGCCAAGTAGCAAATATCAGAACCAAGACTTGAACGCAGCTTCTCTAATGAGATATTGTAGAGAGTGCAGAAAGAGGCCACAAGTTAGAATCACAAGATCTACGACTGAATCTCGGGCATGCTAGTTACTACCTGTGTGAACATGGACAAGCTATTTCATGATGAAGATTATTGTCATAACTATTCTAGTAGCTAGAATTTATATAATGCTTTAAGGTTTGCAAATATGTTATTTCATTTGACCCTCACAAGAACACCGTGAGGTAGGGGTTAATAGTATCCCCACTCTACGCATGAGGGAACTGAAGCTAATAGAGGTTAAGTGGAAAGCAGGGAGGAGGAAGAAGGGAGCATGCCTCTAAATATTGCCTACTATGTTCCAGGCACCGTGCCCTCTGTACACATATTATCTCACTTGATTCTCACAACCCTGAGAGGTAGGCATTGTTATTAACCCCAAGTTGAGGAAACTGAGGCAAATAGATGTCAAATGACTTATCAAGGATCAGTCAGCTAATAAGTAACTGAGGTCACATTTGATCTCAGGTCTTCCTGATTCCAAAATTAGCTCTCTATCCACCGGACCACTTAGTTGCCTTGAGTGACTTGCCCAGGGTCACACAACTAATTAAGTTTCTAAGACAGGATCTGAATTCAGGTCTCCCCAACTCCAAGTCCAACACTTTATCCACTGTGCCACCCAACTACCTTTTTGAGGTTCATGTTATTCATCTATAAAATGAAGAGACTGAATTGAATAGTTTCTAACGTTCCTTCTAGCTCCAAAACTATGATTTTATTACTCAAAAGACATGGCTTTTTCTACTATGCTTAAGGCAAGAGATGCTTGGATTGTTTCATCTGGAAAGAACCTCCAAGGTTCAACCCCTCATTTTACAGATGAGGAAACTGAGGTACAGAGAAAGGACATGGCATGCCTAAGGTGACACAGCTAGTGAATAGCAGATTTATGACTTACCAATCTTAAATCCAAACTCTTCCCAATCCGCTTTTGGACCAGAAAGCTTAGAAATAAGTATGTAGGCACTCTGTTTCTGAGCTATACAGGTTGCCTGGGCAGGTCAGTGCTCATTCATCCCAAACACAATACTCCATTAAGTTTTCATCTGCCCTTTCTGACTAGTTTGAAAGAATTAGACCTCTACCTCAGAAAGAGAATGTCCATTACCTTGACCCCTTAGAATTCCTATAAATTCTGAGAGCATATAAATTTCAGTCCTAGCAGTCAATGAAATTAGATAGATTCAAAAGCTGCTCCTGGAGTCCCAGGGACATTAGACCCATTGTTTTTATGTATGGCATTGGGATGATAGATTTAGAGCTACGTGGGACTTGTAAGGCCATCTAGTCTAACCCTTTCATTTCACAGCTGAGTTAACCAAGGCCAGGAAGGTTAAGTAATTTGCTCAAAGTCAAACAGGGAGTAGGTCACAGAGGAGGGTTTTGAACCCAGGTCTCCATACCCCAAACAAAGGGCATTTTCCTGCTGTTCCCTTTTTCTACCCTACCCAGTAATCACTGTTTTCAATATGGCATATACAAGTAGAAAGGTTGAGCTTTGAGGAAGACTTCCCCCAGTCAGCCCCTCAGAAACTTTCTTAACTTTCATTTGTAATGAGTGCTCAGGAGATGATGGCTTTTCTTCCTATTAAGTCTTAAATTCTGTTTCTATTGTAATTTCAGATGTAATTACTCCTCCTGTCTGGCAGTAACTCAGAGGGAACATGGCTATTCATTGTACCTCCATCCCATCGACAAACTCTGCTCACAGTCATTAATTTTCTTCTCCCCAGTATTCTCCAAGTCTAAAGGAGCACTGGCAATAAAGAGAAGCTCCAGATCCAGTAAGTGAATGAAAAAGGAAAGAGGAAAGCCTTAATGAGACTCATACCATGGTTCAAGGTGGCATCCCCACTCACTACAGGTGCTTTGGTAAAAGGGATAGAAAGTTGGACTTGCAATCCAGGATGATCATGAATCAAATCCTATCACATACACTTGTTCTCTGTGTGCCCATGGACAAGCCACTTAACCTCACTAGCCTCAGGTTTTTCATCTGTAAAATGGGGATAATGATTATATCTATAATAAATAACCTACCTATCATGTTTTTGTGACCAGCATCAGGGTTGTTGTGAGCCTCAATCAAGATAACAGATAAGAAGGAATCTTAAAGAAATCAGGGTAACATCAATTATCCTACCCCAAGGCCTTAGCCTTATGATTGGTGAAAGTTCACCACATTATCCCACCTTAGTCTCTTCCCTCCATACTACTGATTTCCTGCCATCTTTATGCCATGATCCAGCCTCTTCCACCAAACCAACCCTCCAACTCCCACCCTAGGACCTTGGTCTTCTGAATGGTGAGGTTTTACTAAATCTAGACTCACCCAGACCTAAAACACTGCTATTTCTTGGTCATCTTCATGTTGTGCTACTTTATCTACTCCTCCCAATCCTCCTCTACTTTCTACCTCTAGCTCTGGAAACAGTTGGAGCTTATAAACTTTTGTTGGAGATGGGGTAGAAATAATAGAGGAAGATTAGCATAAGAAATAGAATGCTGGTTTCAGAGTTAGGAAGACTTGGATTCCATACTATGGTGTGACCTAAGCTGTCCGGGTAAAGCTGGCAAGTCACTTAACTTCATAATGTTCCAGGTAATTTTAAAAGTTGCAGAGCAGGTACTGACCTGCACTGATAAAGGGAGCTTCTTCATTGAGAATTCCCCACACTAATGAAATCATCAGTCTAGAGGATCAATAGGATAGAGAGAGAAAAAAAGAGATGAAGTGGGGAGGATACAAAAAGGAAAGGAGAAAGGTATAAGTAGACTAGACTGACTTTGGAAAATTGCACATTGAATCTCAACCAATCCTCCCTGAAACACAGGTCAATAATCTTTTTGTGGAACTATATGACCACAAGACATGGAATAACACAGCCTCCAAAGAACCAGAGTTGAGATGCACTCAAAGGGAAATGTAGGATCATATGGCACCCTCAAGGCTTGGCTCAAGCTCTGCTTCATACTGGAGGCCCTCCTAGTTTCTAGAACCTCCCCTCACACATCCCCCCAATAATACTATGTTTACTTTGTATTACATAAACTATGAATGTTGTTTCACCAGGTGAAATGCAAGCTCCTTGAGGACAGGCATTGTTCCACTTTGTTTTTCATCCCCATCCCCTACCACAGTGCCCAACACATTGTAGGTTCTTCAATATTTGATTGACTGGCTGATGATGGGTATGAGCAGATGCAATATTTCACAAAGAAGGAATTACGTGGCAAGAGCGGTACAAAGGATATGATCAGAGTTACGTAGGAGTCAAAAGGAGACAGACAAATAGAAAAGTGAAGGCAAAAGATCACCAATGGACAGCCCAGGTATTCCGCTGGAATCTGTCAAGTGTACACAAGGAAAGCTCTCAGCAGATTAAGTCCAGAGAATGGGTAGGCATGGATAAGTTACAATCTGCATTGTTGGAGGTATTAGCCAAATCAATGGGATCATCAATCTGAGTACTTGGATACATCCTCATGAAATCACAGACACACCAAGAGAAGAAATTAATTTCCTCTCACATATGGGGCAATATAAATGAGAGATACTTTGGTTCTTCGAAGAAGGAAAAAATGACCATTATGTAACGTCTTCAGAGGTCACTGTGATCAGTCAGAAAGGATCTTTGCCTTCAAGATAAACATCTTTACTCAGGTCTCTTTTGGAAGCTTTGTAGTGACTCCTCCTTAAATTTTAAGGGACATTAACATTACAGTTTTACCAGATTTCCATTAGAATTGTACTGATGTCTTCTATGGGAAGGGATAGATTGGGTATTCTCTAGCTTTTAAAAAAAAAGGAAAGTTTCATTCAATTCACAACTAATGCTATATAAAAATCCTAAAATCCTAAAAAAATCTTTTTTAAAGTCATAAAAGTCTTTAAATTAAATTACAATTCAATTCAGTAAGAACCTATTTAATGATAATCATATGCCAGGCCACTGTACAAGACTGTGAATACAAAGACAAAGAGAAGAGTCCTGCCCTAAGGAGCTTCCAGACTATGAAGGGAGATCCACCACCCATGCAGGTAAAGAAACACCATATTCTGGGGTAGCTAGGTGGCACAGTGGATAGATCACTGGCCCTGAAGTCAGGAAGACCTGAGTTCAAATCTGGTCTCAGACCAGATACTTGACAGTTACTAGCTGTGTGACCCTGGGCAAGTCACTTAACCCCAATTGCCTAAAAAAAAAAAAGAAAGAAAGAAAGAAAGAAAAAAAAACCACCATATTCTACAAAGTCAGTTCAAGAAGGAGAGAAAGCTAATAATCAGGGGCCATTTTTCAGGGGTTCATTAGCATAATCAGGTCAGAGGCAGGAAGGGGGGATACAAAAAGATTCTAGTTTTGTATACCCCCAAAAACTAACCTTTAAGTCAGTGGGATTCACAGAGGAAATAGATCAGGCAGAATGAAAATGAGGCAGTGCATCACGGTACAAACAGCCAGCACTGACCTAGCTCAGGAACCACTAAGCTGAAAGGGATCTCAGGGCTCATCTAGTCCAATTCCCTCATTTTAGAGATGAGTAAATTGAGACTTAAAGAGATACTAAATTAGGTCACACTGGTAGAAAATGGTAGAAACAGGATTTGAACTAGGGTCCAGTGACTCCAAGTGCTCTTTTCCACTATGCCATGCTGTGGGACCTTCGCCAAATCATTTACCTTCCCTGTGTATCAATTGACTCTTCTGCAAATGACCAGGTTGAACTAGATGATCTCTAAGCACCTTCTCAGCTCTGACATTGGTATCTCTATGATTCTATGACAAAGGATCCTACATAGGAATGAAACAAGCCAAAGGAGAATAAAAGATTTAAAGAAAAATTAAATTCACTTTCGTTGTTGGTGAAATTCAACCAATGGATGGCAACCTATACTGGGAAATATTCTTTATATTGTTCTAACCTAGTTTAAACCCATATATTAATCTCCCCTGGTCTCAATTTCCTTGATTTTGTAATAAGAGGGTGTTATAATAACAAGAAATGAAATAAATGAAGCTATTACCAGCCAGGGACTGGCTGGACAAATTACGGCATGTGAATGAAGAACATTGGATTAGAAGCAATGATAAATGAAGAAGTGATTTTTTAAATTAACAAAATAGAATGAGAACAATAA
This sequence comes from Vombatus ursinus, assembly GCF_900497805.2. Taxonomy (NCBI): domain Eukaryota; kingdom Metazoa; phylum Chordata; class Mammalia; order Diprotodontia; family Vombatidae; genus Vombatus; species Vombatus ursinus. The sequence continues at coordinate 7,083,382 of NW_020954625.1, read as the reverse complement.
ACTTCATGACATATTACAATTACATAATAACAGACAACAATATCAACAACAAATTCACATTAGATACCCAGTAAAAAAGATCAAAAGGGAAGAAGCAAACAAGGATAATGAAGGTGCTAGTAGGGTGAAGTCAATAGATACATCTTTCAAGATGTGGTTAATAATCAGTAAATCATAAAAGTTTGTGGATAAACACATAATTTTTCCCAATCTCTTCATCACCAGTTGGGTGATTGAATTGTTTTTGTTCATTTATTTTTTTCAGCTTTCAAACTATTGTTTTTTAGAGAATGCATACTGATCAGACTGTAATGGTGTTGGATGGACAGCTTCAAGCATTTGATTCTCCATATGGATAGCTTGGTCAGGTACCAATGGACAATGAGTTGGACCAAAAATTAAATAGTAGGAGAATAGGTTGGATTATCTTTGTGAAACTGTGAAGATATTTAACAACTTCAAACTCTCTGAATGAAAAAGACCATGTTTTTGATACTGCTATTTATCTGTGGCATTGTATGGCTTGAAAGTTATAGAATTCAAGAGCTGATGAAAAGCTGAAGTTCACTTAAAGGGTAATGGATAAGTGTATGATAAGGAGGAACAGGCTATATAGCCCATCACAATGAAAAACTGTGAAATAAAAGGGATGGAGAGGATGTCCTCAAAGAAATGTTTAAGCAAATAAAATGAGTTAATTGTATGATGAGAGAGGGACATAAATGATGGATAGCCTGGTTGCTTCATTGGTATCCTTCCATCTATTTAACATATACATCCATATGTAAATGTATATTTATTATGTGTAAACGTATGTGTAAATATACTTGTATGTATACATACCTGTAAATGTATTACCCATTATAGATATCAGAATAATCTTATTTATAGTCACGAATACCTATACTGTCAATAGAAACCTAAAATTTTTAATGAGATATTTGAACAAGATAATCTTTGAGCTCCCTTCCACCTCAAAATCTATGTGTCTATTATACAGTATGCATAATTTCATTTAGGAATTCACAAAAAGACAACCCCCTTGAAGAACAAAAAAATATAGATGGTCTACTAGGTAGGGGGGAAAATTGAGTGTTTTACTCCACAGCCCCAGTGAGGACAGAATAATTCATTTAAGTTATCACAATTAGAATCATAGAGGTAAAAGAGACCTTAGGCCAACCTCTCTCATTATAAAGATGAGGGAGTGATGCCCGGAGAAGCTGAGTAGTTTGCCCAAGGTCACACAGTTAGTCACAGAGTAGAGCAGGAATTCAAATCCAGGTTTTCTGATTCTAAAACTGGGGCTCTTTCTGCTGTACCACACCACCTCTCTGAGATGGAGAAAAGAATTCCCTGACAGAGAAATCTCTAAGGGTGCTTGATGGAATGTTCAAATCTGGAGATTTCTGACAACCTAGAACCTGATCTGGTGGGCGTGGCTCAAGTAGAATACTGTGTACAAGCAGAGGGATCAGCTAGAGTCATCTGAGCTCCCAGCCTTTGCTAGGATGTGGTACTTCAGTCCATCACAAACAGACATTGGTTCAGGTTGCATGGGAAGGAACTGGCTGCAGATGAATTTGTATTTGTATGAGAAAGCCATCTTGTCCATGTACAAAAAATGAAGTCACTTCTGGGGGTGAGGCCAAGATGGTAGAGTAGAGAAAACACTGGGCTGAGCTCTCCCAACATTTTCCTCCAAATAACTTTAAAATAATGCCTCAAATTAAATCCTGGAGTGGCAAAGCCAGAGAAAGGTCAGTGAGACATTCTTTCAGGCCAAGACAATTTAGCAGGTCAGAAAGAAATCTGTGACCTTGTGGTGGAAGCTGGCCTGGAGTCTGCCTGGATGAAAAAACAGTGGTGGGACTGGGTGGACTAAAGCAGAAGCAGCACTGGGAGCTCTTAAGCCAGAGATGGCAAGGGGACCTGGCAACTGATCAAAAAGAGATTACCAAGGACCCCTCTGCTAGCACTGAACACCGGACCAGATGCTGTTTGGCAACTCCATTGCTATACCCATTCCTGGGTCATAATTCATTCAGGAACATTTTCAATCAAGAAGGAGTTGAAGACCAGAAAGGCAATATTGCTTTTGGTCCAAAGGGATCAAGGGTCCTTAGGAACAGTATCATTTCCAGTCACAAGAAGACCAGGGTCCTGAAGAGCAGTATCAATCACAATCCCAAGGGATTAGAAGTCCTTTTGAGATAAGGGTCCTTAAGAGTGCAGACCAGGGGAGCAATGACCATTCCTCTCCCAGATCATGCTATCTTGGAAGCACTGAAAACTTCCAAACCCCCAGAACCAGCTCTGAAAACCACAGTGTGAAAAAGCCTGATGCTTGAGACAGTACCTTTCCCCCACCCTCATGCTAGGACAAGGGCCCAACTTCAACATAAAGTTCAAAATCAAGAAATAAGGTGGGGTAATAAGAAAAAAAAAGAACTTGAAAAAAAGTTATTATGATAACAGGGCAGATCAAGACACAAACTCAGAAGAAAACAATGAAGTTAGAATAGCTATAAGCAAAGCCTCAAAGAATGTGAATTGGACACAAGCCCAATAAGAATTCCTGGAAAAACTAAGATTATTTTCAAAGTCAAGAGTGGTAAAGGAAAAATTAGAAAAAGTGTAGTCAGGCTCACACAAGATTTAGCAACTACCATATTAAAGGAATTGGGGATTTGGAATATGATATTCTGGAAGGCAACAGAGCTAGGATTGCAACCAAAAATAACCTACCCAGCAAAACTGAGTATAATCCTTCAGAGGAAAAATGAATATTTAATAAAATAAAGGACTTTTAAGCATTCCTGATGGAAAAGCCCAAAGCTCAATAGAAAATTTGACTTTCAAATACAAGACTCAAGAGAAGAATAAAAGGGTAAACATGAAAGAGAAATCATAAGGGACCCAATAACATTAAACAATTTACCTTTCTATATGGGAAGATGATATATGTAACTTCTGAGAACTTTATTGGGAAGTTAGAAGGATTCCACATAAAAACAGAGTGTGAGAGTGGGTAAATTATGTTGGGATGATGTAAAAAAATGGGTAAGTGAGAAAGAGGGTTGACCTGGGAGAGGGGGGAAGGAGAAGCAAGTATAAGGAAAATTATCTCACATAAAAGAGAAGTACAAGTAAAAACTTTTATGGTGGAAGAGGAAATAGCTGGGGTGGGGGTGAAGTGAAGGTGGGCAACACTTGAACTTCACTCACATCTAAATTAGTTCAATGAGGGGAAAATATACATACACACTCAAGTGTTAATAGAAATCTATCTTACGCAACAGGAAAGTAGGAGGGAAAGGGCATAAGAGAAACAGGGGTGATAAAAGGGAGGGAAGATAAAAGAAGGCAGTGGTCAAAAGCAAAACAGACTTTAGAGAAGGAACAGGATACAAGGAGAGAAAGAAGGATGAACATGAGAAAATAGATGGAACAAAATGCACAGTTAGTAATCATAACTGTGAATGTGAATAGATTGAACTCACTCACAAAACAGAAACAGCAAAATAGATTAGACACCAGAATTCAACAATATGTTGTTTAAAAGAGACACATACAAAGTTAAAATAAGAAGCTGGAGCAGAATCTTTTATATATCAGCTAAGGTAAAAAAGGTAGGGGTAGCAATCATGATCTCAGATAAATCAAAAGTAAAAATAGACCCAATCAAAAGGAATAAGCAGGGAAACTTTCTTCTTGTTGCTCAGTCATTATATCATGACTCTTTGTGACCCCATTTGGGATTTTCTTGGCAAAGATACTAGAGTGGTTTGCCATTTCCTTCTCCAGTTCATTTTAAATACAAGGAAATTGAGGCAAACAGTGTTAAGTGCTACTTGCCCAGGGTCACACAGTTATTAAGTGCCTAAGGCCAAACTTGAAGTCAGGTCATCCTGACTCCAGGCCTGGCTCTCTATCCACTGTACTACCTCACTACCCTAAGCAATGAAAATACATCTTGTTAAAAGGCATCATAGACAAAGACGTAATATCAATACTAAATATATATGCATCAAATGTTCTTAATATACTAAATATATATGCATCCAAGTTCTTAAAGGAAAAGTTAAATGAATTAGAGAAGGAAATAGACAGTAAAACTATACTAGTAGGGGACTTCAGCTTTCCCCTCTAAGAGCTAGATAAAATAAATAAGAAAGAAGTTCAGGAAATTAACAGAATCTTATAAAAGTTAGATATGATAGACCTCTGGAGAAAACTGAATGAGAATAGAAAGGAGTATATCTTTTTCTCAGCTGTACATGGTACAGCTTCATAAAAACTGACCACATACGAGGGCATAAGAATGTCACAACCAAGTGCAGAAAAGTAGAAATATTGTATGTACACTTTTTGGACCATAATTCAATAAAAATACAATAAATGGCCATAGAAGCATAGATTAAAAATTAATTGGAAAACAAATAATCTAAACCTAAGGAATGAGTGGGTCAAAGAACAAATTACAGAAACAATAATTTCATTAAAGAGAATGACAACGATGAAATAACATTCCAAAATGTGTAGGATGCAGCCAAAGCAGTGCTTAGGGGAAAATTTATATCTTTAAATGCAAACATCAATAAAAGAAAGAATAGATCAATGCATTAGGCATGCAACTAAAAATAACTAGAAATAGCACAAATTAAAAATACCCAATTAAACAACAAAATGGAAATCCTGAAAATCAAAGGAGAGATTAATAAAATTAAAATGAAAGGAAAAAAAACATTGAGTTAGTAAATAAGACAAGGAACTAGTTTTATGAAAAAAATAAACAAATAAAATGGGAAAACCATTGGTTAATTTGATCGAAAAAGATGAAAACCAAATTATTAGAATCAAAAACGAAATGATTGAATACACCAGCAAAGAAGATGGTGCATTCCAAATTCAATAAAGCAATTATTGGGAATTATTTTGCCCAATTATATATCAATTAAGCTACAATCTAAGTGAAATGGATGAATACTTACAAAAATATAAACTGCCCAGATTAACAGAAGAGGAAATAGAATGTTTAAATAACCCAATCTTAGATGAAGAAATTGAACAAGCTATAAATGATCTCCACAAGAAAAAATCCCAAGTACCAGATGGATTTATAAGTGAATCCTACCAAATATTTAAGGAACAATTAATCCCAATACTATACAAACTATTTGAAAAATAGGTCAAGAAGTTCTACCAGATATCTTTTATGACACAAAATAGTTTTGATAGCTAAACCAGAAGGAGCAAAAATAAAAAAAGAAAACTGTATTTTTCTTAATAATCAATGCAAAAATTTTAAATAAAATATTAGCAAGGACATTACAGCAACATATCACAAAGATCATACATTATAATCAGGTGGGATTTATATGAGGAATGAAGGGATAGTTTAATATTGTAAAAAACTATTAGCATAATTGACCATATCAGTAACTAAAGCAACAAAAACATGATTATGACGATGCAGAAAAGGCTTGGGACAAAATAAAACTCATTCCTATTTAAAAAAAAAACCACTAGGAAGCATAGTAATAAATGGAGCCTTTCCAGGTTTCCCTGAAGTCATCTTGCTTATGATTTCTTATAGCATAATAATATTCCATCATAATCATATATCACAGCTTGTTTAGCCATTCCCTAATTAAAAGACATCCTCTCGATTTCCAATTCTTAGCCCCCACAAAAAGCTGCTATAAATATTTTTGTACAAATAGGTCCTTTTCCCTTTTTTTGATGTCTTTAGTATGTAGACCTAGCAGTGGTATTGCCAGAATAAAAGGTATGCACAGTTTTATAGCCCTTTGGGCACAGTTCCAAATTGCTCTCCAGAATGGTTGGAGTAGTTCACAACTTTACCAACAGTGCATTAGTGTCCCAGTTTTCCCACATCCCCTCCAATATTTATCATTTTCCTGTTTTGTCATGTTAGCCAATCTGATAGGCGTGAGGTGGCACCTCAGAGTTGTTTTGATTTGCATTTCTTTAACCAATAGTGATTTAGAGGATTTTTTCATATGACTGATGGCTTTAATTTTTTCATCTGAGAACTGCCTGTTCATATCCTTTGACAACTTATCAATTGGGGAACGACTTGTATTCTTATAAATTTGACTCAGTTCTGTATACATTCGAGAAATGAGGCCTTTATCAGAGATACTTGTTGCAATAATTTTCCCAGTTTTCTACTTTCCTTTTATTTTTGTTTGCATTGGTTTTATATGTGTAAAAAATTAATTTTATATAATCAAAATTATCTGGTTTATATTTTATAATGTTCTCTATATTTTCTTTAGTACTAGATTCTTCCCATATCCATAGAGATGACAAACTATTCTATGCCCTCCTAATTATAGGAGTGATTAAAGGATGATATGATATCACCCTGTATGTATAAATCATGTACCCATTTTGACCTTATCTTGACATACAATGTGAGATGTTGGTCTTTCTTGAGTTTCTGCCATACTGTTTTCCAGTTTTCCCAGCAGTTTTTGCCAAATAATGAGTTTCTGTTCCAAATAATGAGTTTGTACTTGGATAAAAGTTTGGGTCTTTGGGTTCATCATACATTAAACTACTAAGGTCATTTGCCATAATGTAATGTGTACCAATGGAGCCTTTCTTAAAATGGTAAATAGTTTCTATCTATAGCCAAGAACTTTATCTGTAATAGGGATAAACTTGAAGCCTTCCTAATAAGACAGAGGGGAAGCAAAGATGTCCATTATCACCACCATTATTCAGTGTTGTACTAGAAATGCTAGCTATAGCAATAAGACAAGAAAAATAAATTGAAGGAATAAAAATAGGCATTGAGGAAACAAAACAATCAGAAAACTCTTTGCAGATATGATGGTATACTTAAAGAACCCTGGAAAATCAACCACAAAATGGCTGAAACAATTAATAACTTCAGCAAAGTTGGAGGATACAAAACAAATCCACTAAATTATCAGCATTTCTATATACTACCAACAAAACCTAGAAGGAAGAAAGAGAAAGAAAAATTCCATTTAAAGTAACTGTAGGCAATATAACATATTTGGGAGTCTACATGCCAAGATAAACCTAGGTACTACATGAACACAATTATAAAACACTTCACACAAAGATTTAAACAATTGGAGAAATAGTAATTGCTCAAGGGTAGGCCAAACCAATATTATAAAAAATGATAATTCTACCTAAGTTAATTTACTTATTTAGTGCCAAACCAATCAAACTACCAAAGAATCATTTTATAGAGTTAGAAAAACATAATTGCAAAATTCATCTGGAAGAACAAAAGGCCAAAAATATCAAGAGAATCAATAAAAAAGTGAATGAAGACAGTCTAGCAATTCCGGATTTTAAGCTATATTACAATGTGATGATCATCAAAACAATGTGGCACTGGCTAAGAAATAGAGCGGGAGATTGGTGGAATAGATTATAATCACAATACACATTAGTAAATAACCATAGTAATCTAGTATCTGATCAATCCAAAGATCTAAGTTTTGGGGGTAAGAATTCAACATTTGACAGAAAATGTTGGGAAAACTGGAAAGCAATTTTACAGAAACTAGGTGTAGACCAACATTTCATAGCATAAATGAAGAGAGAATCAGAATGGATAAATGATTTAGACATAAAGGTTGCTATCACAGGTAAATAAGGGGAGCATGGAAAAAATACACCTATCAGATCTATCAATAAGGAAAAATTTTATGACCAAATAAGAGATAAGAAAGGATCATGGGAAATAAAATAGACAATTTTGATTACATGAAATTAAAAAGGTTTTTCACCAAAAACAAATGCAGCCAAGATTAGAAGGAAAACAGAAAACTGGGAGGGGGGGGGGATTTTATAGTAAGTTTCTCTGATAAAGGTCTACTTTCTTAAATACATAAAGAACTGAGTCAAATTTATAAAAATAAGAGCCATTCCCCAGTTGATAAATGGTCAAAGTAGTTTTCAGGAGAAGAATTCAAAGCTATCAACAATCACATGAAAAATGCTCTAAATCACTATTGAGATATAACCTCACACCTATCAGATTGGCTAACATGACAGAAAAGGAAAATGAAAAATGCTAGAGGGAAATGTTAGAGAACAATTTGGAACTATACCCAAAAAGCTATAAATCCATGCATACCCTTTGACTCAGGAATACCACTACTTGGTCTGTATCTGAAAGATATCAAAGGAAAGGGGAAAAGACCTATTTGTATGAAAATATTTATGACAGGTCTTTTTGTGATGGCAAAGAATTAGAACTCTATGTGATGCCCATCAACTAAGGAATGCCTAAACAAATTGTGGTATATGCTGGTAATGGAATACTATTATGGTATAAGAAATGATGAACAAGGTGGTTTTAGAAACAACTGGGAAGATTTTTATCAACTGATACAAACTGAAGTATGCAGAACCAGAAGACTATTGTACACAGTAACAGCAATGTTGTAAGAATGATTATCTGTGGAAGACTTAGCTACTCTGATCTAGACAATGATCCAAGACAATTCCAAAGGACCCATGATGAAAAATTCTATACAACTCTAGATGGTGAATGGATGAACTCTGAATGCAGATTGAAGCATATTTTTTACTTTATTTTTCTTGTTTTATTTTTGTTTGTGTTATCTTTTGCAACATGGCTAATATGAAAATATGTTTTGCTTGACTTCATATGTATAATTGATAACCAATGACTTGCCTTCTCAAGCATGGGAAGGGGTGGGAGGGAGGAGGAGAAGCAAGAGGGAAGGGAAAATTTGGACCTCAAAATTTTTAAAAATGAATGTTAAAATTTTGTGACATGCAATTGGGAAATATTTAACAAAAAATACAAATACATCTTTTTAAAAATAATTTTAAAATAATTTTAAATTTTAAATGATTCTATCCCCAGACATATTGCACAGGCTGAATTAATACACAAAAGATTATACTGGCAATCATTCATTATCTAAGTCTGAGCCTAGATCTTAATTAGAAGTTCTGCTTTTGAATTGGAAAAGATCTTAGAGATCTCTAACCCAATATCCTCACTTTACAGCTAAGTGGTATAGTGAATAGAATGCTGGCCTTGAAGTCAGAAAGACCCAAGTTCAAATCCTGTCTTGGATGCTTACTAACTGTGTGACTCTGGGCAAGTCATTCAACTTCTGTCTGCTTCAGTTTCCTCATATGTAAAATGGTATAATAGTAGAACCTACTTCCCAGAGTTGTTTAAAGGATCAAATAAAAGAATATTGGTAAAACAATGTATAAACCTTAAAGCATCATCATCCTTATTATTACAGTGGAAGAAGTAAGACCCAGAGAGGTTGTAAGTTGTCCAAAGGTCACACAAGGTAAGTGTCAGAGTCACGATTCTAATCAATGTCCTCTAATCCCAACTGTCCTCATCCTTTTTCAACACATCCATACACTAAAATCCATGCTTCGCTTTATAAGCTGTCACCATCATTTATCTCAGTCCCAGTCGTTCTGTGGACTTGACATCAGAATAACTCACAAAGTACAGGTTAACCTAGCTAGTCAAATTAAATGTTTCCTCTTGGGCCAATGACCAGGGTTCAAGTAAATCCTCTATTTTCAAATTCTACCTTTGTCTGTTACTACCTACTTGATCTTGATCAAATAATTTCTCTTTCCAGGGCCTCAGTTGCCTCATCTGAAAAATGAAGTGCTTGGACAAAGGGACCTCTCAGATCTCTTCCAGTTCTCAATTTTATAATTCTAATATACTTATAATTGGCTCATTCTAGAAGATAGTTTACTCGGAATTCAAGAAGCAAAAAAATATCATATTTGGATCATTATTCAGCCAAAACTTTTTTTTTAAAAAAGGCAGTCGTTTTTCCTGTGTCTTCCTAACAATTCCACTTCAGACAATACCTGAAATCGTAGCGTGTACTGGTTGGGCTGATTATCACACAAGTAAAAAGTCTGAAAAGATAAATATCAGGGTTAAACTGGGATGAAGGGAATACAAGATAGGGAAGAAATTGGGTTTGGCTTTCTCTCCAAACCCTCACTCTGGTTTCTGATACATATTGCTCCCTTCCTAATTGGAATTCAGAGTTTTCCAACTGAGCAGTTGTAGCTACGGGCATTATTTTCACAGCATCATAGATTTAGATGTAAAGTTCACTTACTCCAAGAGTTCTTAACCTCAAGTCCATGGACTTGTTTTTTTTCTCATTATATTGATACCCATTTCAATATAATTCATTTATTTTGTAATCCTACATATTTTTCTATACATTTAAAAACCTTATTCTCAGAAAGGGTTCATGGGCTTTACCACACTGATAAAATGATCTAAAACCCAAAATAGGATAAGAATTCCTGATCTAACACAATCTCTTCATTCTATGGATGAAAAAACTGAGGCCCAGAAAGGATAAATTACTCGTCTGAGGTCATACAAGTAATAAGTGGCAGAGAAAGGATTGGAACCCAACACCTTTTGACTCCAAATCCAATGCTCTTTCCATAATATCATACTGCTTCTTCCAGGAACAGAAGGTTTTTGAAGTTCTTTAAAAAATAAATACATTCTCCTTTGTAATCTAAGGATTATCTGAGTGTGGTCTTTATAATAGGGAAGGACATGAGCTGAAAAAATTCTCAAGATCTCCCTTAGCTCACTTTGCAATGGGAAAGCAGGATAGACAAGGACGGGGTCTTGAATTGGTGGTCAGGAGATCTTTGTTTAGCTAGCTCACTACCTTGTGATAATGATAATAATAATAATATATAATACACACTGATGTCTGCAATTACATATGTACATAAGATATTTACACAGTGTTTCAAATGTTTCCAAAGGATAGTACCCAAACTGGGAGGTAACTTGTAACTTTTGGACCAGATCTGTGATTTTATTTCTGTAGTGAACTGCTGGTGAAGAAATTCCTTCTGCCAATACAGATGAGCACCTACTCTACAACTCATTGTGTTGTCTTACAACACTGAAAGGGTAAATAATTTGCCTATGATTACATGGTCAGGACATGTCAGGAGTGGGACTCAAACTTAGGGCTTTATCATTCTTTAACCATTTCTGTATCTGCCAGGCTCTGGTTATCCCCACTGCAACTATTCCTGTCCCAATTTTACAGAGGAGAAATGAGAGACTCAGAAAATAGAAGAGACTTGAGGAGAGAGCCCAAAGTGACTTAACTTGCTAATGTGTGTTAAAACCCAGATTGGAATCAGGAATCTCCTCAACCTGAGCCATAGGATCAGAAAAGATGCCTCAGTCTTCTCTGTAAAATGACAGCATCAGACTAGATGAGCCCTTAAGGAATCACTTCTAGATCAAAATCCCGTGAAAAATCAACATTACACCATGGCTTAATTTTTAATGTTTCCAAGTAACACACCCACATGTAAGTATACATTTCTGTCCACAATCTCTAAAATCAGTTCCTTTCTTCAGTGAGGTATCCAAGATGGATAATTTGTTCTTGGAGAGAGAAATGAAACTATAGGGGAAATAAAGGAGATATAGCTGCTTCTTAGTACCAAGGAAGAGCAAGTATATGACAATGGAGAAAGGTTTCTCTTGCCAGCCCCCTAAATCAAGGTAAGTTCCCTGCAGGGGACAGAACTGGGGAGAATGTTGAGCAAAGGAATGGCCCCAGAGGGCAGAACTAGGAACAATGTGTGGCAGCTACAAAGGGCTAAATTGCATGTAGATGTCAGGAAAAGCATCTTTGTTATTAGACATTCCCAAAAGTATAATGCGTTGCCTCTGGAGGAGTTCACCCACTCACCACTGGAGGTCCTGAAGCAGCAGTGGATGACCAATCAATAAATCAATCAGCAAGCATTTATTAAGCACTTAGTATGTTTCAGGTATTGTGCTAAGTAGTGCGAATACAAAGACAGCAATGAAATAGCTCCCTGCCCCCAAGCTTACATTCTAGTAACAGAGACATCATATGATCGCAGATTCCGAGCTCTTTGGAATCTTAAAGGCTATCAAAACCAACTCCCCTATTTTGCACAAAGAGATCAAGTGGCATGCCTCTGGTGGCACAAATAAAAAGTGTCTCAGCTGGGTTCAGGTTGGGATCGGGTTCTCCTGATTCCAATTCCAGAAGCCTATACATTAGGCTATGTTGTCTCTCTTGTGCACGTACGTATAAGTAACTATAGAATATGAACAAAATGAAAGGAAGGGCTGCAATAACAAATGGAGAGGACAGGAAACTCATCATATAAGAGGGGATACATAAGCTTGATACCTTCCAAGAGGCAGAAATGAGGGGAGCATGCCAGGCAGTGGATGCAGTGAGTGCAGCCAGAGATAGGATATGTGTGGAACAGCATGTAAGGTATTGTATCATAATGGATACAGCTGTCCTGGGAGTCAGGAAGACCTGAGTTCGAGCCCTGCTTATGATGAATGCTGGCTATATCCTGGGCAAGTCACTAGCCTTCTCAGAGCCCCAGGCAACTCTCGAAGACTGGAAGTTAAGGAGAAGGTAGTGATCTTCATTGGAAAAGGGAGTTCTTTCCTGGTAGCTCCTCACCCCCAATGAAATCGCAGATCTGTTCAAAAACAAACACGCAAACATACTTAAAGCACTCTAAAATATTCACAGATCTGTTCAAAAACAAACAGGCAAACATATTTAAAGTACTCTAAAATATTTGTGTTGTTTTTGGAGTAGGGGAGAGGGGTATGGTTCTACGTAGATTTGTTCTCAGAAGGCAGAGGTGGTCAGTCTGTTGCTGGGCCTACACTCGGTACCCAGTCTCGGACTGTATGCTGGGAATATGAAAACAAGAAAAATTCAAGTCCCTGACCTCCAGGGGCTTACATTCTGCTATGAGGATACAACATGGGCCCAAATATACACACAAAATCATCCAAAGTAATTTAAAAAGAGAGAGATAGCTAGGAGATAGAGGGAAAGGGTAGAATTGGGCAAAGGTTAATGTAAGAGATGACATGTGAGATATGCCTTGAAGGACTCTGGCAATCCTTAAAAGGAGAGTGGGGGAGGGAGTACATATCAAAAGTGAAATAGACTAAGGGTACAAAAGGAAAAGATGAAGAGTACTGGAGAGGCATTGGTATCTCTTCCCAAATCTGCCTAGGGGAAAAGGCTGGCATTTGTGATAGGATTTTTGAAGTAGACTGGGGCTTCTTTAATTCCAAGCCCCCATCATTAGTGTGGATGCCAGCATTTCCTCCTTCTGTATGTACATTAAAAGTACCACAATAGGTAATAGCATAGTAAACCTTGGCCTCCCTTCCTCAAACAACCCATCAAAACTCCTGATTTCTTGGCTTACCAGGCAAGATTTATGGTGAAACATGAAATAAGTCATTAAACATGGACTTCAGCTGCCATAGAGTTTATAAAACAAATCAGACTAAGCTGAGTTATGGTGTAGCCCATTTTGTGCCCAAGGAATAAGGCCAGGTCCAGAATTTAAGGGTCAAAATTCACTTAGAAAAAAATAGTTCTCTCTGTAATAATATGCAATTATATATAATATAGAATAAATGTGGAATTAATATATTATATATACTATTTTGTATATTTTAATGCAATTACAAAACAATTTCATATAATACAATCCCTCTCCCTTCCTCCTCCTCCTTTCCTTTTCTTCCTCCTTCTCTCTCTCTCTGTGTCTCTCTCTCTCTCTCTCTTTCTCCTCTCCTCTCTCAATCTCTCATAAACACAATGTTACAACTGGAAAAGACCATAGAAATCATCTGGTCCAATGCTCTCATTTTACAGAAGAGTAAAAACAGACAAAGGAACAACCATGGGTAGCTAAGGTCACACAGTATGTGGCAGAGATAAGACTCAAATCCAGATCTTCTGTCTCCCTTCTGGAGGGAATGGATTTGTGATTTTGGCACTGTGGGGGAACTTCCAATGTGGGAGCTCGCTTCAGAAATGTAGCTCACATTGGGCTGTGCTTGCTTATATGAGTCCAAATCACCAAGTCCAGATAAACTTCAGGAAACTGAAGGAACTTGCAAATGAGATTACTGAGTTCCTGCCACTGATAATTGATGGCTTGTGGAAAAGAAGAACACCACAGTGCTGGAGAAGAACAAATGTCCTCCTTTTCTTACCACCTCATCCTATTAATAATCTTTATTTGTGCCTATTTTTACATCATAATCATTTCCTAATGTTCTACCTTGTTACTCCCTTGTAACAGATACAATTGAACAAAACTCAACTGACAAAGTAACAGTATTTGTTATACATATATTTATACATATATACACTTATAAAACACATATATGACATATACATGTATGTATGTATGTATATAGATGTATATGTTATCCCACACCCAAACACTACTACCTTTCTATTGAGATGAAGGGGGATGTTTCCTCCATTTTTCTTTAGGACTCAATTTTAAAATTTTTATTTTATTTATCTTCTGTTACATTTAAATTCTGAACTCTCTCCCTTGCTCCCTCCCTCCCTTATCACAAGGCATTAAAGAAGACTACTATTTGACACAGATATACATATATACATACATATATGTGTATGTACATATTACATATATATATATACTATGCTTACTTCTATTTTTCAGTTCTTTCTCTAGAAGTGGGTAGCATCTTCCTTCAAAGGTCCTTTGTAGTTTATTTGATTTTTTATAATACTCAGAGTAACTTAGTCATTCATAGTTATTCTTTGAAGAATACTACTATTACTGTGTATAATGTTCTCTTGGTTCTGCTCATTTTAAAAATTAGAATTGGGCAAGTGGAAGCTAATGACTCCATGAGACACCAAGAAACAATAAAACAAAATTAAAAGAATGAAAAAGAAAGGAAAATGTGAAATATCTCATCAGAAAAACAACTGACCTGGAAAATAGATACAGGAGAGATAATTTAAGAATTATTGCTCTACCTGAAAGCCATAATCAAAAAAAGAGACTAGACATCATATTTCAATAAATTATCAAGGAAAATTGCCCTGATAGCCTAGAAGCAGAAGACAACACAGCAATTAAAAGAATTCACTAATCATGTCCTGAAAGATATCCCAAAATGGAAACTTCCAGGAATATTATAGACTAATTCCAGAGCTCTCAAGTCAAGAAGGAAGATGGTTTCAACAAAATCTGGAAAGGCTTACATGAACTGATATAAAGTGAAGTATCCAGAACCAGGAAAATAGCATACACAATAGCAGCAATATCGTATGATGATCAACTGTGAATGACTTAGCTACTCTAATCAAGACAATGATCAAGACAATTCCAAAGAAACCATGATGAAAAATGTTATCCACCTCCAGAGAGAGAACTGATGGAGTCTGAATGTAGATCAAAGCATATTTTTTTTTGCTTTCTTTATTTTTCTTGGGGTCTTTTTTTGCTCTGTTTTCTTTCACAACATGACTAATATGGAAATAAGTTTTGCATCACTGCACATGTATAACCTATATCAGATTGCTTGCCTTCTCAGTAAAGGAGGAAGAAAGGGATGGAGGAAGAGAAATTGGAACTCAATATTTTTAGAAAGTAAATGTTAGAAATTGTTTTTACCTGCAATTAGGAAAGTAAAATATTTTAAAAATTTGTGCTTGACTTTAGTTTTCTCATCTGTAAAATGAGGGGATAAGATCTGTCTCTTCCAATTTTTAAAATTTGTGATTCAGTGTAAATCAGTGGCTGTACCACTTCAATGATTATAAATAATGGTAGCAGGAGATTCCTGTCCCAGTGGCTGTTCATGTATAAAGTTCATTCTGCTGTTTATATCTTGGGAACTACTTGTATATTGAACAAGTGTGTTTCAGAAATCAATAGATACCTAGGACAGTTCTACCCCAGAAATGCAAAAATGTAATGTAAATGTGAGTTAGTACATAGCACAGTAGCTACAGTGTTAGATTTGGAGATGAGAAGACTTGGGTTTAAATCCAGCCTCAGATAGCTACTATGTGCCCCTAGATGTCATTCAACATCTTTAAGATTTAGTTTTCTCATCTGTAAAATGGGGATAGTAATCACATTTACCTCAAAGATTTGTTGCAAAGATTGAATGATATGTATAAATAGCTTTGTATTCTTTAAAGGAATATGTAAATGCAAACTCATTGTAATAGCACATGAATTGACAAATTGTAAGCAAAAGATAAAAAGAAAAAGGTAACATGCTGTCAGAGGTGGAGTGGTGAACTTAGAGTCAGGAAGACACATTCACATCCTACCAGTGATAGTTATTGGTCATGGGACTTCAGACAAATCATCAGCCTATGTCAGGCAACTCCCTAGGTCACAATCTGCATTGGTGGAAGGAATTACCATCCTGGAAGTTCACATCTTCTGCCAAAAGTGTCTCTGTTCTACATTGTTTGAGGTTGATCAAACTGAAACCTCATTTACCCTGACAATGCTAAGGCACTTCCTCATTCTGGACTTTACTTTTCCCATTTGTAAAATAAGTGGATTGGACCAAATGAAATCTCTGCCTACTGTGGCATTCTACAATTCTGTGAATGACTTTCTCTCTCCCAGAGAGACTCTGTAGATAACAATGAAGTCAGGAAGACTTTCCTGAGCCAGAAAAAGTATACAGGCCAAAGGCAGGAATTTTTGGCACAGAGATTTCCAGTATCTAATTTTTGCTTTTTTTTAAGTTGAAAGTAAACTCAATGTCTCCATGATAGCCACGTGGTCAGCCAATATTAATATCTTGTGCGGCAAAGTATATGCTTGGAAATCAATTTGAGCCTCTCTTCTTTCAAACAGACTCTTTCATCTTCCCAAGGAAAGGCAGTGCACTCCAGCTTTGATGAATGTTTGATATACCCTCTGCATTGTCGCTTCTGCAGAGTAACACTTTCTCTTGGAAATGAATGGAACACAATGGGTGCAGATGCCAAGGACATGATCCTTTGAGTCATATGCTATTGTCTCATGGCCATTGTGTGAAAGCTGAATGTCACCATTTTTGGTTGGTTTTTAAATGACCAATCAATAATTGACTTTTTCAATATATGCCTCAAGGATTTAAATTCAGTGCTGAACATAGAGTCAAGAAACTTGGGTTTAAATTTGAGCCCTGATATTTACCAGCCTGCCTTGTAAGATAGGGCAAGCCACTTGAATTCTTTGAGCCTCAGTTTCCTCAAATGTTAAATGGTGACTTGCAGGAGTAGCTCCCAAGTATTAAAGCACCCAAGAAAAGACCTCCAAGCATATCAGTTCCTCTATGGAGAATTAAAGGAAGGCCATGGGCAAGGACCACATAGTACTCAAGAGATCTATTAATTATTATTTTTAAACCTATCATGGAATCTTCCCAGGCCACTCAGAGCTTATTCTTTGCTTCTAGAATTTGTTTTTTGGTTTTTTTTCACTTCATTTCTTTCTCAGGGCATCAATTAATTGGGAGCAAACCCATGGAGAAAAATGCTTACTGATGATTTAGTTCAGAGGACAATAGAATTTAGAATCAGAGGAAGTTTCAAAAGCCACCTAATGCAACCACCTTATTTTACTAAGGCTCAGAGATGAGGTCTAGTGAAGCAATCAATGCTTTAACTCCCCACTCCATGGGATACTTATGAGGAATTTTTGAAGTGCCATAGGAAGATAGCCTCATCATTATCATCATTGGCATCATCATCATCATCATTATCATCTTTTTCCTCATCTGTAAAATGGGGATAATAATTGTACCTATTTCATAGGGTTGTTGTGAAAAGCGAATTAATATTTACAAAGCACTTTGCAAACTTTAAAGTGGTATATAAATGCTAGCTATTCATGGTGGTATTGTTGTTGTCTATTGGCCAAGGTTGCTTGACCCCTCCCACCCCGAATGCAGAACTAGGAGCAATGTCTAAAAACTGCAGAAAAAAATTTCAACTGCAGAGAGGGGAAACCTTCCTAACCATTAAAACCATCAAAAAAAATGAAATGGACCACCTCAGGAAATAGTGGGATACCCCTAATTGGAGGTCTTTGACCCTTTTTGGACATGATGTAGGAGGGATGTTTGTTCAGGTATCTAGTGAATTAGATTACCTCTAAGGTCTGCACCAGTTCAGAGATGCTGCGATTCTGACTCCAAGATCTCAATATTCCCTGGACATATAGATTGTAAAGTCCCTACTTCTTAGCAAGTTCCTTGATTTCATCTTTCATTTCAAAATTCTCTATTCCTGCCAGAAGGTATGACTGAAATTCAAAACATTTGAGAGGCTGCAGTACACTCAATTTCCTTTTTATTCCTCCTTTTAATCTTGCCATCCCTCTCTCTGAGTCTTGGGTTTGTATATTCATGTTTCCTTTCCTCTCTTACATCTACTCCTGTCATTCTCCAGACCTCCATGTCCCTTTTTATGTTCACTCCCTGATGTCTCTTCCAGGTGCTTTAATTTCTTAAACATTCCTAATTCTGCTGTGAGAACATGACTAAGTGTGACATTATTGTGGTATCGTAGAACTCCAAGGGATCTCAGAGGTTATCCCTTCGTTGTAAAGATAAGGAAACTGAGTGTGTTTTGTGAGTGCATTCACATAAGGGACCACATAATGTGAAGAGGAGGGGGGAGGAGGACAAGAATAAGAAAAACAGAAGGAAGAGAAAGAGGAAGAAGTGGAACAAAAAGAACGAGAAGAGTAAGAAGAACAAGACCAGGAACTCAAAACAAACATAGCAGAAGCGCATACTCCAATACCCCCAACTCCTCTTGGTCCCATCTACTATGGGGGTTGTCTGAAAGATGCTTTTCATGGATTCACAGAAGATAAGCTTATGTCCCAGCACTTTTATTCAGTTACTAAAAGCCATGACTTTCTTCACCTGCCCAAGAGCACATTATTGAATTGTCTCTGGAGTGTTCATCTGTGAATTTTAGAACGCAAATCAAAGTCATAAGACAGCTCAAGTAGCACTTGAAGCCGTACCAAGTGCATTCCCCTGCACCACTTCATTTGATCCTCACAATGACCCTGGGAGGGGGCGCTATAGAGATCAGAAAAAAAGAGAAAACAGAAGCTGTTGGAGCAAAGCTGCCTCACTCGCTGCTAAGTGTCAGAGGCAGGATTTTAGGCCACCTCTGTCCTGCCTCCAAACCTAGTGCACTTCCCACCACACCACATCTGCCTTTCTAGTTCTCTCCCCTTACCTGCACTGTCCACATGCCATCTTTGCAATAACGAGAAAGAAAAAAACTCTGAAATGCCACAAGTCAAGAGTCCCAAGGAGACCGGCTCAACATTTTTCCTCCTAAAGGTTAACGTGTTTGATCGAAGTTCAAGCCTCAGCAGTTCTGACCCCAACCCCATTCAAATAAGTTGACATTTGTTCCAAGACCTGTTTTCTGAAGTGTCAATTGATCCAGCCATGCAGCCCCATGGATGGGCTCAATGTAGAGGAAAGCACAGTGGCTCGATGTAGCCCCAGGGAGTTTTACCGTTGATAACTATCCCTCTCTGTCTTACTCCCAGCAATAAGCACAAATGCAATTAATGGAAATGACCAGAAAGTGTTTGAGGAACCATAGATTATTTCTGCAAAGAGGAAAAACAGCATAAATAAAAGCAATTACTCCTTCATTTTTCTTCTTTTACATTCCAGGATAGTGGAGAAAGACTGTGAGGAGGTTTTTGTAATTGTTTTGGTTTTGAGGCCATTGGTATTAGCTGAAATTTCTTGAGCATTTTTCTTGGTGATTGGGGGCAGACACCTCAGAAAATGTCCTTCCTGTTAGCCAAAAGCAGAAAAACACTCTGCATGACACAGAAATACACAAACAAGGATGAAACTTTAGTATAAAGTATGGAAATTTTGCTTGACTTAGTAAGAAGAATCTGGGTTCAAATCTGGTCTCTAATATTTCCCATCTGTGGGAATCTGCACACGTCCTCAGATTAAAGAATTTTGGGATGCAAGGGACCTTGGATTCCCCTGATAGGTAGAATGTACCATAAGTTCCTAGAGTACATGAACTGTTGTTTTTTTTTGTTGTTGTTGTTGTTATTTTTTTTTTGGCTGGGCAATGGTGGTTAAGTGACTTGCCCAGGGTCACACAGCTAGTAACTGTTATGGGTCTGAGGCCGGATTTGAACTCAGGTCCTCCTGAATCCAGGGCCAGTGCTCTATCCACTGCGCCACCTAGCTGCCCCTTGAACTGTTGTTTTTTGTCTTTGTATTTCCAGGGCCTAGAATAATACTTGGAACAGAAGATGCACTTAAATGCTTCTTAATTGGTTTTGTCTAATTGCCTTATTTTACAGATGAGTTTTTAGGTTGGTAAAATGATTTGCCCAAGGTCACTCAAGTGGCAGTGCTGGGATTCGAACCCCGGTTCTTTAGCTTCAAATCCATTGCTTTTTACACTACACATGTTACCTCAGTCTCTCTGAGCTTCCATTTGCCTCCACATAAACTAGAGGTAATATGTCAGGTTGCTGTGAGGCTCCAAAGGAGATAACAAATGAAAAGCATTGTAACAACCTTCAAGTACCCAATACACGACTTCATTTTTATCATTGGATCCCCAGTGCCTGGCACAGAGTAGGTGCTTAATAAACATTTGCTGATGGATTGTTAATTGATTGATTATAAATGCCTAATGATTTGTCCATCAACATCCACTGCGCGGGGCATCAAGTTGGGTGCTGGGGTTACAATGCCAAAACTCAAAGCTTATGCCCTTAAGGACCCTGCAATCTAACTGGGAGAAAACTATAAAACTGCACTAAGAATTCTTGGGGATACTGTGCATAGGTGTGTATGTATAAGTGCATATGTATATATATACATAGACACATACATACAGACACATATTCACATATATAGGCATTAAGGTGGCAGTGTGGCTACAGGTTAGACTTAGAGTCAAGAAGACCTGAGTTCAAATCCAGCCTCAGACACTTACTAGCTATGTGACTGTGGGTAAGTCACTTAGTCCCTCTCAGTCTCAGTTTCCTCATCTGTAAAATGGGGGTTATAGCACTTAACTCAGAGTTGCTGCGAGGATCAAATAAGGTAATAAATAAAGCACTTTGCAATGCTAGCTATTACCATTATATGGTTAATAAGAATAATAATAATACCTAACATTTATATAGCACTTAAAAGTTTGCAAAGCACTTTATATGTTACCTCATTCAACTGTCACAACAGCCCTGTGACAGAGACAAAGCATTTATCTAGGACTTACTATGTGCCAGGCATTGCGGCAAGCTCTGAGGATACAAATACAAAATCCAAAAAAAAAACCTATAATGACATTCCCTGTCCTCAAGGAGCTTATAATCTAATGAGGAAAGATAACACATAAGAGAAAGCTGAAAAGGAGGGGCTGGAAAAGTTTAGGTTGAAAGATCTGAAGGGTGAGGAGTGGAGCCAGGAGTGAAGTGAGCATAGCCTGGGCATGTCAAGAATGGTGATCTAGATGAGGGAGTCACCAATCAGAAGAGACGGCTATAGGGAGGTGTTAGCATCATCCCTTTTACAAATAAAGAAACTGAGACTGAGAATGTTTAAGTGAATTGCCCGAAATCACACTGCCAAGTGTCTCAGGCATGATTCAACTTGTGGTCTTCCTGACTCAACTCTAGTACTCCCCCACCTTACCAGCTAACTGCACATGTGCAGAAGCTCACACACATGCAAGTGCACGCATGCACGCATGCACACACACACACGCTAAGGTGATGCGGATTTTCTAATAGCTCAAGTTGACTCGACAATTCAGTTCTATTTTCTCCATGCAGGTGCTATGCTAGATACTGATGATACAACAATTAAAAAAAAAAATAAAAGTTTCTACTATCAAGGATCTAACACTTTACAACTACTTGAACCAAACCAGAGACCAAGAGAATATGGGCCAAACGAGCACACATTCTGTCCAAAATGGAATAAGCCATGCATGCAGAAGACACTTGAAAATGTCCCAGGTCTCTAGAGTAACTTTCCACAGTCAGCAGGCTTTGCCCCAGGACCTTCTGTTGCCCAGGTCCTTCCTATAATGTGTGAGCTGCTGATGTGTGAGCCAGGCATTGAAAACAAGATTGGTGGGCCATTTAGATCAAAGGTGCTGAGTTTACAGAACTTTCACAGAGAGAATTCCAAGAGTTGTCAGGCATTCTGTCTCACTAAAATTTACTGGGAAATGAGGCCACCTCTTCCCAGAACTGTGCCTTGAGCTATAGCCAGTGGACAAGCACTCTTCAAGGCACTTGGCCTCTGGAACAGATGGCATACACTATGGGAAGAATTTCCCAGGAGGAATTTGAATAGTGATCCATGAGGTTCCCTCATATTTTTTTCAGTGAATCTACAATGTTCCTCCCTATATCCTTGAAGGAGCAGCCTGGTGAGTTGGAGAGAGTGTTTTTATATTAGGTTCCCTCGTGTTTTTTTTTCAGGGGATCTACAATGTTCCTCCCTATATCCTTGAAGGAGCAGCCTGGTGAGTTGGAAAGAGTATTTTTATATTTGTCCTCACTCACCAACACAACCTGATCTTTCCCTTTTGATTGAAAGCCCTTTGGAGTCAGGGATTACTCTTGCCTATCTTTGTATCCCCAGCACTTAACACAGTGCCTGGCACCTGATAGATGCTTAATAAATACCAATTGACTTGGCACAGACTAATCCTTCTTTGGCTTGGCATTCCATTCAATGAATCCATCATCAGGCCTGTACCCTAAGTATTCTTTGTGCAACAGGACCTGCCACAGCTTAGGCTCTACTAACATAGCCTTTGAGGAACCACGATCATGTCCATACTACAACAAGGCATCGGAGGAAGACTTAAGTGGAGGGTCTTTGTAAACCTACTAGTCTTCACAACAGATACAAATAAGTAATCCAACAGAACATGCAATAATATGCTAAATGAAACCTTCTAAATGCCACAATTTACATTGTGATTTTAGGCAAATACTCCAACGGACCTATAATCTCGCTGAAGTGGGAGTTCCTCTTAACGATGCAGATTGTACCCCATCCATGGCTACCCCTCCCGTAGGACTCTAATTCATGTCCTTCCAAACATTTGAAAATATTTTTAGAAGACAATGATGGGGATAAATTTGAAAATTTCAAATAAATTTGAAAAGAAGAAAAATTGGTTTTTTCTGTGTTCCCACCTATATCTATTGGTAAACTCATCAAGTTGTATTTCCTTTGTTGGTTCTGTATTATACGGTTATTGTCGGTATATATCTTGTTCTTACTTTGCTGACCCCTCTTGACATCATTTCCTCTTAGTCTTTCCATGATTCTTTGCATTTATCATATTTGTCATTTTTATGGCACAATGGCATGCCATGAACTTCATCTACCATAAGTTCTCCCATCAGCCCCATGTCATTGAGCATAATAGTTGTTTGCAACGTTCCTTTATTATAAATAAAGAGCTCAGTAGATCACTTACAGACTATCAGCAGTCCTGACTTGCAGATCATATAGCAAAGTCAAACACCTTTCACACATATTTAGCAAGCCAAATGACAGGATGAAGGAAAAGATAGGGTTTAGTCAAGGGTCAGCCCTTCTGTACGCCAAAGAGTCAACCTTGAGCTGATCAGAGGGTGTTCCTGACCACGGGACCATAGGAAGGGGGGAAGGGGCAGTGACCAGCCTTGGGGCAAATCCAATGCAATCCAGGAGATACCAGGGAAAAAAAACAGACCTTTCTTTTCTCATCTGGGACCAAAAAGTAACTGCTTTCAGCCCATTATTCCCCCAAGAGCCGCAGGGCATGGATGATCATCTTTATTTAGAGCTTCATTTAGAGCTAGAGAATCACAGAGTATAAGAGCTAGAGGGGCTCTCAGAGACCATCTAATGCAACTGATACCCCAACAAGAATTTCAGCTACAATATCCCCGACAAGTGATCTCCCTGCTTCTGCTTATTATGCTCAATTCACATCTTTGCATTTTCTATGCCCAGAGCAGGTAGCAGAAAGGGAATTTGAATCTAGGTACAAAGGAAAACATTTGAAATCAGAGGACTTGGGTTCAAATCCTGACTCAACTACTTACTGTGTGACCTGGAGCAAATTATTTCCCTTCTCAGATCCTCAGTTTCCACATTTGCAAAATGAGGAGGTTAGATGAGAAGCTCTCAGAGAACTCTTCTGGTTCTATATCTATCATCCAATGGATATTGGATTTGGAGGCCAGAGAACATCAGTTCAGAGGCTAGCTCTATGACCCAGTACCTGTGTGACCTTGGGCAAAGTTACTTCCCAGCTGGAAGCCTCTGTTTCCCTTCCTATAAAATCAGGACAAACCAGATGATGTATCCTTCTAGCTCTCAATTCCTACTTTTTTTTCAGTCACAAACAAGGCTTATTCAAGATCTGTCATAATGCCAGATCCTTGAGGAATCTAGGAGTCTGCAAGTATTGGCTAGATTCTAAGAATCTGAGCACCTTAATGGAGACAAGATGGACCTTATATACAGAAAGACTGTGGGAGGGATCTAGGAGTGGATCTGAATGGGAGTGGCCAGTAAGTTGGGGTCAACAGGACTCCTGGGACCTGGACAATGAAGCCTAGCTAGAATTAAGTGTGGGAAATGGCCAGAGGCCATAGGGAGGGCTAGGCTAGGTTAAGGGTAACAGAATTGGGAGACTGGGTATAGTCACAATGAAAGGCCAGTTGATGAGATTATTAGCTCTCAATTTCTATTCTGCACCTTTCTGCTTTTCATGTAGCTGTCTAACTTCTAGCCATTTCACTAGCATCACTCCAAAGGGCAAATAGGACAAACAAAATTAGAAATACGAATCAGTCCATTTTGGTTTTTGTCAGCAGTTCTGATTAAAAGGAGGAAATCAAGTTTGTGGTAGGAGGTGAAATGAATGCCTCAAAATGTGTTTGTTTGGTGATAATGTTTTAATTATCTGTGAACTGTAATTGCTTATTCCTTCATGAATTCATATAATAGAGTAGGCTACATTTTGGGCAGGTGTTATGAAAGAATTTGGTTTGAAACAAGAAAAATTCAACAACCCTTGGGTTCACTGTAAATAATGGACACGCTCAAGGGCATAGTGTGTGACTGTGGTGTTAGTAGGAGGCAGGATCAAGTTTTTCTTCCGCCACATTTTGGCTCCATCACCCTAGCTACATATCTGCATTCTCGGTGCACATCCAAATCTCTAACACTAGGAGTTATAAGCAAGTTCCTGATCTGCTAAAGGAAAAGGGGATGGCAGAGGATGAGATGGATAGATATTGTCATGATAACAATGAACGTGAAATTGGACAGACTTCAAGAGATAGTGAAGGATAGAAGGGCCCCACATGCTGCTGTCCATGGGCTCTCAAGGAGTTGGCCATGACTGAATGACTGAAAAACAACACCTGCATGGGCAAAATTCCACTTTGAGAATTTCATTTCAATTAAATCACAGGTCCAGTTTCCCCTTTTGTTCCTGCTAAAATATGCATATGATTGGTGTTATTATAAAGAGGATTTCCATCTAATTTTTTTTAGTGGTGAACATCCCAGCTTCAAAGGAGCACTTGGAAAAGAAGTTCTAAACAGCAGGCATGAGGCTGTAATTCCCCAGCCCATACCATGAAATCTCTTTCAACTACGATCTCCCATATGAAGATAAATCAATCAACAATCAGCAAACATTTAATAAATGCCTTCCATGTGCTAAGATGCCAACAATAATCCATCTATGCTATCCACAAATAGGATCGTAAATTTAAAGATAAAAAGAAACACAAAAATCATTGAGCCCAACACTTTCATTTTATTAAGGAGGAAAATAAAGCCCAGAGAAATGACATGATTTGTCCACAGTCTCTAGATAGAAAAAAATAACAGAACTGGGATTTCAACCCATAACCTATGATCAAAATCTAGGATTATTTCTTCTGAAATTTTCTTCTTCTGAGTGTGGAATCTACTACCTTGGGATATTCACCAAATCTCTAACTCAGGAGGAGCTGAATGAGCACAGGGTCCCAATAACTCCTGAACAAGAATCCCATCTACAAGTGGCAAGTGACAACTGAAAAGTGACTAGTGCTCCTCCTGCTTTTTCTTAAGGATTTAAATTGAGGGAGCCCACACTTACCAAGCCCATTAAACTTCTGCGTGGTTCTAGTTTTAGTAAAGCTGTTCTTTACATCAAGTCTCTACTTTACATCAGGTCTTAGAGTCATAGATTTAGAACTGAAAGGAACATCAGAGGTCACGCTCATTTTACATAAGAGGAAACTGAGACCCAGCCAGGTGATGTGACTTGCTCATAAGAGTACATCAGCAGTGATGACAACTAGATTTGTTTTGAGATAAGGTATCTGGGGCAGCTAGGTAATGCAGTGGATAGAGTGCCAGGCATGGAGTCAGGAAGACTCATCTTCCCAAATTCAAATCTGGCCTCAGATACTTACTATCTGTGTGACCTTTAGTAAGTCACTTAACCCTGTTTGCTTCAGTTTCCTCATCTGTCAAATGAACTGGAGAAGAAAATCACAAACCACTCCAGTATCTTTACCAAGACAACCCCAAATGGGGCTATGGAGAGTTGGGCATGACTGAAACAACTGAACAACAGCGACAAGGAATGAAAGCACAGTACTTGCTCAGTACTCAATGGCACAGGAGCTTTGAACTGCTTCATTTTTTTCTTTTGCTTTTGTTAGGCAATGGGGTTAAGTGACTTGCCCAGGGTCACACAGCTAGCAAATGTATGTGTCTGAGGTCAGATTTGAACTCAGGTCCTCCTGACTCCAGGGCCAGTGTTCTATCCACTGCGCCATCTAGCTGCCCTGACCTGCTTCATTTTTACCCTGGGCTGATATGCCCTCCTTAGGAAGCCTGGTGCCCTCCTCCCTTTCAGGGGCTCATCATATTGATGCCAGACTTAGTGTGAACATCTGATCTGCTTTTAGCCCACAGAAGCTCAGAACTCAAGCTTAAGGAATCTACCCATCTCAGCCTCCCATAAAAGGGTTAAAGGGATACAGCACCATAGCCAGTGACAGCTTGAATTTAACCCAGACCTCTGGTTCCAAATCCAGTTCTCTTTCCACCACACCCCAGTCTGTTCTGGAATCTTTATCCTTGGCTTCCATGCCACAGTCCCCTGCACCTCTCTCACACCTTCAAAAAAAATGCTAGGAAGTTTTCCTGACTCCACTTCTTTCACAAAGCACTACTACCCAGTTTAAAGTACTCTATGGTTTACTCATCTCACTGAAGTGTCCATCTGAAAATAGTAAAGACACACACACAAAATGTGTACACACATACAGTAAACATATATGTTTATTGTATATGTGTGTGTACATATTTTACATACATATACACATATGTGGGTATATATGACTACACACACACACACACACACATACATACACACATACTCCACTACGCCAGACTGCATCTCTTGAAATAAATAGCATTTCAAATAGTATGGGGAGCTTTCTCTGAAAGCTTTACCCAAAGATAATTATCCTTGCTACTATTTCATGCCCTTGTCTATGGTTGTGCTTATAATTCACATGGAGGTCACTTGTACACCTTGAGGGGAGAACTATGGCTCATCAAGAGAAATAGACAGGCAGAAAAGAAGACAAATGAAGTGGAAATGTTCTTTTTTTTTTTTTTACTTGACAGGAGTTAAAAATATGATCTCAATTGCCTATACATAAAAAAATCCACAAAATCCAATCTTTGGTCATTTTTTTCTCCCATTAAAAGAAGTTGGTATTTTCTTGGTCAGTGGGGGACAACTCCCCCTCAATTGTCTTTTTCTCCTTTGATTTGTATTTCTCTTGGTTTGATATGTGGGGAATTTTTCTCAGTTCCTTCTGTGCCTGACAGGTGGCTTTTCATGTTGTAATTTGGGGTTTGGGTCTCACATTGTGTATAGGCTTCCAAAAAGGCATGGTGGTTTCCACTTGAGAGTTTACACTCAATAAGGAGGGATCTTTGGATCTAAAGACATATAAATGCTTGCCATGATTTGTTTCTGCCAAAATACATTTCCTGTTCTTTTGTGTACAGTGCCATTTTCCCTAATTATTCATGATGCCTTATTAATCATGTCCCATAGGGAAGACAGAAAGACCAAAGCTTTTCAGCCCAGATTCACACAGTTAGGATATGACGTCCTTAGTCTAACTATCAAAATAAAGGAATAGGACAGTGAAAGCAATATAGTAGAACCCACATCTGCAAAGTACAGTAGAGGGGAAAAAATCATTGGCTTCAGAGTCAGAAGACTAAGATGAAATCCCAAGTCTGTCATTACTGGTATGACCTGGAGCAAGACCTTAAGACTTCTGGACCTCAGGTTCTACATCTATAAAATGAGGAGACTGTACCAGAGGGCAGCTAAGGTCCTTTCCGCCTCTAGATTGATGATATTTTGAGTATTGATCTTCATTGGAGAAACTTGGAGCCGTGGCGACATTTAGGATAACCAAATACAAAGAGCCAGGAAAGAAGATAGAATGTTCCTCATTGGCAGTGTATTCATGTGTGAACAATGTCAAGGAAAATGTCAAAAGAAAGATAGGATGTAGGGACCACCAAAGGAAAAAAGTGGGCTGATGGGAGAAGGGGGATTTTAGAAACTCGGAACCATAATGGACCTTTGGAAAGCTAAGCATAGTTTATTGATGTGTGCAGAAGTTAATAGTGCATGCACCTGGATGAAATGATTTGCAGGGTAGGATAAAAGAGTTCCTTCTTCCTCACTATACAAGTTTTGAATTAGCCTCTCAGTAGGATCAAAGTTGCCTATTTTGACATATGTGCAAGTAAAATGACACTGAGGCAAACTGAGGCATGATCTTCTCCAGGGAAAGATTACAGTTTATTAACAGTAATGTGTATAGCTGTTAATAAAATAGGTCACTCTTGCTACATCAACAGGCCAGAGACCTGAGCATGATCAATTCACTAGTTAGGCTGGCATTGGGTCCATGGCCTCTTTCAATAACAAAAGACCCCCGAGTGAGTGCCAACAGAGTCTTTTAACCTCGTTGTGCCTACTGCCATCCACTACACCCTGGGCCAATGCCAGCCATCTTGACTGCTGTCTTGCCACCAAACATTGATAACTGGGAAAAAAAAAGAGTGAGGCTGAGGGCTTTGTGCAACTCTGCCTCACTTAAATCCAATCCACACAGGAATCAAAACTTCATACATTGATTCCATTGGTCCTCTTTGAAAACTAAGGACAAACACAACACAACAGGAGATGGGAGCAATCCTCAGGTAATAGAATTAATCTGCAGATCTTCCATCCTGGATGTAGTCTGCAATGACTCTATGCATCTCAGCTGCCTCTAGTCATCTTGGCCAGAAATCAGAACCACCCCAATTGGGATCCCATGAGTTAGCTTTCCTCTTCAAGACCAAATCACCGCTAACTTTGACAAGGTGAGGCAAGGATTGGAGAGCTGTCCCTCCTGTGGGGAGAGTACCAGCCCAAGCTGGTTCTTTGTTTATCTATAAACAAAGCAAAGGTCCCACTTTGAACTGGTTGGCTTGGAAATGCCCCTGAGGGCTAGGAATGATTACATTATTAAACTATGCCTTTAGTTTGGACTAGGGTTGAGAGAGACTATCTTTTGAGCTAGCTAGACTGAGAAATAGGGTTTGACAAAATGGAGAATAGGAATAATTACTGATAATAATACTGATTATTAAATGATACAGCACAATATTAATTTTTCTCATATATGAGCATTTTTAGTGGCCTTACTCCCAATTTTCCTAAGTTGCCCTCCAGTGAGGAAGGCTATAGCCATAACTATATCAAAGTAGGAGAAAATTTGTCCCAGCCACTAGCACAGGGACCTTTTAGTACTGTCCCATAATAAACCAGAGACTGTCACCCTTGTGCTTCACTGTTTTCTTTCAGGTTACAATTCCATGGGGTGGGAGCAAGAAATGGCATAGGGGCACAGTCAAGGGTGAACAGAATAGAATTCCTATCTCAGTGCAACTAATCAGACCATCTCTCCCAGAATCTTCCTGTAGAATTGCTTTTCTCATCCACCCCTCAAATGATTACAGCTCTTATGGAAATACACAGGATAGCCAGTGGATTCTCCCTGAAGTTCAATTTGGAATGTTGGTCCCAGGCTGAGAGAGGGAAGATGCCTGAAATCCCACCCTGCTAGGATCCAGCTCACACTATCACTCACCAAGCATTCTAAATAAAATAAAGAATAGTACACTAGAGGCAAGATTTATACATTTTATAATTCTACATTAAAATCTTGCAAATTATGCAAAAAGGTATATGAAAAAAGTGGTAGACTTGGAGACATAAGACCTAGGTTCAAATTCCAGCTCTGCTTCTAATCACCTGTATTAATATGAACAAGTCACATGACCACCCCAAACTTCAGTTTCCTCTTAAGGAGCTTAAATTAGATGGCCCCTGGAGCCCCTCCCAGCTCCAGAGCTATTATTCTAATGAACTCTAATAAGAATAATTGGTAGTAATGTACTATTTAAAAGTTTGCCAAGTACTTTACATGTGTTACTCTGAGCTGGCAATGATCTTGCAAGATAAGTACTACAGATATTATTTTTCCATTTTACAAAGGAGGAAACTGAGGGAGCTCACATCCTTGATCACCTCTTTCAGAAACACTCTATCTTTTCAATGATAGTTCATAGGGGATATTCGTGTCCAACCTGAGATAGATCCTGCTGAGCTCATATTGGTGCGATCAGCCATAGTCAGACACACTGTACATTGACCCCTACATAGTGATGTCATTTTGGTCCTCTTTGGCTATGAAGAACAACAAAAAAACATTTTCAGTCACCTTTCTAAAATTCTACACGAGAGCTAAAAATAATACTTCAGAGGTGATCTGGGCAGGGCAGAGCAGAGTAGAATTATCTCCTCCTTCCTTCTGGTTTCTCTGCCTCTATTGGTATTGTCTAATATATCATTAGCCTTTATGGTTACTCTGTCATGTTATTAATTCATAATGAGCCTATGGTCCACCAAAACCCCCAGATCTTTTTCCCCCAACCTACCCGTCCCTCCATCATCTCATAACTCTAGCTAGATTTTTTCAGTGCACATCTTTATTAAATCTCATCGAATTAGATTCATCTCATAGTCAAGTGTCTGTCAAGTCAAATTTGACAAGCAGATCATCTATGCCTTTAACTAAATCATTAATAAAAATCTTACTTGGAACAAGCTTGCACTCTACAGACACCTCCCCCTTTTGTCTGCCTTTCCTTAAAATGCAGGCTCTCAAAAGTGTAGGGATGAAACCTCTGGCACATCTATATGATACCAAATACATATGGAGATAGTATGGTACAAAGGAATGACAAGTGGTTCTGGAGTCAGAGGAGGTGGGCTCAAATCCTCTGGAAACTGAACCCCCCTGGACGAGTTTCACCATTGATAAAATGAATGGGTTGAACTAGACTTAGAGATAGCCTCTAAGTTTTGTGTGTGTGTGTGTGTGTGTGTGTGTGTGTGTATTTTACTTGACCCTTTACAAATATCTCATTTCAGTCTCACTATTTTGCTAATGAGGAAACTGAGGCAGACAGACATTAAGTGATCTGCCATGGGTCATGCAGCTAGGGAGTATCTGCAGCTGGATTTGAACTCGAGTCTTCCTGATTCCAGGTGCAATGCTTTATTCACTGCCCTTTTAACACTGGATTTATAATTCTATGATAGTATCATCCAGTAAATGTTTTTAAAAAACTAAACTGCATGATCTTTACTTCCTGATTTTTCTCTTAACTCTTCTATTCTTTTTATCCCACATCCCTAGGCCCTTATCCATGCATATACAAGAGCATGAGTTTCTCTCATGAAGCATGCATCGGTTCCTCTAGGGTTCAGAACAACTTTAGTATAACCCCTTCCTTTCTCTGATAAATGTACATTTATTCAAGAAGAGGGAAACTCAGCTTCCCAAAGACACTCCAGCCTATTGAGTAAATACATATTTCAGCAAAGTTTTTTAAGGGCATATTATGTATGGGATGGATCATTTGGTGCTTTTCTAGACATACAGACATCCTGAAACAAATGGTGCTTTCCTTACCCAACGGACTAGAACTTGGGCTGTCTGGCAAGCAAACTAAAACTACTAATGAGACCACAGCTGCAACACCACTGGCCCCTCCAACATATCCTGCTCAGATTTCAAATCCTAGCATTGGAATTGATCAGTGAGCTGGGAACATGTGAATTCAACACCAGAAACCATCGAGATAGTAAAACTTTCCAAGCCCCTGGCTGAGGCAAAGCCTAGGAACAATGTTGCTGGTTCACTAAAGCTAAAGTTCTAGATGAAATGGATTCTAAACCTGTTCCTAACATTGTACTGCCTTGTACACAATAAGAATTTGGTGAATTAATGAATTCCAAAGATTTCCAAAATCCATGGACTCCTTAGTACAATCACTGGTCTGTCACATAATCTAACCCATTCTCTATAGGGTACTCAGTTTGTCCTCATCCTCAGGCACCAAATTCTACAAGAAATTCTTCTTGATCTCTATAGCTGCTAGTGCCCTCCCTCACTAACTACATTGTATTTATTTTGTACATTTTGCATATAATTTATTGTTGATGCTCAGTCATTTCAGTCATGTCTAGCTCTTTAGGACCCCACTTGGGGTTTTCTTGGCAAACATATTGGAATGGTTTGCCGTTTCCTTCTCCAAGTCATTTTACAGATGAGGAAACTGAGGCAAACAGAATTAAGTGACTTGCCCAGGGTCACACAGCTAGTACGTATCTGAGACTAGACTCAAACTCAAGTCTTCCTCACTCCAAGCCCAGAACTCTACCTGCTGTACCACCTAGCTGCCCTTCACATATAATTACATTTGAGTATATTATCTCTGCCAATAGAATGTAAATGCTTTGAAGGTGTGAAATATTTCATTTTTATCTTCATATCTTCAGTGCCTGGCATACATTAGGCACTTAATAAATGCTTGTTGATTAATTGATGCACATCTTGAGCACCACAGCATCATAGAACCTCAGAGCTGAAAGTGACCTAATGAGAATCTAATCCAACCCACAATTAAATGAAAAGCCCTTTACAACATTCTCAAATAGTGATTATCCAGTCTTCACTTGAAGACTTCCCATGAAGGGAGTTCACTACCTCCTGAGGAAGCCTGTAACATATTTGAAGGATTCTATTCCTCAGGAAGTTTATCTTCACATTAAGCCCAAAATGTCCACCCTTTACTCCTAGTTCTTCCCTTTAGGCTCAAGCAGAGCAAGGCCATTCTCTCTTCAATAACACCAGCTTTCAGATGTGTGAAGAGAGTTAGCATGATCCCTCTAAGTCTCCTTTGGCCCAAGATAAACATTCCCAGTTTCTTCAACTGTTCCTCTTATGTTACATTATCAAGGTCATTCATTATCCTAATAACTCCCTCTGGACACCATCTAGCTAATTAATATGCTCCCTAAAATGTGGCAGCCCACAATGAAACAGCACTCAAGAAGTGGTCAGACCCAATACAAAGCATCATGGAACTATTCTCTTCCTCGTTCTGAATGTTAAGGCTTCCCTTAATGAAGCCTAAAATCCCGTTAGCATTTTGGGGTGCGAAATCACAATGTCATCATTGAAGGGTGAGAGATGCCAACATGTCACATCCCCCAGTAAAACAGAGACTGTTTTTCATTTTGTTCTTTGTACCCCCAGCACCTAACCCAGAACTTCACACATGATAGCCAATTCATAAAAGCTTGTTGGCTTGAATTGAATTGGACTGGCCAACAAAATATACCACCAGAGGAAGTTTCCCCTCTAAAATGAATTATGTTGACTCGCTGAACGGCATTGCAGAAGCAGCAACCAATGACAAGGCTCAGGAAGGGCATCGTGGTGTCAGTTAGTCCTGTCCAAGATAAAAATCGACTCTAGATGTGTTTTTTTGCCTTTTGGCTGGTTTCCTACAAGTAAAAAGGGCTGATTTTCTCTTGCAACTTAAGTGTGGCATTTCATTACGCCACCCCTGATTAGACCCAGAGACCAACAGCAAATCTTAGCCAAGTGCACAGCTGGATGTCACCGCAGACAACCTCAGCTTTGATCAGAAATGCCTGAGTGAAGCCCCTTCACTGCTCCCCATCCAAATGAAGCAACCAGCAGCCTTTGCCTTTGAATACCAACTTTGACAGGTGGCAATTGCTCCATTATTCATTTCTTTTTTTACCCAGACCACTACAAAAGTGCTTTGCCCACAGGGACAGTGGTATAGCCATTCAATGGTTTGGATTAAAAACCTAAATCAGAAGCCTACTATTTAATGCCACTGTTAAAATGCAAGCTGAGTTTCACAATGAAGACTAAAAGGGTGGCCACTTTTCACTGGCTCCACACTTGTACACCTACCATAGATGCCAGAGCTTGTGGCAGAGAATCATTACTAAGCACCTACTACATGGTACACATGTTGCTAGATCTTGGGGATACAAAAAAAGGCAAGGCCCCTGCCCTCAAAAAGATCCCCATCGAACAGAAGAGATAGCATGCAATCTACTCTGTGTGAACAAGCAATAAGTAGGATAAATAGGAAATAAATCAACAGAGGAAAGACAAGAATTAAGAGGGATAGGGAAAGGCTTCCTTTGAAAGGTGGGAATCTAGATGGGACCTGAAGGAAGCCAGGGAGCCTAGGAGACAGGGGTGAAGAGAGAGAGTATTTCAAGCATGAGGAACAACCAGTGAAAATGCCTGGAGCATTTTCATACTTGAAAAATATGGTGAAAATGTCTAGAGCAAGACTGAATATCTTGTTCAAGGAACAGAAAGGAAGCCAGTGTCACTAGATCACAAAGTATGGGGTGGAAGGGTATAAAATGTAAGAAGACCAGAAAAGTTGGAGGGGCTTGGTTATGAAAGGTTTTGAGCAGAGGATTTTATATTTTATTTTGGTGGTGATAGGAAATGACTGGATTTTATCAAGTATGGGGTTTACATGACAGGACTTACGCTTTAGGAAAATCATTCTGATGGCTGAGTGGAGGGTGGACTGCAGTGGAGAGAGACTTGTGGCAAGCAGACCCACCAGCAGGCTATTGCAATAGTCCCATCAAAAGGAGATGAGGGTCTGTGCTAGAAAGGTGGCAATATCAGAGAGAGAAGAGGGCAGGTATGTGAGAGATGTTACAGTTGTGAAAGCAACAGGCATTTGCAACAGATTAAAAAATGGAGGATGAGAAAGAATGAGGAGTCAAGGATGAAACCTAGGCTGTGAGCCGTGGGGACTGGGAGGTTGATGCTGCCCTTGCCAGTAATAGGGAAGTTAGGAAGGGGGAAG
This sequence comes from Vombatus ursinus, assembly GCF_900497805.2. Classification (NCBI taxonomy): domain Eukaryota; kingdom Metazoa; phylum Chordata; class Mammalia; order Diprotodontia; family Vombatidae; genus Vombatus; species Vombatus ursinus. The sequence continues at coordinate 7,048,056 of NW_020954625.1, read as the reverse complement.
GATTTGGGGGAGAAGAATGAGTTCAATGTGTTAAATGCTGAATTTAAGATGTCTAAGAGGCAGTTGAAAATGTAAGACTAGAGGTCAGCAGAGACATTAAGGTTGGATTGGTAGATCTGAGAATCATCAGCATAGAGACAATTTAATCTATGGGAGCTAATGACATCACCAAGTGAAACAGTATGGTAGAAGAAGAGGAGAGGGTCTAGGCTAGAGTCCCATGGCACAGCCACAGTTAGTGGGCATGACCGGGATGAAGATATTGAAAAGGAAACTGAGGAGCAGTCAAATGGGTAAGGGGAGAACTAGGAGTAGTGTCCCAAAAACCTAGAGAAGAAAAGAGTATCTAGGAGAAGAAAATGATTAATGGTGTCAAAACCTTCAGAGAGTTCATGAAAAAGGAAAGGGGATGGAATAAGAATTTATATATCACTGACTATATGCCAGGCACTGTGCTAAGCAGATTTTTTTACAAACATTATCTTTGATCCTCACAATGACCCTTTGAAGAAGATGCTATTATTATCCTCATTTTACAATTGAGAAACTGAGGCAAACAGATGATAAGTGACTTGCTCATGGTCACACAACTTGAATCTGAGGTCACATTAGAACTCAGGTCTCTCTGACTCCCAGCACAGCACTTTATCACTTTGCCACAATCTGCCTTACCCAAGAAGGATGAGCATTGAGGAAAGGCCATGAGATTAGGCAATTAAGAGATCCTTGTGGGGCAGCTAGGTGGTGCAGTGGATAGAGCACTGGTCCTGAAGTCAGGAGGACCTGAGTTCAAATCTGGCCTCAGACCAAACACTTGACACTTACTAGCTGTGTGACCCTGGGCAAGTCACTTAACCCCAATTGCCTAAAAATAAAAAAATTTTAAAAAGATCATTGGCAGATCTACCAATCCTATGAGAAACAAGATAACACATTAGACATTTTCTCCATTCCCTATGATTTTTCAAACCTCTACACAACATATTACGCACCAAAGATAAAGCAACATCAGCTGTCTCCATGACATCCAGAATCTAAGAGAAAATTTGAAAAAAATAGGAACCGATGCTCACTGACCCTGAGCTCATTCACTAATCCTCTCCCACCTCCAAATACTACCACCAGCAAGAATGTACTAGCAGACCCAAGGACCTGACGCAAGCTTACAACATAACTGACCCCTATACCTTGGTCCCCCGCCATCCCTCTCTTTCCAATACTGTGGAGACTGTCTCTAGGTAGCAGAATTGTGCTTGAGGCTCAAGAGCCAGTCTGGCCACTGTCCTTCAGGAGCAAAAGCCTGCTGGAGGCAGCAACCCAGAAGCAATAGCTCTGCAAAGCTCTTAATTGCCAGTGTTAGACTAGAGAACCGTAGAGCAGAGGCAGTAGGATAAGTTACTAGGACGGGACAATGTGCATGTCGTGGGGTGGAGGTGTTGCAACACTCCACCAAGCCAGAGGGAGAGAGCCCAGCACCTAGCTAAGGCCAGTCCTGACCAAAAATTGGGACAAGGACCTAAGCTGATGAACTGTGAATTGCCCAGCATGGGAGGAAGCTGAGATGCTTTGAGATACAGCCTCCATCCAGAAAACCACAGAGAGGAGGGAATCAGGAAGTAAGTGATAAGGAAAATAAGAAGGAAGAAAAGACTGAAAGTACTAAAGATTTCAGGAGGAAGAAAACTCAAAGATCTTGAACAGATAAGTAAACAGGAAATACAGTAAAAGAAGGAAATATGGCCTCCAGATCTAATAAATGAGTTCAGGCATCTATGAATAAATTTTGCAAAATAAAGGGAAATGAACCAACACTTAATGAGATAGAAGAGCCTGTGGAATTTTAAGAGAATACAGAACTACAATGTGCTATTCCTGAGTGTTTTAAAAGAGAAATGAGAATTATGAGGCCAGAATTTATGTCCTGCTAGCAAAAATAATGAGCAGAATAGAAAAAACTTGAATCTGCAATGGCATACCTCACCAAAGAAACAAAAGAGAAAAAAAAAATTGTAACACAAATACACAAAAATAAAGAATTGCCTAGAAGAAGAGAAGCAAAAAGAGATAACGTTAAAAGGAAATATACTCATTATACAAGCAAAACATACTGATCTCAAAGGTATTATGCACAGAGACAACCTAAGGATCATAGGTGTCTCAGAAGAATGTGACAGGATGAAAAATCTTATCATAATGAAGGAAATTATTTTAAAAGAACTGCCCAGAACTTCTGAACGCAGAAAATGAAATTCCAATTGAAAGAAATCACAGATCACCTCAAAAAAAAAAAAAAAAAAAAAAAGACTGCAAACTCCAAGACACAGAATGGCTAAATTTAACAATTCAAATCAGAAGCAAGTTCTGCAAGACCTTCAAATACAAATGAAAGGACATTTGAATGATGCAAGATTATTCCACACCCATTAGATAAAGGAGGAGGGAATGGAAAAATGTGTTCCAAAGAGCAATAGAGCTCAAGATATATCCTAGGGTGACCTACTCCGCAAATCTGAGATTAACTATATGGAGTACAAGATGGTCATTCAGTAATAAAAAAAGAGAGTTTAAAACATTTTTAGAAAGAAAATCAGAACTGAAGAGATTATTTGCTCCTCGAATACTACAAACAGAAATGCTAGAGTGAATAAAGTCAGCAGGAAAGGACAGCAATAACAAATGTACATAAGCCGACAGGAAAGAAGGTGGAAATCTGGTAGAACGGACAGTGAGGAGCCAGACGAGGGGCTGACAAAACCTGGTGACCCCCCCACCAAGAGGTGAATCAATGCTTTGTTTTGGTGGGATGATGTTACAACATGGGAGGGTACATGGAAACAACAGAAGAAAACAGGGGTATAAAAGAGTGATGTGCCAGGTCAAATCAAGGGCTATCAATGAGGGGAAGGTGACCTCTATGGTCTCAGAAATACAAGAGTCTATCCTCTGCTGACCTCCAATCTCACAACTTCAATTACCTTTAAGACATCTCAAACTGGATGTCCAGTAGACACCCCAAATTCAGTATGTGCAAAACAAAAATCACTAACTTTCCCCCTAAACCCTCCCCCCACCTCCCTACCTTACCTATTACTGTAGAGGGCAATGCTATCCTCCCAACCCCTCAGGCTTATAACCTAGGGGTCATCCTGGATTCCTCCCTATTTCTCACCCACCATATCCAAGCTGTTGCTAAGGCCTGTCGATTTCACCTTTGCAACATCTTTTAACTTTGTCCCCTGCTCTCCTCTGACACTGCCACCACTCATCACCTATCTTGATTATTGCAATAGTCTACTGATGGGTCTCCCTGCCTCAAGTCTCACCCTACTCCATTCCATCTTCTATTCAGCCACTAAAGAGGTTTTCCTAAATGTGAGTCTGATGTCAGACTCTCAATAGACCACACTCAATAGACCCCAGTGGCTTCCTAGTGTCTCCGAGAGGAAATATAAAAATGCTCTGTTTATCTTTCAAAGGTCTTTGTAACCTAGACCCTTCCTACCTCTCCAGTCTTCTTACACCTTCCTCCTCAATATATACTCTTTGATCTAGTGACATGAGCCTCCTGGTTGTTACATGAATAAGATGCTCCATCCCTTGACTCCTGGTATTCTCTCCCATTCTCATTGTCCCCCATGCCTAGAACACTCTCCCTTTTCCACTCCAACTACTGACCTCCCTGACTTCCTTTAAGTCCCAACTAAAATCCCATCTTCTACAGGAGGCCTTCCCCAATCCCTCTTAATTCTAGTGCCTTCTCTCTGCTAATTACTTCCTATTTACCCTATGTATAATTTACTTTGTATTTATTTGTTTGCATGCTTTCTCCCCCATTCTATTGCAAGTTCTTTGAGAGCAAGGTTGCCTTTTACCTATTCTTGTATTCCCGGCACTTTAGAAAGTGCCTAGAACATAAAAGTGCTTAACAAATGTTTGTTAATTGACTGATCTGGCCCTAGAATGAAGAAGTCTAAAAGCTAAGCGCTTCCTTAGCTTGCTCAGCATCTCCCCAGTTTCCCATATCTCCTGTATGTGTCGTCTTCCCCCCCATTAGAATGAAAGCTCCTTCAGGTCAAAGACTTTCTTACCTGTTTGTATTTGTGGTCCTCTAGTCTGGTTCATTACCGAAGATATTATAAGCATCTAATAAAGGGGTGGAGAATGTGTGGTCTTGCAGATCCTCAAGTGCAGCCCTTTGACTGAATCCAAACATCACAGAACAAATCACCTTAAGGGTCTCTTTGAGGACCTAGAGGGCCACAAAAATTTGTTTGGCCTTGAGGCCAAAATGCTTGACCTCTCTACCTATTATTATTATTATTATTAATTATCATTATTATTATTATTATTATTCCTACTCTGAGTCCTCTGAGTTTCTTAAGATTACTTCATTCAACCAATATTTATGTCATAAGGGCTGCGTGATATGTATTTACCAAACCAAAATTTCTTCACGAGACAATTTTTCCTTCCTTTATTTAGTTTTTCCTGTAGAGAAGCTTTCTCCAGGAGACCTTTTCAAAATCCCAGAGATAAAATTTGACTTCTTTCTGAAGCAAATTGCTGCAAGCCAATTTAAGGACCTTAGAATAAATTCTTAAAATTACCGCAAGTAAATTTATGTTGAGTGTGAAACTGATCAAGAATCAACCACTCCCTGTCTCTACCCAACCACCAGCACCCACATATCCACAATTACCTCTTCCTTTTTAGGGAGAAATGTCACAAAGGAATGATTATTTCTAAACTCAACTTTTCTCCCATCATCTGAAAGGCTTCCTAGAAAGAGCTCTGGATTTGGAACCAGAAGACCTCGATTCACCTCCCAGCTCTGCCATCTGTGTGATGTTGAACAAATCACTTTACCTCACTCTCTAGACCTTGGTTTCCTTATCTGTAAAATAAGACAGCAGCCTATAATCTTGCATCTGGGTATTTATTTCCAGGGAGCATGAACCAGTTACTCTCTGAAGCTTTGGCAAAACCAAGGATGGAGTAAAGTCATAAACAGCCCCTTCATCTACCCTCTCAGGAGCTTAGAGAAATGTCTGGTAAAAAATCAATATCACAGCATGGAAGATCCAAATGGTTTGGATGCGGCCTAGCTCTCGTTACAGGTCCTGGGGCCTCAGGCTGTCTATTAGCTACTTTCCTCAAAGAAAAGTACCCATCTCAAATGTCAGTGCCAGGGAACCATCCTAGCTTAGTGGTGGCTGGGAAAGCACTTACTACATATATTTTAAAAAGGATTTTCATTCAACTACAGGTTGGACAAGTTGGCTTCTGGGGGCCCTTCCAACTCTGAATTTTTGTGTTTCTATGACTTGTCCTCTCATATGTGTCCATGAGTCATAAGCTTCAAAGGCCCCAGATCTGCACTGATCTCTCACATCCCAATTTCTGTTTTGTTCACACATAAATGAAACTGGGGTTCAGTCCCTCCTTTCTGCTCAGGGCCAAAGACTTTATTCCAAGCTGCATATACATTAATCCTTTTCCTATACTCTACAATCTAGACAAAATGGTCTTTTCATTTGTCTTCCTTTTTTGTTGCAGCACCTTCACATGGGCTGCTCCTCACATCTGGGACATTCTGCCTCCTCACAACCATCTCATGAAATCTCTAGCAACCTGGAAAGCCTTTCCTGATCTCCCCAGGTGCTAATGCCTTCCTTCTCAAAATTATCTTGTGTGTTTCGTATACATCCACTCGCCTATATTTACATATACATTTATGCATATATTTATCCATATTTATATGTAAATATGTGTATGTACTGTCTCTCCCTTTAGTATGTAAGCTTCTTAAAGGCAAGGAATATTTCATTTTTATTCTATCCCCAGCCCCTGGCACACAGTAACTTATTAATAAATGCTTGCTGAGTGACTGATTGATTTCTTAAAGAGATATTACCTTAGGAAATGTGGCTGCTCAAATAGCAAAGACATGAATTAGTTTTACCAAGATCTCAAAATTCTTCTTTTTGCCCATTTCATGAGTAGCTTTAACAAAAAACAATTCATCACCCGGTGCCCAATTTTCTACTGTATTTCACTCAGCTTACCTTTTTACAGTGGACATAGGCTGTTGTTGAGGTCAAACTCATAATTTTTCCTCAGATTGGTAACACCTCCCAGAAATCAGGTTTACGAATGAGTAGGAAGGACAAGAAGTGAATTGGGTGCTAACCCTAGAATCAGGAAGACCTGGTTTCAAATCCAGACTCACTTATTAACCAACATAATCCTCAGCAATTTGCTTACCTTCTTTCTTTTTCAGTTTTCTCATTACAAATGAGGATGATAATAGCGCCTAGCTAATAATAAGGTGGTTGTGAGGATCGACGAAATAACACAGCAAAGCCCTTTGCAAACCGTAAAGCACTATATAAATGATAGTCATTTTTGCTGTCATTCTTATTGGTTATACTTCACTCTGTCCCTTTAAAGCATATTGGCCACCGTGGAACAGCATTACACAACTGATGCCATGATAATACTGGGACCAAGCAAGTTACTCAACACTCATCTTAGCAAAATGCTAAAGATAATCTAACTTTGTTCCCCACTGAAGTGTGAAATTGGGTTTTAAAAATTATTTTGAGTGTTTGTAATTTAAAAAGTTGTTAATGATGCAGTTTGGGATATGTTAAATCGATATAACATCTTTAAATGTTTTGAATGCCAGCTTCGAGTCCCTGTGCTGGTCAGGCTAGACTCCCACTGATCTAATTTCCGAACCATCCCTTGAATGATAATGTCAAGGTCCCAGAAAAGAAATTAACAGCTTCTGATCTCTTCTGAGAGAATCCTATTTGACTCCAGGGCATCATTACAAGAGAGGATCTGTAAGATGCCTACAACAACCCTGACTGTAACTGTATCTATCAAAGACCACATTTCAACTCTCAAATAGTTATTTACCCTCTTCAAAAGTTTTTTTTTCCTTTTGTAGATGAGTAATTCCTGAAAAATTGTTTTAAAATTGGACTTCTATAACTGGAATCAAATGAATCCTTTGCTGACCTTCACAAATACTAGTTAATTCCCCCTTATCTGATGTATTTGCCCTGTCTCCATCTCCTTGCCTTCGCTCATACCACCATACCAGAGAGGCCAAGACAGTAAGGGGCCTTGAGTTCAGGCTATTTACAGTTCAGATTTTTAAAAGAAGCTTTATTCCAGAGAAAAGTTTCAGGGAGAATGTGAGAACTGTCTTCAAGTGTTTAAATGATTGTTCCTTGGAAGAAGTAGCCCTGGTTCCCAATTCAGGACTTTTTCTGTGACACCCTTTCAGAGATGTTAGATCATTTTGTCTGATGAGTCTTATAGAAGCCAGCTTAGCAATTTCTATTTTTAAAATTATATATCTCCTGGTGCTGGAAGCAAACACAACTTTCAGTCCCCCCTCCCCACAAATTGTATGCTCCCTTGATAAGATTGTCCAGCTATTACAACCAATCTAATCCAAGTGACCCTAGGTAACATTTAATTTTGTGTCCATTCTCAGTCTGTGTTTTATGACAGGATGTTGAAATTTAAACATTACGGGGAAATCTGGTTCTAAAAGATAGCCTGACCTCCACCAGAAACAAGGTTTGTTTTCTATCTGCTGATGTTTATAAGGAACCTCCGATCTTTTTAGGGATGGGAAGGACTTCTTAAAGTGAAGTCCCCCTGTCTGGCCAGCTGTCTTTTTTATAAAAACTGAGCAAATATTTCTGAAGAAAAATGGCTTTATTCTACCACAATTTCCATTTAGAAAGTAGCAACATAATCTCGCACCTCCCACTCTTTTTCAGCAATCTACAAGTGAACTCTTGCATGCACTGCTGCAGTTTCATGTTTAAAGTCCCTTGCAGAAAATCATTTTATAAAGCAAAGGATTCTCTTAGTATTTGAATAATCATCCCCTTAATGTATTTGTTTTGTAAATAGGAATTTGTGATGTGACATTTCCCTAGAGCAAGCCATACTTGTAATAAAACAATTTCTTTGACATGCAATTCTACTAATCATGTAGATGGTTTTTTTCCTGATGTTTTCCTTTGGCTCTTAAAAATCAAACTCGAAACTTCTCTTTCATCCATGCAGATGTTAGCTTTGGGCATCGAATAAACCTTTAATAGCTTTATCCAGTACTATCTTCCTTCTGTAATAAAATTCATCAAATTTGAACATTTATCAAAGGCCCACTGTGTGTACAATAATGCTAAGTACAGAGAATATAAAGATGAAAAACAATACAACCTCTTCCCTTGGGGATCTCACAGGTTAATGAAATGGGGTAAGAAGCAATAACATGTCCACAATTGAATATGGCACACGGCTCAAGGGGCAAGAAAGAGACACAAAGTGCCCTAGGAAAATTTAAGGAGGCAATTAAGTGACCAATCATGACCTCAGAAGGCTTATGATGACATATACTTCCCACCTCTTGGTGATGCAATGATCAACTACAGGTGGAAAACAAGAGCTACATTTTCAGACAAGGCCAATTCATTGAGTGTTTTGCTTGACTAGGCTTATTTGTCAGAACAAAAACATTCAAATGGGGCAAGCAAGGGTGGAGGGATGAATTAATTGGAAGTGATTGAGATACCAGGAATAAAGAAAAAAGAAAAAGGGTATTGATAAAATAAACAAAAAAAAACAAAGAAGAAAAAGTTTCAAAAGGCACAACAAACGGTGATTTTTTACTACCTTGTTAAATTTAACATGCAATTCTTAAAAACTATTTGACAAGTCATAGTTTTGTATACAGTATTACTTCCTGCCCTTTGACTACTCGAATGCTTGTGTTTATGGATGCTCGTTAAGTTTCTAATAAGAAATTATGTAAAAAGCTTTGAAAACAAGGTTGTTTTCAGGGAGGAGGGATTCAGGGAAGTCTTCAAAAAGAACATGGTTCCTGTCTGTGGCCCTGTAGGAATTATAGCAGAGATGAAGAGGGAGTGTGTTTTAGAGACAGAGGATAGGCTGTTCATTCCAATTCAATTCAATAAGCACATATTAAGTGCCTACTGTGTGCAACACACTGCTAGACAAAGGACATGCAAAGAGAAAAATAAAAGTCTACCCATTAAAAAGCTTACACTCTCTTGGAGGAAAGTGTCATATAAACAGATAAGCAAATAAAAACTACAAAGACATTTCTGGAGCGAGGGAGGGGAGAGTATTCACAAGAGAAGGAACCAAGCAAGACCTTATTTGGAGGTGATATCTGAGCTGAGTCTTGAAAACAGCTGGGGAATTCCCAAGAGATACAAGTGAGAAGGAAACACACTGGAGATTAGGCAGTTCATATATATACTTAGACTATAGAATGGTAACCAACAGAGCTTAAGTAATTTCATCTTGATCATTAGGAGCTCTCCCCACTCCCCAATCCTACTCTGTACATGACAGCAGTATTACAGTCACTAGTTGGTCACAAGAAAAGGTAATTAACCAATTTTGATCTTGGTTTCTATCAAAAATCACAAGTTATCTTTTTGTTCCTTAGGACCATACTTTTTCAGCTATATGATTATGTTCTCCACCAATTCAATAACATGAACACTTCTCTTGCTAAATCCCATGCCCTTTGTCTTAACTCTTCTGCATCATCCCTGAACATCTTCATCTTGCCCTCCAGTCCATTGACCTGCTAAGAGAATGCATTCTCTCTCTTTCCCATGTGTCCATCCTGTTAACACTGAGGATTAGCCCCATTCTCTTCCATACCAACACCAGTTTGTTAAGCACACCAGGATCTTAACCTTTGGGTATACTCACTGACCCTCTTGTCTTTCATACAGAATTACATCTGTGTAGCTACAAACCCCAGGTAAGTAACATTTATTTCACTGCCCTGTGAACACTTGAGAAACCACTATTTTCCAGTTTTTACAATGTGTTGCTCTGTCAACACAAGGACTTTTATTCATTCCCCAAAGCAGAGATGAACACAAACATATTTTACATTGGGGACAAGCTATAAATCAAATTTCCTTTTTTTCATTCAAAACCCTGCAACATACAGAGTTACAAAGATGCTAAGACAGCCTCTATCTCTGGAGGGCCAAATGTTTAGAAAGAAGACAGCTTCCCACTGACCAGTATAAGCTAATCACCAAGACCTCAGCTCCACAATTGGCTTCTTGCTTACCAGGACTCTGATTTCTGATCTAGAAACAATATTCTTTTAACCAGAATAAAAAATCATTTATTAAATTTTGTCAGATGCTGAGCTAGGCTCTGTGGACAACAAACAAGAGTGAAATGGCCCTGGAGTCAGATAGTTTACTTTCTAATCAGAAAAAAACAATGCATTGTTTTGATCTGGAGAAGCACTGGGATTTTGAGTGCAACCATAGAGCACTGATTGAAAGCATCCCATCCAGAAGTAATGATAGTGTTAATTTGATTATTGTGATTATTGTGCCCAGAGCAAGAGATGGGAAACAGAGTGAGGATGCAATATGAGCCCAAGGGCAGAGTAGCTGGCAACATGGCCAGGGGAGGAAGAGTTCCTCCCTCAAAGATGACTAGTGGCCTCCTAATCGTCAGATACAGCGGTCTTTTTAGCCCAGCCTTCCTTGACCTCTCCGTACAATCTGACACCACTGCCCTCCTCATTCTATTGAAGATTCTATCTTCCTCTGGAGACATCACCTCCTTCTGGCTCTCCTCCCAAATCAATAGCCATTTGTCTCTTTTTGTGCCTTCGTAGCTACCTCAGGTGGGGGCTCCCTAAAGTGCTGTTTTTGTTTCTGTTCTCTTCTTTCTCTATGCTATTTTGCCCTAAAGTCTTGTTCTATTACAAGGTTTCAACTAGCATGTTTAGAAAAAAAATCTCCATCCCCAGGCCTGACCTCTCTCTCCAACTCCAATAAAACATTCCAATGATCTCTTAATGGTCAAAGCTAATGACTTTTTCTCATTCCTCATCCTTCTTGACCTCTCTATAGCCTTTGACACTGTTAATCCTCATTTCCTTGTGGATACCCTCTCTTCTCTAGGTTTTCATTACTCCTGGCTCTCCCAACTGTCTAACTTCTCTTTCTTAGTCTTGCTGGATTTTCATCATGATCATGCCCATTGAGTTTGTGTTTGTCCCTCAAGACTATATTTGAGCCTCCTTTCTTCTCCCTCTAAGTGATCTCATCAGTTCCAATGAGTTCAATTATCATCACTATGCAGATGATCCTCAGTTCTATTTATGCAGATGCTAATATCTCTCTTGGGCTCTGGAACTTCTTGAATTGAATATCCAAGAGGCCTCTCAAACTCAACACATCCAAAATAGAATTCATTATCTTTTCCCCAAAACCCTCCCTTCTTTCCAACTCTCTTATTACAATGAAAAGCACCACCATCTTCCCAGTTACCAAAACTCACAACCTTGGTGTCATCCTCAACCACTCCCTTGCATTCCACCCATTTGTTCCCAAGTCATGTCATTTTTGCATTGACATCTCTGGCAAATTTCCCCTTTCATCCACTCACAAAATAGCCACTTGTTGTAGACCCTCATCACCTCATATTATTTCAATAGCTTTCAGGTTGGTTTCCCTGTCAAAAGTTTCTCTCCACTCTAATCCATCCTCTATTCAGTTGCCAGAGTGAATTTCCAAGAGCACAGATCTGATCATATCACACCCATAGTCAAAAAGCTCCAGTGATTCCCTAATATTTCCAGGATCAAATATAAGTACTCTATTTGCCTTTCAAAGCCTTTCACAACCTCCCCCTTCTACTTTTTTAATTTTTCTATACTCTACATACACAATGATACAACTATACTAGTCTTCTTGCTGCCAAGGGTCAGAACAAGATGCCCTAGAGTGTTTTATAGCTAGTGAATCAATGCCACCTCTCAACAAGTCCGCCTAATGTAACCTCTGGCTTCCTTCAAGATTCAACCCAAATGCCACTTTCTATAAGCAACCTTTCCCATTAAGGCTACCTTTCCTTATTCTGTATGTGTCTTAAAGAGGATTGTGTATGTACGTGTTGTTCCCCTCATTAGAACAGAAGATTCTTGAGAGGAAGGACTGTTTTGACTTTTTGTCTCTTCGGGGCTTAATAGAGTGCCTGGCACATAGTAAGGATTTAATAAATGTTTGCTCATTGATGATGGTGCATCTGGGTAGGACTGCAGTGAAAGTTTTCACATATCACAACACATTAAGTGGGTAATGAACTCCCCAAGATTTACACAGGTGCCAATCAATTCAAGAGGAAATCATGCTACCGTCAAGCTTCAGAGACACAAAAAGTCCCTCAAAATCATCCTAGCATTTCATGACATAACAAATCATCCAACATCAATACCTCCAGAGTCAATCTCCACTGACTGACTCAGGTCCAGCCCATGTCTGCTTCTTTCCCTTGCTCAGCTGTTCGCTACAGAGATTCCAATGCCAAACACCAAGCCCTTACTGGAAATGTTTGCTTACAATGCTCCAAGATGAAGGAGCCATGGCATGTCAATATCCATTATAAGGTATATAAAGTACTTTGCAAAGCTTAAAGTGCAATATAAATGTCATGTTCTTATTAGTTATTGACACTAAGTATATTATGAATATTCATCAATCAACAAGCATTTATTAAGTGCTTACTGTGTGCCAGGCACCATGCTAGACATCCCAAGATGTCTGGGAGAGAAAACAGGGACAAATACGTATAGGCAGAATAACTATTTTTAAATGACACAAACAAATCAAAAATAATCAAATACAAAGCAGTTTGAAAGGAATGCCACCAGGAGTTGGGAAAATTAGGAAAGGCTTCAAGCAGAAGGGAGTGCCTGAGTCTCATCTTGAAAGAAGAGAGCAAATATTCAGAAAACCCTGAGAAGACTTAGTGAGCAGAATCTGGAGAATATGGCAACAGTAAAAGCAAGACCGTGATGATCAACTGTGAAAAACTTAGGTGCTCTTATCAATACAATAATCCACAACAATGCCAAAAGACTCACAATGAAAAATGTTGTCTACCTTCAGAGAGAGAACTGATAAACTCTGAGTGCAGATTGAAGTGGGTTTTTTTCTTGCTTTTTTGCAACATAGCTAACATGGAGATATGTTTCACAAGACTTCATATGTGTAATGGGTATCATACAGTTGCCCTCTCAATGGGCACAGAGGGAGGCTGAAAGGAGGGAATGATTTGGAAAGAACTCAAAATTTTTAAATGAACATTAAAGAAAAAAGGATTTATATGTCACTTAGTCAAATAAAGTGACTTGGAGCCATATCCCTTGTGAAATTTTTTTTAAAAGTAGGAAGAAATACTTAAAAAATAGGATAGCAATGAGAAGCAAGTAAATTCCAAGTATGAAAAACTACCAGTGTAAGCACCTAGAGACAGCAGAAAAAGTGCCAGCTTTCCATAGCTCCCTATTGCCTGCTGATCAAAATACAACTCCTTAGCCTGCTAGTCAGGGGCTCCTACAATCTGGCTCCAACCTACCTATAGGTTGTCACCTTAGCGTATCCTTTGCTAAAGTCAATCTGAATTATGCTAATTCAAATATGAACATTTGTATATTCCATCTCTCAAAACTGGAATAGACTCCTCCCCCCAACACACACACACACACACACACACACACACACACCTCTAATCCTCTTCCTTTAACATACAATGCAAATATCAATTAGTCAGCATTATCATTATCCACAAGTTGCTGTGACCAAATAATGTATCCCATTGTAACCAACATGAGAATGCTCTTCTTTGGATTTATACAACTTGGTCCTCAAATGACAGATATATGGCCCATCACCAGGCCTATATTTGAAGCTTTTCCAATTTTATTTGGACATATCAGAACACAGATTTGAATAGTAAGAACCACTTCAACACCTTGCTAGAAGTGAGAGGCAGCAGAGTGCCTGACTCATAGTAGGCACCCAATAAATGCTTGTTCACCTGACTTGACTTGGTTCAGTGGGAAAAGTATGGACTTGAAGTGAAAGGAGCCAAGTTCAAAGCCCAGCTCAGATCATAGGATCATTGATTTAGAGCTGGAAGGAACTGTTGAGGTCACATAGGACAAACGTCCCATTTAGCAGCTGAGTAAGCTGAGGCTCAGGAGGTTAAATGGCATGCCCACAGTCACATGGCTTATAAGTAGCTAGGTCCTCTGACCATTCAAATCCATCACACTTTCCATTGTCATGGTACATATATAGTAGTTGGACAGTAGCTATTGCTAAAATATATCCCAAAGAATTACAGGCCTTCAGAGAAGGAAGGAACCTCAGCACCTGTCTGGTCCAACCTATGGCTTCTAAGGAAGCCCCACGATACCACACCTGACAAAGTGCTCCTCCAGTCTCTGCCTGAAGCCCTTTGGATAGCCCTATTAGATACGCCTCAATCTGTCTCTTTGCACTTTCTATCCACTGCTCCTGCTTCTGCCCTCTGAGACAAAGCATAGCATACGTACTCCCTCCTCTCCATGACAGCCCTTTAGTTGTTGAAGACAACAATCTTGTCCCCTTCCTGAGTCATCTCTTCTCCAGACTAAGCATCCCCAGTTCTTTGACCCTGTCCTGACATGATGTGGTTGTCAGACTTCCCAATTTATAACTTTAGAGTTATCCTTACTCCTAACTCTCCCTTATCATACATACCCAATCAGATGGCAAATCTTACCAGTTCTATTTTAACAACACCTCTCAAATCTGACCCCTTCTCTCTACTCACACAGCTATTACCTTACTTTAGACCCTTATTACCTCTGGGCTAAATTATTGCAGTGGTCTCTTAATTAGTCACCCAGCCTAAAGGCTCTTCCCATTTTGATCTGTCCTACACAATGCTGTCAAAGTGGTTTTCCTTAAGAACAAAATCACTCCCTCTACTCAAAATATTCCAAAAACTCTTTATTGCCTCTAGGGTAAAATATAAACTCTCTTTAGCTTTTGAAGCTTAGCACAAGCCCATTCTAGCCCCATTACATATTATTTGCTTCCTACATTTTGCAGTTCCAAGTGGTCTTCTCTGTTTTTTATACATAATAATTTATCTCCCATCTCCATGCCTTTGCATTGGCCATGCCCCATGCTTGGAATGTACTTCTTCCTTACCTCTGCCTCATAAAATATTTTCTTCCTTCAAGATGCACATCAAACATGACCTTTGACATGAAGCCTTTCCAGATCCAACACACACACACACACACACACAAATACACACATACACATAGTGCTTTCCCTTTCAAACTACTTTGATTTTTTATTTTAACTGTTTTATCTTTATTTTTATTTTCTTTATATTCATTCTTCATTTACTTATGTATGTCCTTATTATAAATCCCATTAAAATTTAAGCTCCTTGTGATTAGGGGTGGTTTCATTTGTTATATTTGTATTTCCAGAGCCCAGCATAAGAGTGGCATTAACTGGTGCTTAATAAATGCTTGCAGATTGACTGGTTGTCCTCCTTTGTTCCCAGGGAGAACAGAAAGAAAAGAATTGTGCAAAATTAGAACTACTCCAACTCTCATAGATCCCTGCCTTATGTGTTTTCTTCTTTCCCTATCAATCAATCAGCATTTATTAAGCACCTGCTATGTGCCAGGCACTATATTAGGCACTGCAGATACAAATGTAAAGAATGAAAGAATTCCATGTTGACACCTCCGGTCACTAATTCCATAATTTCTGGGGCCAGATGCCCCTCATAATCTGACCACTCTATTGCCTTTGTGCATGCAGCCACAGGTCATTACCTGCTTAATTGAGGCTATCTCTAATAGGCTCATACAGTTCTTTTGGAACAAAGGCTTTATAATGAAGTAGATGACAAATCCTTAGCCGTAATACTACCAGATGCCACAGTCATCGAAGGAGCATGTATTTGGAGAAAATTGCCATATACCAACATTGAACATTCCAACCAAACGGAGAATGGCAGGGAAGTAGATCAGGTTTACAATATAATCAAAAAGAAGAAAACACATAAACAATGCCTCCATATATCCTATAATCTTGATCTAGAAAAAAATTCTAAAAATTTCCACAAAATGCTGTTAATTTAATGGGTTTTCATTTTGCTGGAAAGAAATGAAAATCTATTTACATAACTGCATTTCTGGAGACCTACCATCTGAAGAGTAATCAAGAACTTGAAAGATATAAATTAGGTTAATTTATATTTTTGTACTGTTTGTATTTGGAGATCACCAAAGTAAATCTGCTTACACACACACACACACACACACACACACACATGCACACACACACAAACATGCACACGTATTGTAGATGAAGTGCTGAGCAGACTAGTAAGGGTGCTCCATCTTCTGGAAGGCCTTTTCCTCCACGATAAATGCAATGCAGAACTATATGCTTCAGAAAGGCTTCTACCACAGCTGAGTGTAGGGTACCAAAGACAGCAGGCAGCTAGGCAATTTCCTCTTCAGTACCAACACCGAAACACAGAAATGCTCAGGAAATGATTGTTTCGGAGATCCCAAATAGAATGCTTAAATAATAAGCTGCAAATTGAAGGTCTCATTGCATATTAGACAAGCCTCGGGGCACACAGCCCCAGTCAAACAAACTGCCTCCTGTCAGCAGAAAACGACAGGTGGGATTGGTGTGCTTGTGTTCAGAAGCCCCGCTGTCAGCAGATTGAGGGCAGGACCGTTGGATTCATTGAAGCTGCCATCACACATCCTTTGAGTCAGTGCCAAGAGCACTATGGGAATGCTAATGGCACTGCTCCTGACGGGAGGAGCACGCATCTTTCCGCTGGACAAAGGAAGGCTAGCATTTATTCGGGCATTTTCTCTTGGTACACATGGAGAAGGATGTATAAGTTGACAATGTTTATGTAATACGAATGGAGGGCAAAAGACGCTTTGTTCCAAAGTGCCAACATCTAGGGCTGGGTGCACTTCCTGGATGAGAAGGAGTCCTTCTGCACAGTAACCACTATCGTCTTACTTTGCTTTGTGACATTCAGCAATGTACAGTATAACCATCCTCAGTCATACCTGAAGGATACCTCTCTTCCATTCGCTAACTCCTGCAGAGTTGAGGGACTGTGTTCCCGCTTCTCTTAACATGACTATAGCTAGAGAGGGAATGTCCTCAGACCTATGCAGTTCCATCTGCATCATCTTCCACCCTTAAAATCAGTTTTGCCCCAGGCATAGTTATTGCTGGTTACTGCTCTTACCAAGTCTGTGTGAGATTAAAATACTGCTCCATTCCATCTCTAAATGTGTGAATGCTCACTCAGCAGCACTCATGCCAGGTGATGTCCCTAATTCCCAGAAGCAAGGATTGTTAGGTCGATACCACCTGGGGCCCTCAACCATTAGAGACAAACACTAGATACAAGTTCCAATACTGGATCTTCCCCCCGTCTCCATGCTCCTGTACTTGCATACTCAGCCACCCCCAATTGAGTCTCCCATTCCTGTGTGACCCCTGGGCATCAGCAAAGGCAAAGGAGGGCTTTGGTTACTGTTGGCATATCTCCAACTCAAGCTTTGTGACCAGAGGAAAAATTCTTCACTCTTTGGGTTTGAGTTTCTCCTTCTGTTCCATGGGGATAATATCTCTACTGACTGCTTCACAAGGTTTCTGTTGTGGTCCAATGAGATCATGCATGTAAAGTCACTGCAAGCCTTAAGTGGATTGGGAGAGAGCTTGGACTTTTGTTATCACTAGTCTAGGGAACTCCAAGGTAAAGCAAGTCCTTGTAGGTCTGCTTTTTTCTTATATCATTGCAAGCTTTCAAGTGTTAAATAAATTCCAACTACTATAATTAATGACTATATTAATTAATTAATAAAAGAAGCATCATGGCATAATGTCTAAAGAGTTGGCCTTGGAATTAAGACCAGGAGTAAAGTCTCACCCCTGACACATACTGGTTTCGTGTCCGTGGGCAATACTGGTGTACTGGGCCTGGAGTCAAGAAAACCTGACTTCAAATCTGGACTCATACACTCACCAGCTGTGTGATCCTAAGCAATTCGCTTAAGCTCTGTCCACCTCAATTTCCTCAACTGGAAAATGAGGATAAATAATAACACCTCCCTCCCTGGGTTGTTGTGAAGATCAAAGGAGATATTTGTAAAGCACTTAGCACAGTGCCTGGCTGGCACACAGGATGTGCTTAATAAATGCCTGTTTCCTTCCTTTCAGCATTCAAGGCAACTCTGTTGCAAGTAGTGGGAGTTTGCACATGCAATAAACAATAAAATCACAGGTCCAGTCACCTAATGAGATAAATGTTAATAAATACTTGTTATGGTATAGGCATTAACTTGTCCATTTACATTCCATGACAAGGACAAGTATAGCTCACAACAATAAACTTAGAACCAGAAAGGGCTCAGGGGTCATCTAGTTCAACCCCACCACTTTACAGATGAGGAAACTAAGGCACAGACATGGAAAGTGTCTTATTCAAGATCAGATAATCATAGAATCTTACTTCTAGAGCTGAATGAAGGCCCAGACATGGAAAGTGTCTTACTCAAGATCAGATAATCATAGAATCATACTTCTAGAGCTGAATGAAGGCCCAGACATGGAAAGCGTCTTACTCAAGATCAGATAATCACAGAATCGTACTTCCAGAGCTGAATGAAGGCCCCGACATGGAAAGTGTCTGACTCAAGATCAGATAATCATAGAATCATACTTCTAGAGCTGAATGAAGGCCCAGACATGGAAAG
>NW_020954625.1:6937452-7029259 GCF_900497805.2 Vombatus ursinus | reverse complement strand
CAGATAATCATAGAAGCATACTTCTAGAGCTGAATGAAGGCCCAGACGTGGAAAGGGTCTTACTCAAGATCAGATAATCATAGAATCATAGCTCTACAGCTGAATGAAGGCCCAGACGTGGAAAGGGTCTTACTCAAGATCAGATAATCATAGAAGCATAGCTCTAGAGCTGAAAGGGACTTATGAAGTCATCTATTCCAACTCCCTCAAATTCACAGAAGCCCAATCTGGAGAAGTGACTTGCCCAAGGTCATGTAGGTGATAGTAGAGGGAGATTGGAATCTAGATTCCCTAGATCCAAATGCAGTGTTCTTTTCACCATTCCATAAAAAATAGTACATAAGTATGCATCCTAATTTTGCCTCTAAAATCATGATCCTGCTACTTACTAATTCACAAGGCCCTAGAAATCTTGGCAAAAATGAAACAGCATGTTGGAAATTAATAAAATCCTCCACTTAAATATCATTGTCCCCAACACTTACTAGCTGTGCATTGCAACTTCCTAAAGCCCTTGGGATCATAGCTTTTTAATTATGTAATATTACATGTTCCAGTTATCTGTGCTAGTGTCTTAGTATCCTATTAAAGGCTCCTTCAGAACAGGGGTACTGTGTTAAACTATCTGCCCCATCCTCATGCACAATTCTCTGCTGTGTACTTCATTTCTTAAAAAGGATGTTGCATTACATCATTTTGTTGTAGGTTATTAAAGTTCTCTAGGTCTCAGTCTCATTCCCTGTTAAATGGGGGTAATAATTCTTACACTAACCACCTCACAAGGTGGTCTTAAGGAAAATGCTTTGAGAATGTGAACTATTGCCATTACAGTATTGCAATGACTTTATGCCTTCTACTTCAAGACAGAACACTATTGGCTTTCCACTTATAAGCACCAAAGCCCCCACACATGTTCTGGAGGTGGTCTAGGTGGGAGTTCCTACTCCTCCACTTTCTCATTCAAACCAACCTTCTGAACAACTGAAGTTCTGGATTGTGCCCTGGATTTTCAAAGACCTTGACAAGCTCAAGGGGGTTATAATGCTACAGGTCTCCTGTGAATCCTCTGGATAGGTATAAGTCCAGTCCAAAATTCCAATAGGCATTAAGGATCCAGATCCCAGAGGCCCAATCAAGGGGAGGAGGATAGGGAACAGGTTTTAACTAAGTTCCTACTTTGTGTCAAGGCAGCTAGTGACACAGTGGATAGAATGCCAGGCCTAGAATCAGGAAGAGTCATCTTCCTGAGTTCAAATCTGGCCTCAGACACTTACTAGCTATGTGACTCTAGGCTAGTCACTTAACCCTGTTTGCCTCAGTTTCCTCATCTGTAAAATGGCTAGAGAAGAAAATGACAAACTACTTCAGTATCTTTGCCAAGAAAGCCTCAAATGGGGTCACGAAGACTTGGACATGAATGAAAAATGACTGAACTGAATGGTGTGCTAGGCACTATGCAAATGTCTCCACCAGGAAAAGAGAAATCATGAAAATGTTCTAGAAACAACTCACCCTAGAGAAAGCTTACATTTATTTAGGACTGAAATTCTTCAGGACTCCTACCATTACTGACTACTGATACTTGTCCGCCAAAGCCCATTCTAGGCTTCTGGGAAGAGGTCAATCATGGTTAGCAACCTAGATAAAGCTAGAAAAAGAAGGGTAGTATGGTGGATAGAGCACAAGAAAACTGCTACCGAGCCTTGGGATCCTGGTAGGTACACCAACTTTCAAGGATTCTATTTCCTCATCTATAAAATGGAAGTGATAACATCTGTACTACTAACCTCAAAAAGCTTATTTTGATGGGAAACATGTACTGTTAAACTATGATAGAAATTTAAGTTCTTTTCTTACTTTTTCCAGAAAGATTTGGATTCTGCGTTTGAAGATTTGGATTTAATGTTTGCATATGACTAAGAGTCTTGGCAATGATTACCTCAAGCACACCCAGAGTCCTGACAACACTGTACCCATGACTATAGTGACCACAAGAGAAGCTTAAGTTGACAATGACTTGGTTATGATTTCAACCACTTCTGCTGAAGCTTTTTCCTCTTCAAATAAAAGTACAACTTGAAGCCTACACAATGACATGGAGAAGTCCTTTACACCAGTTACTCCAACCTGCCTTCCCCCTCCTGATGCATATTAGTCCTTTTCACATACCTCATTCCAACTAAACTAGCCCAGTGGCTATTCCACAAATTTAGAACTCCACCTTCTACCTGGATACCTTTACACAAACTGTCTCCAATGCTTGGAAGTCACTCACCGATGTTTCTCAGAATCCTTAGCTTTCTTAAAGGTTCCTCTTCAGTGCCACTTCCTACATGAAGCCTTCCGGGAGTCCTCCCATTGTGAGCACTCTCTCTAGTACCAAATTACCTATCATGCAGTAGAGAGAGCACTGGACTTTGAGTCAAAAAGATCTGAGTTCAAACAGGCCTCTGATGCTTTCTAACTATATGAGCCTCAGTTTTCTCATAAGTAAAATGGGCATTATAATAACAGTATCTGGAGTTGTTATGGGATCAAACTAACAGAGTTGTTATGGAATCAAAAGAGATTATATATATGAATATTTTCAAAACCTTAAGCATTGCATAAATGTTAGCTACTATAATTATTACCTTGTATTTATTTTTTTATTTACATTGTATATAATCTCCCCATCTCAACCTTAGACTATAAGCTCCTTGAGGCACTCATTTTTTCATTGAAAACAGGGGCTTTCATTTTTGTCTTTGGATCAGGGAATGCACATCACAGGTGCCTAATAAGCGCTTGATTTTTTTTTTTGGTCTTTACAGTGCCCAGTGCTTCTCTAACACATACTAGGCAGTTAATAAATGCTTGTTGATTGGCTTTTTTATCTTTGCATGCCTAGTGCTTCTCTAACACATAGAAGGTGAGGAATAAATGCTTATTGGTTGGCTTTTTGTCTTTGCATGCCCAGTACTTCTCTAACACATAGTAGGCAGTTAATAAATATTTAGCAAATGAAATTGAGTCATTGAAGGGGGCAAGCCAATTTGGAAAGCACAGACCCTGATGCAATGACATTTTTATGACCTCAGAAATTTCTATTCAGCCTTGTAAACTTTAAAAACATTCTACAACAAAACATTAAATATATCTACATTTCCTTATATAAAACAGTTACAAGCTGCCCACTAAGCAAAATATCTCATTGCAAACAACCTTGTAAAAGATTCCATAAATCTCTGCTACTGCACACAGCTCAGCAAGTTCCATTCGTACATTGTTCCCAAAGTCCCGCTGAGAAACCAAACTCCAGGAGGCAACTGGAAGAGGAAGAAAATCCAATCTCAGGACTCCAGAGGGGCCTCTCTGGAACGTTGCAAACACAACAGAACTCTCCCAAACACCGTGACTATTGACGTCACTGCCGGGCATCATGAGTGGAGGAATGGCCTTGGAGCCAAGAAGATACATGTTCAAACTCTACCTCTAAGGCTTCCTGAGTGACCCTGATGATGCAAGTTGCTTTGAGCCCTGTCTGTCAAATGAGGACAATGAAATGTCGAGCGTCTGCTTCAACAGGGCTGTCATGAGGCTCATGTGAGATGCTGGAAAGCATTTCATTAACTTTGAAGTCATGTATTAACGTCAGTTACTATCGTTGGTGTATGGCAGTGACTTGTGGAACACTGCAGTCTCTGAGGAGCTGAAAATGATGATCACCCAGAAGGCGATGGAGAGGCCCACAGTAGGTGTGAGCAGGCAGAAACACATTGCCAACAAAGATCATGGGGTCACAGATTCAGAGCGGGAAGCAGACTCACAAGCCATCCACTCCAACCCTCTCATTGTACAGATGGGGAAACTGAGGCCCAGAGAGATATTTTTTTTACTTGTTCCAGATGATAGGCTCAAATACAGAATTCAAAGGGACCTCAGGGGCCATCTAATCCAAACATCTCACTTGTTGTTCAATCATGTCCAACCCTTCCATGACCCCATGGACCGTACAGTCAGCAGGGTTTTCTTGGCAAAAGTACTAGAATGGTTTGCCATTTCCTTCTCCAGAAGATTACAGCAAACCGTGCTTAATTGACTTGCCCAGGTTCATGCAGCTAGTGAATATCTGAGACTGGATTTGATCTTGGTCTTCCTTACTACAGGCCCAGCGCTCTATCCACTGAGCCACCTTGCTGCCTCCTAGGCAATCAGAGGTTAAGTGATTTGTCCAAGGTCACACAGCTAGAAAGTGTCTGAGGCCAAATTTGAACTCAGGTCTTCCTGACGCCAGACCTAGCACCCTACCCACTGAGCCATGTAGCTTCCCCCTTTCACTTTTAGATCACAGATTTTGAGCTAGCAGGGACCTTAGAAGTCACCTAGTTCAAACATTTTACCAATGAGGAAATTGAACCCCAGAGAGATTACATGACTTTCCCAACATGATAGAAACATAAAGGTAGAGTTGGAAGGGGCCTCGGAAGTCATCTATCTAATCAAGCCCCTTAATGTTTTAGAAGAGGAAAATGAGCCTCAGTTATGTTAACTGCCTTGCCCAAGCCTACATAGGCTATAGCAAGCAGTAAAGCTGGAATTTTCATTCATGTCCTTATGACCCCAGGACCAGGGCTTTCTCCAAAGAGAAGCAAAGGAAGGGGAGTCGTCAAAGACATAGATGAGGGGGGAAAAGGAATCACACTCTTCCCATGGGGAGAGAGAGAGAGAGAGAGAGAGAGAGAGAGAGAGAGAGAGAGAGAGAGAGAGAGAAATAACCAGTGAACAGCCTATGTGTGCCTCATGATGTCAAGAGAAAGTGAGGAAGGGACCCAGCTCAGCATGGACAGGTATGGATAGGAAATAAGTCCACTAGAATATCTGAAAGGAGGAGGATGGTGAGGATGATGAGGTGAGGAGGATGAAGATGGTGAGGATGGGGAGGATGGTGGGGATGGCGGGGATGGTGGGGATGGTGAGGATGGTGAGGATGGTGAGCATGGTGAGCATGGTGAGGATGGTGAGGATGGTGAGCATGGTGAGCCTGGTGAGGATGATGAGGATAATATTCAAATTTCAAAAGGAAAAGCGCCTGCATAGTAGTCAACATGTTGTTCATTCAAATACAAATTTATGGAAACTTACACAGAGACAGACATACCCTGTAGTTTTTTTTTCTTCTGACTGTAACTACAGAAAAAGCAATCACTCCATAATGTTTAGTAGTTTATGAAGTAGTAAAATGGGTATTGTAATGGGCTCAAGAGTAGGAAATTTGAAGTTTAATCCTGGATATGCCCTTAACGTGGAATGACCTTGAGTCATTTGTAAACCTCCTGATGTCTCTGCATCATAAAATGACGGAGTGGAGTGTATGTGCACATGCACAAACACAAACATGCATGCACGCACACACACACACACACACACACACACCCCTCCTGGGAACAAGTGACTGTATAATTGAATAAGAGATAAGATACATGTGGTATGAGCAAGGTTTTGACTCTGGTATGAGGCACCATTTTAAAATGAAATCTAGAGTGCTTTGAAATCACCAGGGAAATGGGTAATAAAGAAGGTATAAAACAATCATTTTGTTGAGACTTTGATTAAAGGGCTCATATAAAATGATTCATTATTGTTGGGTATATTTCATTCTTTTTGTATGCATAGTACCTAGCACAGCACCTGACATGTTTTTAGGCACATGGTAGGCACTAAATGAATATTTATTGAATAACTGGGTGACCAACGCCAATAAACTTGGGTCACAAAGTCATAACAAGGAAATTTTGCACATGAGATAAGAACCACACACCATACTTAATGTATGAACTCAGTTGTTGAGGGGTGGGGAACCACTGCTGGAGAGGCTGCCATGTGGAAGAGGGTAAGGAATATAACCCAGACCACCATCTGGTAGCTTATTATTTCAACTCATTATTCTTCCTAACAAAGCTTTGTTGTTTCTACACTGTCAAAAGACTATAAATGTTTTCGTAGATATCTAAATTTGGCAGCCCAGTGTAAAGTCCCAGCCATTTCCCCCTTGTGATGACTCTGATGAATTTCCCCACCCATTTAAGGTAGGCATGAATATATTTTAAATGAAGAAGAGAAATCAAAGGAAAGGGCTGTTTACAGTTTGGTGACAGTTGGACAGAACATGGGGTCGGGGACATTCTCTCCTAGTGGGATAATCAGCGTATTTCATTGAATAGGAACTCAACCTTAAGTATATCATCAGTACTTAAAAGTTCCCATTTAGAGATAATTTGTCTCTTTTCTTTGTCCAGCTGTCCTCTAGATCAGATTGCCACAAAACAACAGGAGAGAGGTCTACATTTAATTCTCCGAGATCTTCAGAAAGAAGCATGCCACATCCTCCATTTTAGGGTTGAATAATCCTGGTAAGAAATTCTACTTTATATCTTTATGATATCCAACAAATCAAACAATCAATCAGTAAACATTTACTGAGTCCTCACTGTGTCAGGCACTTTGCTAAGCAATGAGGATAGAAAGACAAAGAATAACTGGTCCCTCCCCTCAAGGAGTTCACATCTCCTGGGCATCATCATTCTATTTCCTCTTTTCTGTCCCTATGCTATATGGAAATTATTCTTTTCTACCCTATGAGGGAAGAAAAGAGATTGAAAGTGTGCTCTAGTTGGGGCAGTGAGGTGGTGCAGCAGATAGAGCACCAGCCCTGGAGTGAGGAGGCCCTGAGCTCAAATCCAGCCTCAAACTCTTGACACTTACTAGCTGTGTGACCCTAGGCAAGTCAACCCTGATTGCATCACCAAAAAAGTACACTCTAAGGTGAGGAGCTGAGGCAATGGCTAGAAGGGTTTTATCCCTACTGTGCTTATTTTAGGGAAGGATGGTCTAAAGGAAGCATTGCTATCTAGACCATGAATCGTGAAAACTGTTATAGTTTTGCTTTCAATTTGGTCAGGTGTACGTGTTACATCTTATCAATCTTGGGTCACAGTTATTAATGTTATTGTTCAGTGGTTTTCAGTCCTGTCTAACTCTTTGTGACTCCATTTGGGGTTTTCTTTGGCAGAGATACTGGAGTAGTTTGCCATTTCCTTCTCCAGCTCATTTTACAGATGAGGAAACTGAGGCAAATGGGGTTAAGTAAATTGCCCAGGGTCAAACAGCTAGTAAGTGTTTGAAACCAGATTTGAACTCAGATCTTCCTAACTCTAGGCCCAACACTCTATCCACTTTGCCATCTAGCTGCCCAAGGTAACAGTTGGATCACACTGTCATAGTATGATAGATTTAGAATTCATTTAGTCCAGTCTCCTCATTCTACAAGTGAAGAAGCTGAGGCCTGGGGAGGAAAAGTGACTTTGGTCAGAAGAATAGTAAATAGAAGAGCTGAGATTCAAACCCAGGTCCTCTGGCTCTCAACCTAGTGCACCTCCTACTGCACCAACGTACACCAAAGTTAAAACCCTTGAGGCAATCTATCTTATGAAATGCATCCGTGCCGTTCCAATGAGCTGTCCTTCCAGGTGCAGGGGGCTGAGTCACATCTGAAGACCTTTAAAACACAGTTGCAGACCACTTCTAATATGCAAACCAGGACTGAGATTGTCCTGCAAAAAGAGTCAAATGGACAAGCTGCTCTATGCCTTTCGAAGAAATATAGCAATCAATGAATCAAGTAAGGAAGCTGAGGCCTTGAGACAAGTGACTACTTTTATGTCAGGCACTGCTCTAGACCTTGGCAACTCAAAGACAAGGAATGAAACAATTCCTGCTATCATTCTACTCAAGAGTTTACATTATATCAGATAATCTGTGCGCCTTTGGAATGGGAGTATGGGTGCTCTCCTAAACCTTAGGGAGAGGGGTTATGAGTGCTGGCACAGTATATTACTGTATGCATAACGCAACATATTGTGTATACAGTTGACCTGCTCAAGCAAATAATCCATTATTTATGACATTTCTCCAGAAAAATACAGTGCATTCAAGTCACTTAAATTCCTGTTAAAAACAGAGCCCAATTCACTGAAATAGCTTTTTCTTAGCTATATTCCACTTTACTCACATGCCCAGCCAAGCAATACTTTTCTACAAATCCATTATGAAAAAGCTAAGATAAGAGGTAATATGCTATAGTGGAGAACAGTTACAAATTTGGATTTAAGGACCTGCAACCAAATCCCAGCATGACCATTTATTACTTTGTGACCTTGGACAAATCCTTTAACTTGTTAAGTCTCAGTTTCTTCATCTGTGTAATGAGTTGGAATAAATATCTGAACATCCCCTCCAGGTCTGTCTATGATTCTTTAATGCCCCCATGTCCTTAACTCCTCACATACTTAAAGATTATGCCTGGAATCTCCCACCTTCTATTCCTTGTGTTGTTTATAATCTATCCATTAAATAAACCAGTGTTGTGCCTCCCTTATTAAGAAAACACTAAATTGGGGCAGCTAGGTGGCGCAGTGGATAGAACACTGGCCCTGAAGTCAGGAGGACCTGAGTTCCAATCTCAGCCTCAGACACTTGACACTTACTAGCTGTGTGACCCTGGGCAAGTCACTTAACCCCATTGCCTAGCCAAAAAAAAAAAAAAACAAAACTCTATTGCTGCTTCAGGGTGGGAGACACATGACCAGACAAATATTTTCCGTGAAAAAGATTTGGAGGTTCTTGTAGACTGTAAGCTCAAAGCAAGTCAAGAGAAAGCCAAAAAAGTGAATTCAATCTTACTCTGCATCAAACAGGAAACTTCTTGGCAAATGTCCCACCACACCCTGACCTGGTCTTGCAACATTTAGACTAATGTGATCAGCCCTGGGCACTACATTTTAGAAAGGGCAAGCCTCAAAATATTAAGAAGAAAATGACCAGTATGGTGAGTAGACTGGATGTCATGTCATATAAGCATCAGTTAAAGGCAATGAGAACATGTAACCTAGAGAAGACTTGAAGGAGGAAAATCCACATGGTTGAGTTTCTTTTCAATTCAAATGGTGCTCTCCAAGGTACTAAATATACAATGCCCCGTTGGTGTTATCTACAAAGATCGACTCCATCATCTCAATGAAAGAAATTAACAACTGTTTAACATTGAAAATCATCTCAAAAGAAGAGGTGATGTCCTGTTAAATGACATCCAACTGAAACAATAGGGAAATTTAGGTACACAGTATGTGATTACAAGAGCTGGCCCTCAGCCGGAACATCGGGTCTAGGACCCTTCTTCCACAACAGATTGACATGACTACCAGCACTCAAGACTTCAATTTTATTCTTTATCTAAGACATGCCACCTTTAATATGTCACAGCCAAATACCCCCACGGGCGGGGGGAGAAGAGGGGTGCATTGGCTTGTTCTTCTATAGACATTCAATGACAGAGAGTACTAACTGCCAACTCTCTTTAAAAAAAAAAAAAACTTCCTCAGTTTAATTCTTTGAACACCTACTTCATGCTGGGTTCTGTGTTAGCCATGGAGAGAATAAGTATATATCTATCTTCAAAGTGATTATAATTGAGCAGAACTAGACAGTATTTTTGCATATGTTATATGTAAGAATTGATCATTGCTCATACATACGTGTGTACGAGCACACATATTGTGTTGGGTTTTGTGGGGGAAAAGGTCTGTACATGTGATTTAATCAATGTGAGAAACTCCTAGTGTGGGAACTCCATCCACTGATGCAGAGCAGTAACTCAACCGTAACTTAGTCTGAGAAAGTTGCTTGGGGCACTAAGAAATTGCATGAATTGTCCATGATTATCTGGCTAATATGTGTCAGAAAGGAGGACTTATTAATAATAGTTAATGTGTATGCAGTGGTTTGAGGTTTGCAAAGTGCTTTGCATATGTAACCTAAATTTGTCACAACAGCCTTGTAAGGTGGGTATAACTATTATTCCCATTTTACAGGTGAGCTAAGTGAGACTGATAAAGGTCCATTGACTTACTCAGGGTCATATAGATCGTAAGTAGATGAGGCAGGTTTCAAACTCAAGTATTCCTCAGGCTAGCTTTCTAACCACTGTGCTTTAGTGCCTTTATCATGCTTGGGTACTGTCCCCCTTCATCTTTATCCACATGCAACTGAAATATCTCCAATTAAAAACCTGTGTATCATGGAGACTAGAATTTTCTGGCATTCAAAATATATCCATTTATTGAAAAGTAATTGCTATTATTTTGCATCCTTATCTGGTACTCTAGATGACTCTCTACCTTGTTTACCTCTGCTTTGTAACTTAGGCAATCGGTATAGTGGAAAGGATTGGAGATGCGGTCATTAGTTTCAGCTCTCTCACACATTCACCATGTATCCCTGAGCAAAACACTTCACTTTTCTTGGAACATTTTGGGATAGTTCTAAGAGTACTGCATCTGAAGCCAAAGAACACAGCTTTATATCCCAGCTCTATTGCTTAGGGCCTGTATGATCCTGGGTAAGTCAGTAAATGTCTCTCAGCCTCAGTTTCCTCATCTGTGAAATGATAGGGTTGGACTTAGTGACCTCTAAGGACCCTTCCAACTCAAAATCTATTATCAGAGAGCTGAAATTAAATTAGATGGCCTCTGAAGTCCTTTGTATCCCTAAAATCTAGATAGATGATGATCAAGATATATAGCTAACTGATAAATAAATAGAGATAGATGAGAGATAGATATGTATAGATAGAATCATAGACTGGTATGCCTGGTATTCAATGATTTGGTGTTTACTATGTGCCAAGCGATGTGCTAAATTTTTTATTCTATCTTTTATCTGAAGAGAGAAATTTTTCAACTACAGAATCAAAGAACGTCAGAGTCAGGTCATCAAGTACCAACCATACCTGAGCAGAATTCACCTCAGCAACATCTCAGACAAGTGATCATTCAACCTCCATAAATTTTGCACTGTAATTTGCAATTACATATAACTTAAAATGAGTAGCTTTCAGTTGTACTAAAATAAAATCAAATGCTAGATTGTAGAACAAACTTTAGCCTATGTACAAGATTAAGAAAGAGCTGGCTAGGAAATGAGTCAGTCTTTCAGTTATTCAACAAACACCCATTAAGTGCCAACACAGGCTGTGTTGGAAGCTGGTGGCAGAGTTGGGTAGCTCTCCATGAAGGAGATGAGAATTGAGTGGGCCTAAAAAGAGGGGTGGAATTGGATTGACATATAAGACGATGATTAGATAAAAGGCATCATGAATCAAAGCAAAAGACACTGGATTCAGAGGCAAAAAGATCTAGATTTGAATTCTAACTCTACAACTTACTCCAAAATCACTTTCAATCTCTGGCCTTCAGTTTTCTTGTCAGTAAAAATGTTGAGGTTGGACTCCAAAGTTTTCTAAGGTCTCTTTCATCTCTAAAGCTAATAATTCTAGAATTTGGATGTGTGACAAGAAAGAAGAAGATCTCGGGAAAGGGGTTGGTGTGAGAAAACCTAAAGAGTCAGATATGGTATACCCTAATTGGAGGCCAGTGAGATCAGCCAATCTAAAATGCAGCATTAATGATAAGTAGGAGAACTCTGGCATTCAGGTGTGTATGTAAATGAGTAGCCATTATACAATAGTGTGTACATACCATGTCAACACAGTGAGTTCTCCCAGGAGAGCAAAGTTTACAAATATAAGCTATGATTCCTAACCACATGGAGCCAGAAAACCCTGAAGAATGAATGAGTTTTATAAGAGTTCAAAACCTTGGTGGTAGAAGGAAAAATGAGAGTTAACACTCTATATTGTTAGGTTGAATGCTTATTCCTTTTCCCAAAAATCAGAGAGAATCTCAGAAATTGGTGCTTAAAAAACAGAAATTATTGCTTAAAATTATAGATTGTCAGAGTTGGACAATACCTAAAGGGTCATCTATCTAAATAGAAATCCTCTCTACAATAGCCTGACAAAAGGTCGCCCAGATTCCACTTGAAGACCACTGGTAGTGGAGAATCAACCACTAGAAAGGCATTCTCACATACCAAATAGTGCTGAACATGAAGTAAGGGTGATCTTGGTTCCAAACCTTCCTTAGTACTTGCTACCTTTCTGATCACAAGTAAATGAAAACCTTTCAAAACCTCAGTTTCCTCATCCATAAAATAAGGAGGTTGATTAGATGACACCACCACCTTCATCTCCACCTCCTGGCTTCCCTGGCCTTCTTCAGCACCAGCTAAAGTCCCACTTTCCACTGAAAATCTTTCCTGATTCCTCTTTAATTCTAGTGTCTTCCCTCTGTTCATTATTTTCTATTTATCCTGTCCATAGTTTGTACATGATTTGTACACTATTTCCTCAATTAGACTGGGAGCTCCTTGAGAGCAGGGAGTCCTTTGCTTTTCTTTCAATCCTCAGTGCTTGGCACAGTGCCTGGCATGTAGTAGAGTGCTTACTAAATGTTTATTGATTAACTTACTGACTTACTGAATTTAATATCCTTTCCAGGTCTGAATAGATGATTTCATGGCTTCTTGAGGTAGCCCATTACACTTTTGGACAATTTTCATCGTAAGAAAATTCTTATTCATATTGAGTCAAAAATCTAACTCTTTGTAGCTTCCATAAATGGTTTCATCTTCTGTCCATGGAGCCAAAGAGCAGTGTGGCACAGGGAGAAGAACATTCAACTTAGTGGTAGAAAGCATGCTTTCAAATCCCAGTAACTTACTAAGTGATATGGAGTGAGTCATTTCACCACCAATGGACCTCAGTTTCCCCATCTGTAAAGTGGGGGAATTGGATTAGATGATCCTTTAAGTCCCTTCCAGTTCTAGGTCCTATGACTTATGCTTAATTCTCTTCCTGCTGACAACCTTTGAAACAAAGATTCAATACTACCAACCTCAGTCAGTCAGTCAACAAGAATTTATTAAGCACCTATTATACCACTGACAAGGTCTTCTAATGAAACAGCTGCAGTTACTTTAATGAATCTTTGGCATCATTTCTGAGTCCCCCTCACCATTCTTCTCATCTTCCTTTATACTTCTGAGTTAGAGCTCAAAAATATTGCACCAATGATACAGTTGGGCTAGTTCCAAGATTTTCACCAGTACAAGAGTACTCAGGTATCCCAATAGCTCAGCTCTAAAAGAAGCTAGCCAGTATAGTCCTAGTGATCCCAGAAAGTCTCCAGATTTCATTGTGAATCATGTGGTCTCATCCACTCCTTTCAACGTGACTCATTCTCTCCAAATCACCACCTAATCAGTCACTATCTCCACCCCCATTACCTAGAAAGGCTACTATTAAGATCAGTCTTTGGAGGAATAGAGAGACAAGGGTTTGTTCCCCTACCCAAGGGACAGCCTGGGAATCACTGAAGAGGTGGAAACATTCCTAAAAAATAATCCCCCCAAAAAAGTAGTTATTGAAGAGAAAAGTGGAAAAATATCCCAAAAATCACTGAGACATAATGAAAGGACAGTTTGGGGTAGACAAAGAAGAGGAGAGAAAGTTTCAAATAAATTAAAAACAATAACCACGGGCAACATTTCAACCTCTCCAAAGCTCAGGCAATTCTCTAAGACCTGCATACCTACATGGTAGCTATGTATAATGGGAAGATATTGGATATGGAGTCAGAGAACCTGAATTCAAATCCAACCTGTTACTGCC
Source organism: Vombatus ursinus (assembly GCF_900497805.2). Taxonomy (NCBI): domain Eukaryota; kingdom Metazoa; phylum Chordata; class Mammalia; order Diprotodontia; family Vombatidae; genus Vombatus; species Vombatus ursinus. Next base: position 7,015,653 of record NW_020954625.1, on the reverse strand, counting down.
TGTGTCACCCCCCCCCCAAGTCATTTGACATCTCTGCACTTCAGTTTCCTCATCTGTAAAATGAAGGGGTTGGACAAAATAGCTAAGTTCCCTTTCAGCTCTAACTATTATCTTTGATACCAAGTAGGGACCTGCCGGATGGAGTTCTCACAATAAAGCAATAAGTGATTATTTTTGGTCCAAAACTGTAATTTCATCAATATTAGGAATTCCCAATATGAAAACTCACTCCACAGATGCAGATAAGCAACTCTCCTTTAACTTAGAGTTTTGAAGAGTTGCCTAGGGCACTGAGAGGTTCAGTGATTTGCCCAGGAACACATAGCCCATATGAGTTAAAAACAAGATTTCAACCCAGGTTCTCCAGAATCCAAGGCTAGCCCTCTATCTTCTATGCCCTATCTAAATGTGAGCTGCTCTGATATTAACCTTTTCTGAGAAGTAAAGCTATGACTACAATAAGCATACAATTCTCCCAGCTCTTCATCAATCAATCAACAAGCACTTATTAGGTGTTTACAATGTGCCAGGCTCTAGGTTTCACGCTGGGGATACAAATAAAAGGCAAAAACAGTCCTCTTCCAAAGGATATTGTCCTAGAATGAACAATAATGACCAATTACCAAGAATAGGAATCCTTGTTATGAAAGGCCCCATCCAATGGGACCAAAACTTGGACTTAGGCCATGCCAGTCAAGACAGTAACATTTATCCCTATGCTAAAGTAAGCTCTCCTTAGTAATGAACTCAGCACCCAGCCATGCAGGCAAGCTAATTAGTCATGTTTCTAGATGCCATCCATCACTGCACACATTCCCAAATTTCATGCAGTCTAATACATTTCCTAATTTAAACAGCAAACAGCCTGGGCTGAGAGGAGGCCATAGAAACTGAAGTGTTGGCCAACCCTGACACCTAGTGGTAATCTAAAACTGAAAAAACTCAAGCAGAAAAAAATCTCAGTGGCATCAAGACAGTGAATCCTGACACAGGGCAGAATTTCAGGGTTCACCACCATTATGGATGTGAACATGAAGCATGAGAATGTCAACAGAACATGACCACCAAATTCTGGCTCTAAACAAAGCCTAGAAAAGCAAGTTTTCTTTTTTCATTTTAATTTGGGGCATAGAGAAGGAAGAACAAAGGCTTCAGAGAAGGCATTTCATGGCTGCTTCAAGTACTCAGAAGGCATGTTATACCTCTTAGATATCGGATGTTCTATTTAAACGTTCCCATTTAGCTAGATTTCAAAGGTAAATCAAACATACTAATTGTCAACTCACATAGGGACCTTTTTCAACATGATTTTCTTTCCTTATTTTGTATACCCATATATGAAATCTCCCTATGTTTTTTTTTCTCCTCAAGCTGACCTTTAATAAATCCCAAAAATAACTTCAATCTTGCCAATAACAGCCAAAACTCCCTTCTTGTCTTAAGTGGAGCAGCCTCGTGGGTAACTAGACCATCATCGATTGGCAGGGAGATCAGAATGAGGGATAAGGGATAAATAAACCCAGAGAGAGCATGAGAATGAGGCTGAATTATTACACCATGTCAGTATGATACTCCTCCATTTTTTCATGTATTTTTGGACCAAGTCCCTGTGAACCATCACTGCCATGTTCTCCTCCAAGGAAACTGACAAGTACAAAGGCGAATTAAGACGTTCAAGGAGACACAAAATATTCAACTTTCCCATTGTTCATGGCTTTTTCTTTTTACCTGCTGGCGTTTGTGGGCCAAATAATCCAGATTTTCTAGCTCCGTGCCAAGTTTCTGGTAGGTCTTCTGCAGATCAGATTTGTTGGATGCATTTTTGAGGGACTCAAATGTCTTCTGAAACTGCAAAGTAAAAACAAAAACAAATCAGGAGGTCAATCAAATAGATGTGCTGCTGTGGGGAAAGCACTGATTGTGAAATCAGAGGATCTGGGTTCAAATCCCACCTTTAACATTTACTACCTCGAGACCTTGAAGAAGTTGCTTAACCACCCTGGGTCTCAATTTCCTCATCCATAATCTAAGGGGATTGGCTCAGATGGCCTTTAAGGTACCTCACAGCTCTATGAGATATCCTATTACCTACTGTTTGGAGGAAATCTGTGGTATAATGGAAAAGTCCTGCTGACTTGAGAGTCAAAAGATCTGGGTTAAAGACCCAACTCTGCCACATACTGGCCATGTGACCTTAGGCAAGTCACTTCCCTCTCCTCTGTAAAATGACAACAGTGGGCTAGGTCATCTCTAAGTACTCCCTACAAAGCCAACATTTATATAATCAAGGAAAGTCATTCAACTTTCCAACCCTCATTTTCTACCATCTGTGATATGGGGCTAACAACTGACATCCCATTATCCTACAAAATGAAAAAGAATAATTAGTTGTGATGATAAGAAGTTGGCAGCTAAAGCATAACCCCAGAATGTGATTGTTGTTGTCATTAGTATTACATGGACAATTACAAGTTGAATTATGGATAAGAAGCAATTTTGGTTCCCATCCCAACAAAAAGAACACACTTCATTCAAAAATATTGTCACATTTTAATATGCACTGGTGCCTTAAAAGAATAAATTATAGTGAGAGTACTCTTTCAAATCACAATGGGAAAGCTTTGGGGAGAACCATTAAAAGCCCTCTCAAATTCCAATTATCAAAGCACATGATTATGAAAAAGTGGCTGCTCTCATGATATTTTGCTAGAGTGGAAGAGACTCAGGCCTCCCTGCATAGAGATATTTAGGCAGAATTGGTCACATTACCAGCTCCAGCCAAGAAGACTGGTCCAATATCTTCTTTTCGAAAAGGCTCAAAGCCTGGCATTTCAATGGCAAAATCACACATCGAGCCTTCAAGAAGCAGTTGTACATTTCCACTTCCCAGGCAAATGAGCTATGAAACCAGTTCTAGGGATCAGAATACTCTCCAGTGGGAGAGTGGAAAAATCCCCTCTCCCATTTTTATTTTTTAAACAGCAGGTGAGAAAAATGTTGATGAGCTAAATTATAGCACATCACAGGACTTTTATTGTTTGACTCCTAATAATCAAGTAGGCAAAAAGAAGGCATACAAAAATTGAATTAGTTGCTGATTTTATGGAAACAAGACTCACCTTAGAGGATTGTAATCAAAAATTCCAAGGTATGTCATTTGTAAACAATTCCCACTGTATCTTTACATATATCATTTGTGCCCCTATTCTCATATTGCACTGCTTTATGTACAATCATTAAAAAAAGGAAAGAGAAATTTTCATTCCATTCTGCCATCTCCCATACTTGGAGCACTCACCCTCTTTAACAGCACCTTTCAGAATCCTTATGACCCTTCAACACTCAGCTCTCCAGCCATCTAACACCTCTGCTTTCCTCAGATGATCTTTCCTCACCCACAGATTACCTTAGATTTATTTAGCTGTGTATATACAGTGTCCAGACTAGCATAGTGCTTGACACATAGTAGACCTTTAATAAATGCCTAGTGATTAATTGATTCCCCCACCCCTTTCCCATAAGAATGTAAGTTCTTTAATATCAGGGATTACTTTGTTTTTGTCTTTGCATCTCAAGTGACCAGTATATTGCCTGGTACACCATAGGTACTTAATGAATGCTTGTTTGGATTGAATTGAATAGGACTGAACCAAGCTATATTCTCTTCAGTCTCTCTCCCTATAAAAAAAAAGGTTCTTTCTCATATCATGTACATATCTTCACTATATTATACAAGATATAGTAAAGGAAAAAACATATTTATGAGTCTTCAAAGTAAAACAAAAACTTAATAGAGATGTTTCCAATGTATTATGGTTATAGCAAAAGGATGGAAAGCATAACACTACTAGATCATTTCACTGAAGGTCAAAGTTTCAATAAGAGGGAGGTTTTAGTTCAAATTTTTTATCATTATCACTTATGGTCTGCATTTTATATGGTTTTTAAAATGCCTTAAACCACACAAAAAACCTACTCTGGTGCTTTATTCTGTTATGATGGTGATCCTGAGTTCTGGAAAGCTAGGCCAGGAGTACAATCCCTGCCAAACAGGATAACTTCCCCTTGCAGTCTGACAGACTTCTCCTCATTGAGGAAAAGTCCAGCTTTATTCAAAGAGGCTCACAAATAAGGTATGAATTATTTAAGATTTGGAATCGTGCCAACCAATGAAACAAGAAAAATTGCAAAACAGTCCTCTATCCTAAATAGCCCCCTTTCTATTTTCATTGTGACAGTAATGGGGAAAGGGTAGAAGGTGCTAAGAATAACATCTTTTTTAGACCATTTACAAACATTTATCTTGCTTTTGCCTTATTGTTTAGCAAATGTTTCATGTGTGAGAGAGTTGATGGTGCAAACTTTTGCTCAGTCAAAGACTAATTAAAATAGAACAGTCTATCCATGAGCCTGGGTGATGCTCTCCTACCAATGCATACCAAGTCCATGGTGGAGAGTGAGCACATTCAGAAACCTAACAGTGAGGCATGTGAACAAGGTGAGTCATGTGCTTGGGGCAACTCACAGCTCTGAATTGAAGATCTTCATGTCTATGATCTTTTTGTGAAATAGTCTATACCTCACATCACCCGCTAATCAGAAAACAAACAAAGCCTCCTCTGCTATCCTAGGGGTACTGTAGCAATGTCAAGATCTTTTCACATAGAATCATGAAATGTCAAAGCATTGAGAAAGCATTATGCTCTTTTAGAAAAAAAATTTATCAACATTATAATCTTTCAACGAAAATTGCAATTCTCTTAAGTTTGGAATCATCCAAGTTAATCAAGTCTACTCTCTATGGGATACAAGAGGTTTCCCCTTTGCAATCCACGAAAGTAAATAAAAGGCATCATAGGCAAGCTCCTGTGGGGTTTGTCTTCTCTCAAACTGAGGATAGTGACAGAGCTATATATTCTTTCCTCAGCCTCTTCTTCCAATAGCAGAGGATTGTTTTCTTCAATCATCTATCAACAAAGCTATACCTCTTCTTCAACCAGTATGGCTCATGACAAAGTCGATGCTAACACTCTTTACCCTCTATTTCTCCCTCTCAAGCCACAGATCACAGTAAAGGGAAACACAGGCAAAGTCCTGAGAGATTTCATCTCTCTCAGATGTAGACAATGCTAAATGACTATAAGCCCAGTCAGCTCCTCACAAAGAAGGAAGATTCTGCATTCCTCCAATCAGTTTCCAACAGAAGTTGCCTCCAATCAAACAGTTCCTCACATGCATGCCTGTCAGCTATGCTCAGATCCTTTCTTGTTACCATCTTCTGACTCTTGTATTTATCTTGTCATTTCTAATGCCCCAGAGCAGGAACTACTAGCATTTAGTGACTCATCTTTACCTTGTGAAGAGAAAATCAAAATATCCACTTTTCTGTCAGGTGTGACCCCACCCCATGGTCCTTATTCATAATTGTCTCAAAGTCCCTAGTTATTTGATTTATAATTTCTCAGTTATAACCTTCAAAGCCCTAAAAACAGCTGTTTGTAAATGAGCTGGTGGACTGTAATGCATTGTAGCCATCCCCACCTTTAGCTTTTGCCAAAAGCTTCTTCTCTCTCTAGCACTCTCTAAACAGTCACCATCTCCCTCTTTTATTAGACTGACTGTGTTTCTTCTTAAATTGATTTTGTCAGGGTACCGTACACAAATGTTCTTTTTCTACCCCACTTTGGAAACCAAAATGTCTATAAAACAGAATGGTCAGAACTTACAATTAAATTGAGCTCCCCCACTATCACCATCTCCATCTTTTGAAATCTTCCCTTGTCTTCAAAGCCCAACTCAGATGCCTCCTCCTTCAAGAAGTCTTCCCTGATACCAAAACTAATGCCACCACCCACCTCCAGGTAAAATTTGTAACCCTTTCCTCAACTCGCACGTGGCATTCAGTCAAGTTCTCCTTTGCTCCTACCATATTCTGTCATATTGTAATAGTCAATTGCAGGTGTGTTCTATCCCTCCTACTAAAATGCAAACTCTGAGGACAGAGACTATGCCATTTTCCTTCATTATACTCCCTCAGTATTGAACAAGAGACCTTTCCCACATAAAAATGTGTTGGGATAGCATGAATGTGCATCTAGCAAGCTCTTAGAAAGATTAGACCACAGAAGCATCTGAAGATTCACCTCTAAAGAGGCAGGAGTCCTTAAACTAGTGCCTTAAGCTGCCTGGTTCCACTGCTATCCAGCAAAACATTCTCCAAACAACCATGGTAAGATTTCATTCCATTACAGTCTTTCTTTGTACAACCCAAGATACAGAATTGGGGGAGGGAGGATTTTGTTATTGTTGCTCCAAATTAAAAAAAATAAACAAACAAAAAGCACCTAATTCTATATAAAAAGAACAGAAAGAGGAGACTGTATATGAAACTATAAATCTCTTAAAGTTCAATTTGGTTTGGGTACTTTTTAAAAATACATACTCAATTCAACACATTAGCTCCAAAGTTATCTCCCTGAAACAGATCTTCTCAACCTGGAATCTCTGAACCTTTTTTAATACAAAGTGTCCCAAAAGTTTTAATGCAAGTTTAAACTTTAATAAATAAAAATTTGGGTAATCCCATATTTAAGCTAATAAGCTTAAAATTGCACTAGGATTTTTAGGACACCTTGAATTTTTATTTCAATGTAATTAGTTTCCTTTGTAATCTTACATACTTTATTTTATTCATTTAACAACTTTATTCTGAAAAAGGGTCCATAGGCCACTATGGTCCACACTGAACTACAGATGTTCCCAATTCAACTGGCTCTAAAATCAGAGGGATGCAGTTCAAATCCCATCTCTGACACTCCTCATGTGACCTTTGGTAAGTGACTGAACTCCCTGGCCCTCAGTTTCTCCATGTAGAAAATGAAAGCATGGGTCTAAATGACCTCTGAAGCCCTTTCCATCTTGAGGTTTATTATCCTATGGTCCTGTATCAAGTTAGGGGCAGGTGGGTTGCACAGTGGTTAAATCACCAGGCCTGGAGTCAGGAAGACCTGAGTTCAAATCCAGCCTCAGATATTTACTAGCTGTGTGACCCTGGGCAAGTCACTTGACCTTATTTACCTCATCTGTAAAATGAGCTGCAGAGGAAAACAGAAAACCACTTGAGAATCTTTGCCAAGTTTTAAAACCCCAAATGGGGTCACAAAGAGTCAGACACAACTAAAACGACTGAACAACAACCTATATTAAATGCTCGCTACATTGAAGGCATTGGAGATGGAAAGACAAATATGAAGCAGTGCCTGTCCTCGAGGAGATTATGTTCTACTAGAACTATTATGCTGAGCTGAGTACAAAATGTTGTACCAAAACAAGTTGTGCCACTTCAACTCAACAAGCAGACCCTGGTAACCTAAGTTCACATTCTTAACATCCCAGGGGGATTTTCATCAAATACCATTATGAAAAAGATAATGACATGAGCATTCCACCAAGTAAAACAATGGAGACAATGTTGGGCTACTTCCTCTCAGCTCTCATTCTGATCCCAACATGCTGCTCTGCAGAGAAGCCTTTGCCAGTAAATGGTTGGTTTAACCCAGCATTATTCCTCATTCCCAAATAAATTTTTCCCTTTCTCTGACAATGCATTTTAAAAGAAAACCAAAGTTAATGTTCTCTCCATATTACACGTCCTGTGAGCTCATTAAATATATGTGTGCACCAGCAGTAAAATGAGAGAGGATGAGGAAAAATGGACCACAGCAGTAAGATTTGAATGGTGGCTTGGGAAAGAGATGCCATCTACCAGGAAGCTTGCAAGCCAAGGTCCCTGGGCCAGTGACCACAGTCATTGTCATCAGAAGGCAACCGTTCCATCTCTGAACCCAGAGCTCTTTTCAATCCACCACACTACCTCTCCAAAGATTCTGAAGACTAGGAGAGCAGGAAAGGATGGTGAGAACAGCAATGCTATAAATAGTAATGCCAGTAGCAAAATCCCCCAACTCACTAGAGATTGGGAGAGATGTGGGACAGGAGTTTGGGAGATGGATTCAGGATGGACTTATAGAACTGGGAGTCATTTGCATAGGGATGATCAATGAACCCACAAGAGAGCAGCAGGTCACCAAGGAAGAGAGAATGGATTGGTAGGGTGGTAAGAGCACTGGATTTGTATTCAGAAAAATTGGATTCATATCCCTGCTCTGACATTTGATACTGGTATGATTTGGGGTATCTATAAATTGAGGGGATTGGACCAGATGACCTCTACTAACCCTCCCAACAATTAGAGAGAGAAAAGAAAAGAAAACCCAGAAAAATCTTCCTTGGGGGAGTAGCTGTGTGTACAGGACAGGAACTAGACAGCAATACTAACAATGTGCCATTTAGATAGTGCTTTAGAGATTTACACAGATGGTTTACCCACATTATCCCATTTGAGTATCACAAGAATCTTTGAAGGCAGGTGCTGTGGATGTTATCATGCTCACTTCACAGATGGAGAAACCAAGGGTCCGAGAGGTTGAGTGATTTGCCTACAGTCACATTACTAATAAATATCAGGGGCAGGATCTAAAACCAGATCTTCTTGACTCCAAATCCAACAAAGGAGATAGCAACAATGGTCAAAAAAGTGGAAGAAGAGAGAACGAAATATATATAACATAAATACAATGCCTACTACAATAGTAGCAAAGTGTTACGGTGGAAAATAACTTGTGTTGGTTTTTGCGAACTATAGCCACTAACTTTCAAAACGAGTTTTCCAAGAGAACTCACTGGCAGATAATGTCTTTCATTAACAAAATGGTTTCTGCTGAGGCAGAAAATGGAAACCCAATTCCAAGTGCATTCTGCTAAAAGGAAGCCATTAGAGGAATTGCAAGAGTGACCCAAGCATGGAACAAAGTCAAGCTAAAGTGGCCCAGCCAACAGATTTCCTTTTAGATTTTTATTGATATCTTTGGTTTTTATATCAGCTTTCTTTCCAAACATATCCTCTCCCCCTCCCTTTCCCTACCCAGATAGTCATTGCCTATAACAAAGAGTAAAAAATGGGAGAAGCATTTTATCAAAACTAACCAAGACATCAATCAAGTTTGACAATATATGCAATATTGTGCATCCATTGTCCCCACATACACCTCTGTACTTCCTCATTTCCTCTTCAGGGTCAAGTTTGGTCATTATAATAATGTAGTATTCAATGTTCTATTGTTGTTATTGCTATTGTTGGGGGTGTTCTTGGTGCTTAGCACAATACCTGGCACATAATAGGCCCATAATAAATGCTTGCTTACTGAGTGTTCTTTCCATTCATATCAACCAACATTGTAAAGACATTGGAGACATTTAAAGATAATACCTGGAACAGGATGTAACAACATGCTCATTCATTCACCAAACATTTATTGATTAGCTGCTTTGCACAAGTTATGTGGGGGATAGAAAGACATGAGCTGTCTCTAAATAAGAAAATATTTATAAAGTGCTTTGTAAACATTAAAGCATTATATAATGTGACATCTGTTTGGCCTATGATTATTGTTATTACAAACATCATACGTTTACTTAGAACTTTCAACTATAAAAAGCATAAGTTATTATAGAATGATATATTTGGAACTGGAAGGGACATTGGAGGCTTTGGAGTACATGATTTTATAGATAAGAAAACTGAAACCCACATGGTTAAATAGATTACTTAGGGTCATACAACTAGTATATGTCTGAAGTAGGATTTGAACTTGGGTCTTCCTGATTCCCAGTTCAGCATTCTATTCATTGTACCACCTAGCTGAAGAGAGGTAAATTGAGACAAGCATTATCACCATTTTCCATATGGGGAAGCTAGAGTCCACACCGGGCAAAATAACGCCTAAAGTCATATAGCCAGCTAGCAGCAGATCTGATTCTAGAACCCAAGGCTTTTGACTCCTTGCCTAGAGATCTTTCCACATCACCCTCAGAGCAGCCAAGAGGATTTAACCAGTTCCATATTTCTAATAAGAGGGATGCTAGTCACTGAAAAAGAAGGGACCCGAATAAAAGCTATGATTCATATAGAACTTTAAAGGTTTCAAAGCTCTTTCTATATTATTTCTTTTGGTCCTCATAATAACCCTGTGAGGAAGGTGATGTTATTATGCCCATTTTAGAGATAAGAAAATTAAGCCTCAGAGAGATTAGAGACTTGTTGAGGGTCACAAAGTTAGTAGCAACCAGATCTCCAGGGAAGCAGGATAGGCTGTGACTTCAGTAGTAAGGACCTTACAGGCCACAGGTAAAATGATCTGGAGAGAGAGAAGTCGCTGATGGCATGATAAGCTCCCTCCAGACACAGCATCCAGATTAGGTCAGGCACTCAACCCTTCTCCAAGTTCAGTAGGGGAGTAGGTAGGTTGTCCCACGTAACAAAGTAATCTGGCAATATCATAGAAGGCCTGGTGTCTCATAGGGAAGCAGAAGGTCAAACTCAGGTGAAGCTGATTAGTTTTTGTACCTCCTACACCACAGGCAAGGTGATGCCAATAAATTTGTCGTTCAGTTGCATCCAACTCTTAGTAAATGGGTGGACTGTAGCACACCAATACTGGCCAGGGGTTTTCTTGGCAAAGATTTTGGAATGGTTTGCCATTTCCTTCTCCAGCTCATTTGACAGATGAGGAAACTGAGGCAAACAGGGTTAAGTGACTTGCCCAGGGCCACACAACTATTAAGTGTCTGAGGCTGGATTTGAACTCAGGTCTTCCTGACTCTCCAGGCCCAGTGCTCTGTCCACTGAGCCACCTGCCAATTGGCAGCCTCCTGCCAATAAATTAGGAAGTCTCAAGTTTTGTGCAAGTACGATTCCAAATTTGGAGTGCTCTGGAGAAGGGGCAGGACAGGGTAGGGGTAAGAGGCAGGAGTGGAGGGTATTTTGAGAATGGAGAATGGAGTCTGAAACAAGAATGACTAAGTGTCTAAAAGCAAAGGTTTTTCAAACTACCACAACAATGCTTCCAATAAGAATGGATTTGTAGAATGTTTCCCCCTCTCCTGAAAGTAAATCCCAGAAAGAGGGGAAAAAACATCACCTGCAGAACTCCACTTATCAAGAGGCACTGGCCTCAGAAAGATTCAGCTGCCAATACAGTAATGAATGATTTTCTGTGAAAGAAAAATAAACACCACTCATTTGGAGAGCCATTGCTCAGCCTGTGAACTCAGAATACCAATTTCCAAATTAAATGTTAAAAACCCACTCAAAAGGAGGAGTTGATAAGTACTGTATCAACTCCCCAAGGCAATGCTAATCTTTTACCTGTCTTTTGATAATCAGAGCTCAACCCAAACCCACAGGGATCGACACTTCCTTTTCTTGTGCTTAAACTACTTTGAATATTGCATAAGAAATGCATGAAAGTTAGGAAATAAAGTTCACTATAATGATCAAACCCACTGACTTTCTTCAAAATAAAAATAACTGAGTCCAGAGTTTTCTAAATCCAAAGAGATTTAGAGTGATGGAAAGAGCGCTGTATTTGGAATCAAAATCCTGGATTCTAATCCTGGCTGTGCCATTAGCATCTTGGTGATTTGGGAAAGTCTCTCCATGCCTCAGTTTCCTCCTCTGGAAAATGAAGGGTTGAACTATCAGGGATGGAGAATCTGCAGCCTCAAGCCACATGTGGCCTTCTAGGTCCTTGGGTACAGTCTTTCGACTGAGTCCAAGTCTTACAGAACAAATCCTTTTATTAAGGGTATTTGCTCTGTGAAATTTGGATTCAAAGGGCCACACTTGAGGACCTAGAGGGCCACATTGACCTCAAGGCCACAGGTTCCCCACCCCTGGACTAAATGATCTCTAAGGTCTCTGATTTAAAATCCCAGGAAGGAAATTGATAAGTTAGAATGTATCCAAAAGAGAGAAACCAAGAAAGAAAAGTTCATGCTATGCAGGAATCAGCCAAAGGAACTAGGGGTGTTTAACATAGAGAAGACTCAGGATCAGAAACAGGGGACATAATAGCTATTTTCAAGTATATAAGGCACCGTCCTATGGAAACAGAATCAGAAATGTTCTGCCTGACCCCAGAGAGCAAACAAGGAGTGATGGGTAAAAGTTGCATGGAGATAAATTGAAGTTTAATGTGAGGGCAAATTTCATATCAAAAAATAGAATGGGTCACCTCAGCAGATGGTGGGTGCACTCCAAAGGAGGTCTTCATGCAAAGGCTTGTGGTCAATTTGCATGGTCTGTTGTAGATGGGCTTCTGACCTTGGCCTAGATGGACTGGATGATTCTGGGGTCCCATCCAAACCCAAGACGCTGTGATTCTAAGTCCTATAATGGCAACCCTGAGTTCCAATTCCATGGAAGAGAATTACAACCCATGAGATAAAGATAAGCTTCGCAAGGACAGAGACCGCCTGACTAGTCTATTTGTATGCCCAATGCATAACACCGTGCCTAGGACAGAACAGGTGCTGAATAAATTTTTATTGATTAATCAGCAATGTGGCCTAAGCCAGTTAGAATGATAATAAAATACATTTTAAAATGCCGTTTTAAAAAATCATTCAAAATAGCAAGAATGTCGAAGCCAATGCAACAGCAATCCAACTCAAATCAACAGATTTGCTGCAGGTGCTCCTCTGTGCCCAGTGAAAGACAATATTGAGCTCTTTCTCTGCTCCCTTTCCCCCTCTAACCCCTGTGTTGGCTCAGTTTCAACTTAGCACAATCTTGGATTTCCTCAAGGAACAATTTACTTTTTCGAAGTGCATAATCAGGAATTCCTGAATATAACCATCTTTTAATACAACCCTGGCCAGTAAGGAGTGGAAGTTGTTATTACATTCATGACTGTTAAGGGGCCCATGTTTAAACCAGTTGGTAGTCTCAGTCTATGTCCTTGAAAAGAGACACAGTAGCTGGCCAAATGCTCGACAGGAATTCTGTGCTGTTGACAATCTCAGCAGAGAAGCCATAATTCAATAAGAATAAGAAAAACAAGAGAAATCTAGCAATACACAGAAACAGACCTAGACTGATATTTTTCAGAGTTATAGGTGTACCCTCAGGGAAGGAGATGTCCTAAAAGCAACAAACATTTGATTACGTTCCTTTGGTTCCCAGTTCCTGTTTCATGGAGCTTATGGTCGAGTAAAGGGATTAGATAACTGTTATGTACAATATTACATGGTGAGTTAGAGAGGTGCACATAGAATGTTATGAGTTTTGATGGGGAACGCTCACAAAACAAGGGGATCAGAGGAAGCTACATGGAGGTGGGAGCATTTAAGAAGGGATGGGAAGACAAAGAACCACCAGAGTTCAGGGTATGTTGAGATTACTTTAGTTTGGCAAAGCCAAAGAGTTTATGGAACATAATGAGATGAGAGAAGACTGGAAAGATAGAGTGCCATTGGATTGGAGGGGGTGCCTTAAATGCCAGGAATTCAAGTCACTTAAACCCCTTAGAACTGCACTTACAAGTCTTTCTGGACAGAGCATACTGAACAGAACCATCATTATTATTCCCATTTTAGATTAGAAAACTGATATTCAAGCTTCTTGGGATCAGAATTGTGGTCGCTTCTATCTCTGTAGCCCTAGGACCTGGCATAGGGTCTCATATGTTGTAAGTGAGTAATACATTCTTATTAGGTTGAGTTGGATTGAATATAGGATGGAAATAGCCATGTAGGTGGCATCACAAAACAGTTTGGTTTTCTGGACTATGGCCTCCTCCTACACCAGAATGATGGGCAAAGGATGATGTTAATCTTGAGAATACAAGGAAAAACTTGCTAAGCAAGAGATTTGCCAGCCTGATAAAGAGTGCTATAAATGGATACTTAAGAGGAGAAGAAGAAAAATATCCAGCCAAAACTGTAAAACCAGATCCTCTAGAGGACCACAGGCAAAACATAGAGAGAATGCTTTGTAAGAGTGGTACCCAGTAATTCTCAAGAGAAAACGTTGAAAGGGATCATGAAAAATACTTATGTCCTTGGACTTCTATATAACCATCCACCAAACATAGGCAATAAACCCAAGTACACTTGAAACTTTAACCAAGAGAGGTAAACAAAATAATATCATGGGTATCACTGAAACCAAGGCAAGGTTGATTCAGGGCAAAAGAACATTGGACTTGTAGTCAAAAGATCTGGGTTCTAATCCTAGATCTGATGTTTACCCAATTGTGTGACTTTGGGTAAATTATTTCAACTAATTCCTACTTTTCACCTATGTAAAAGGGGAGTGCAGCATCTAGGTGACAGTGGGGATGGAGTACCAGGACTGGAGTCAGGAAGTCTCATCTTCCCTGAGTTCAAATCTGACCTCAGACACTTTCTAGCTGTGTGACCCTGGGCAAGTCACTTAACTCTATTTGCTTCAGTTCCTCATCTATAAAATGAGGAGGAAATGGTAAACCACTTAGTATCTCTGCCAATAAAACCCAAAATGAGGTCACAAAGGGTCAAATATGACTGAAAATGACCGAACAACAATATAATTGCATTACCAACCTTACTTGGTTGTTGCAAGAGTTTCTAGTACCATGTAAACAAGAGCTATAATCAGCATTGGTAAGTTTGAATGATAAGAACATCCCAATAGAATGATGTAATTTGTCCAAAAGAAACAAATCCATTCAAAGGGATAGAAAGAAGTGTGGTATTGAAGATGCTCTATACCTGGGTGGAAGTCTACAGCTTTGTGGTTGCATACAACAGAGAGTATTGGGATGAGGACAAAACAAAGGAAAAACAAGTAATGGGATTTCGGGGACACTGTATAGCCTAAGAGGACATGGATATTGCCTTACCAAGACAGATGAGGAAAATGACACAGAGGCAAAAATAATTTCAAGATGAGTGACTTCAACTATCCAGAATTCTTCTAAACTCCTTCTGCTTAGAGCAGAACATCTTAGGAATTCTTGTTCTTGCCTCGCTGATGGTTCCAGCTCTCAGAAGGTAGGGGAAGACAGAACCAACAAGGAAAAAAATTACTTGGAAGCAACTTGGAATAATAGAAAGAGCATTTGAAGTCAGAAGACCTGAATTGGAATCCTAGTTCTGCAACTTAGCAACTGTGGGATCATACAGAAGTCATATTAGCTCTTAAGGCCTCAGTTTCCTCTTCTGTAAAATGGGGAATTTAGATTGAATGATCTTTAAGGTCCCTTAGAATTATAATTTAGGGAAGTAAAATGACTAGAACTTTGGAAGAAAGTGACCATTTCACCTTGGAATCCATAAAAGAAAGGAATATCAAAAAAGGCATAAATGCAGGCGTGCATTATAGCTATTGGCATATATGTCTTTTTCCCATACTATATTGGAAATGTGTGAGGGTTTGCATTTCTCTCCAGAAGCTAGCACAGTCTTCTGCTCAGAGGGACCCCTAAATGTCTTTATTAAAGCAGATTTCAAAACAATCAGAGAAAAGAGAGCACCTAGCATAGGGCCTTACACACTAACAAAGGTGCCTAATAAATGTTTATTGAACTGAATGTTCCCATGGCATACCCTCCAAGAGGAAAAATCCCTGAAGAAGGATGGGAGCTTCAATAAAATGCCAATGCAATTATAGGCAATCTCTATGAGAGTAAAGGGTACAAGATTTAAAGAAAATTGTGTGGTTGTGTAGTGAGCTGCCTTTGAAGGCAGCTAGGAGGTGCCATACTGCACAGAGCCTGGGACTTAAAGTCAGGAAGACCTGAGTTCAGATTCAGCTTCAGACACTTACTAGCATCATGTTCCTGAGCAAATAATTTGACTTCCGTCTCAGTTCTGTGATCTAATAGTATCTACTTCACAGAGTTGCTATGGGGATCAAATGAGATAATATTTGTAGAACACTTTGCAAACTTTGAAGTGTTATAAAAAAGTTTTTCATCCATTTTCAATTGTGTCTGACTCTTTGTGACCCTATTTGGGGTCTTCTTGGCTAAGATACTGGAGTGGTTTGCCACTTCTTTCTCCAGCTCATTTTACAGATAAAGAAACAAGCAAACAGACTTAGGTAACTCACCCAGGGTCACACTACTCACGTTCTGAGGCCAATTTAAACTCAGGAAGATGAGTTTTTCTGACTCCAGGCTCACACTCTATCCCCTGCACCACCTAGCTGCCCAGTTATGTAAATACTAGCTGCTACTACTACTATTATTATTATTATTATTTATTGTGATTAGTTTTTTTTAAATGCATTGAAGGTAGAGATAGGATCTGGATCTACGATTTCATTGATATATGGAACTGCAAGATGAGGAAATTCTCTCTTCCAATGCCTTCTCTGCAATGTACAATCTTAGTTGCCCAGAGCACTAAGAGATAAAGTGACTTGCCCAGGGTCACACTGCTAGTACGTGCTACAGGCAGGATTTGATCCCAGGTCTTCCAGGCTCCAAAGCCAACTCTCAGGTCACTATACCAAAATCAATCTCCAATATGGGAGGAGAGGTACATAATGCAATGCAAATTTAATCCAGTAGCACGAACCTAAACATGGTGTGGGGAAGCCCAAGGCTTAGAATAAACTAAGGCTTCCCCCAAAATGCTAAAGACAACAAGAAAAATAGTTTTTAGTTGCATGTAAGACAAAAAGAAGAAAGAGATATGCCTACAGCTTAAAGCAGACAATTTTAAAGTACTATAAGCAAAACAAACTAACACCCTGACTATGTTTGATAGCCTATGGTCCCTTCTTTTAGTAAAAAAGCAGTGGACTACATGTGCTGTGTGGTATACACTGTCAGACATAGTGCATCCATTTGTTTTGCTTAACAGCACTTCTTTATTATAAGGAAAGGTTCTACTGTGGCAGAGGATTATTGAAAATCATAATGATTTCTTAAAGAAGCAATAATACTTTTTTAAATGCAATAACTACAGATTTCTGTTTATGCTAGTGACATGAAAGGTCACAGAGAAAGCCTATCTCTCTCACACATTGTCCAACAATGATCTAAAAAGGGTATCAGATCAAATTGAAATCAAAAAATCCAAAGAAAAACATTAGTAAGGGCCTTCATGCAGGCTAGCAATAGAGGAAAAAAAAAACAACACGAAGCTGTGAACAC
Organism: Vombatus ursinus; assembly: GCF_900497805.2. Classification (NCBI taxonomy): domain Eukaryota; kingdom Metazoa; phylum Chordata; class Mammalia; order Diprotodontia; family Vombatidae; genus Vombatus; species Vombatus ursinus. The sequence goes on along the minus strand of NW_020954625.1, from coordinate 6,998,608 downwards.
TGGCACAGAGGCCCTATTAGGGAAGCTTGCGTGAGCTCAGGTGAACAAAGCAGAAACCTGAAGCAATGTCCTGACCAGGAATGCCTGAGAGGGAACAGAGGACCACAGAATTCTGACCAAGGATACTGAAGTCTGCCAACACACTGAGTGCAGACACAGAAAAGGAGGTAGAAGCCAGAAGCAGGAACCCAGGTGATTGAGGTCTGGAGCAAACAGGGACAAACCACCCTCAAGATAGTGATGTCAGGATCAAACAGGGCCAGATCACTCCATTCTAAAACATGGAAGGAAGTGGTGCCTAGCTCTGGCACAAAGTCTCAAATCATGAACTAATGCTAAGGATAGTACTGAACAGAACAAGATATCCAACATTATGAAGAAATATTATAGATCAATATTATTGTGTAAGTGGCAAGAACCTGACGAGATTCATGTCCCACTGACACCACCTTCAAGACCAATGGGTCACCTTGATGTTAGGATGAGGCACTAGAGGAGGATCATAGTGTAATGTGTATACATGTATACACACACACACACACACACACACACACACACACACACAATGTAGAACCTTCTCCCAGCTATTTTTAATCAACCAACCATCAACCTTTTTCAGTTTTCTATTGAATCTTTGACTGCCTCCTGTTTAAACACTCTCCCTGTCCATGACATTCCATATACCATCTCCATGCTTTTGAGCAAATGCCACCCCTCCCCCATGTGTGGACTGTACTCCTTCTATACTTCAGTCTGGATAAATTCCTGGCATCCTAAAAAGCATTGTTCAGATGTTGCCACTTACACAAGAAGAAATATTGTAGGTTTCTGAAGTAAAACCCAGAAGAGAATAACTCCACACCAACTACCAGCAGATCCTCAGAGGAAAAAAAATGGATTGGCCCCAAGAAATGAAGAGGAAATAAAAGAGAAATATGATCTCAATGAAGAAAGAAATAACAAATAGAGTAGCAAATGAAATTGAAAGTTCCAAAGGAAAGAATCGGAAGGAGAATAAGTAGTTTAGGCCACAGCTTTGCCCAAGTAATGGCCTACCTAAAAATTAAAAGGGACCACATAAAATTCAATGATTCCACGGCACAACAAGAAATATTAGAATAAAATCAAAAGTTTAGAAAATAGAAGATAATGTAAGGCATTTACCATCAAAAATAAATGACCTGGAAGAGAATTCAAGAAGAAATAGTTTAAGAATTCTTAAATTTTCAGAAAAACAAAACTAGTTACCATTTTTCAAGAAATCACAAATTATAAGCATCAAAATTTATGAGAACTACAAAGCAAAGTGAAAATTAGAAGACTATACCAGTCACCTGGTAGAAGGAAGGCTAGGTCGAGCAGGCATCAGCTGAACCTCACTCTTATCTAAACCATAGAAAAGTAGGTTGAACACATAAACACACAGAGAGGTGTATTAATTCACGTAACAACAGGGAAATCTACTGGGAAAGGAAAACAGGAAGGAGTTTAAGAGGGAGGGTAGAGACACAGAGGAAATAATCACAAGCAAAACAAACTTCACCTTCAAAGGACAGATCATAAAAGCAGATTAAAAAGGAAAGAGAAAATAGAAGAACCAATGATCAGAGTCAAGGTAAGGATGGACAGTGGAGGGGAAGCAGATTGTTCTCATTTCAAATCACTCGTGCTGGCCACTTTCTTTCTCTTTCATCACCTTCTTCTTTGTAAAGAGAAAGGCAAGGAACAAAGAAAGGAAAAAATTTAAGAGGAGAAAATGGAGAAAAAGACACAATTACAATCATGACCATGGATATACTGCTGAGGGTCCACATAGCACTTAGAGAGCTGGCCACTAGGCTCAAGTCAATTATGTCACTTCCTGGCTGCATGACCTTGGCCAAGCGATTTAACCTCTCATGCTCTCGGAAGTTCTAAAATACTACGGGCACAGAGAAGGTGTCACTTTGCTTTAGTAAAGGGAGTTCCCTTACCTAGGAATTCCCTATAACATTAAAATCATAGGTCCAATCTTGAGCCCTAACTGTGAACACAAAAAGGATGAATTTAGCAGCAAAACAATAGAGGACTACAGAATGGATCAGAAGGGAGACTCCCCACAATCTGTTGTTTACGAAAACACACTGGAAACATAAATACTCACACAGAGATAAAATGGAGGCCAAGAGCAGAATGCATTATGCTTCAGGTCAACTTGAAAAAACACGGAAAGTACTCATGATTTCAGACAAGGCAACAACCACCACAAAAAACTGACATGGCTAAAGTAGATAAATCAAACGACAATTTGCTTCAAGGCCATGAAATAACATCGATACTTAATATATGTGCACCAAATAGTATAGCATCCAAGTACTTATAGAGAAAGTTTATTGAATTACAGGGACAAACAGCAAAACTGAAATGAATAGTTCACATTTTCTAGGGATGATTGTTCTAGAGAATTTAATATTATTGGAACTTTTAAAGCAAGGCAATCCCCCCGACTTGTCCTGAAGTCCTCTTTCAAAAATCATTTGTCAAGGTTTGGGGTGTAGGAGTGGTTTGGAGGAAAGAATGAAGGGAAGAGGATACACACCATCTGTTATAGTCACAAGAAGTATTATCCATGGAGGGTTTAATTACACTTCAAGGAACTGTGATTTCATCGGTGTGGGAGGGCTCTCCACCAATGAAGAGCCAGCCCCTTCTCTAGCTTAGTAGACAGATCTTTGAGACTTGTCATTGTGATGGAAAAAAATCATTCTCCCTTGGCCAGCCCAATCATGAGTTTCTCCAAATTTAACTGGGTTGTTCCTCAGGTGACTCTCATAAAAGTCCACATCATAATCCATCACCAGATTTTTCCTCAAGGCCTTTATAGCTTTGGAAATCCTGACAAGGTTCATGTCCCACTGCCACCACCTTGGAACCAATGGGGCACCTTGATGTTAGGATGAGGCACTGGAGGAGGAACATAATGTAATGTTTACACATGTACATACACACACACACACACACACACACACACACAATGACGAACCTTCTCCCAGCTATTTTTAATCAACCAACCACGGGGCAGCTAGGTGGCTCAGTGGATAGAGCACTGGCCCTGAAGTCAGGAGTACCTGAGTTCAAATCCGGCCTCAGACGCATAGCACTTACTAGCTGTGTGACCCTGGGCAAGTCACTTAACCCCATTGCCTAGCCAAAAAAAAAAAAATCAACCAACCATGGACTTTTTTCAGTTTTCTGTTGGATCTTTGACTGACTCCTGTTTAAATGCTTTCTCCATTCATAGCATTCCGTCTACCATCTCCATGCTTTTGAGTGAATGCCACCCCTTTCCCCCATTCCTGGACTGCACTCCCTTACTTCAGTCTGGGAAATCCCGTAGCTTCCTAAAAAGCATCACTCAGATGTTGTCACTTACATAGGGCCTTTCCTAGTCTAGCCACTATCCCAGTTATAGCAATTCCTCCTCCTTGCAATTCCTTCACATTGTCTTGAATATACTTCTGCATTTTGTATTATTTACTGGTGTACATGTTGCATATGCCAATGTTAAATGCCACTTTGTATGCTCCTTCCAAGTAAACTGTAAACTCCTCAAGGGTAAGAATTTCATCTTCTTTTTTTTCATCCCCAGAGCCTAGCATAGGGGCTACCTCATAGAAGTTTGATAAATTGACTGTTGGGTTGACTTGAATGTCCACGGAACAATAGAGTCAGTCACTAAGGACATTTGCAAACTAAGAGGGATGCACTAGCTGAGAAGGGACCTGCAAGTTTCCTATTGAGTAGCAGAATACTATAGAGCAGGGAACACCATCTGTATGCCAACCCAAGAAGTGAGAGAAAGGCAGCCTTGCACTCATCCAGGTTCTACTTACAGCAGACACGTGTTGCAGGAGGCACATGACGTCAACCATGTCAGCTAAGATGAGCAGCCTGGTGACAGCAGCCAACAAGGCACGGGCAGCCTGAACCACGGCCTCCCTCTTTGGCAAAAAACAGGGATCATCTGTAAATGTTTCAGCTGATATCTTCAGAGCTTCACCTGAAAAACAGACCCACCCAAAAAAAAAAATCAGTTAAAGAGAAACATGGCCTATTCATATCCAAATATTCATGCTGGTACTCTCCATGTCGATAAAGAACTGGAAACAAAATGGGTCCCCATAGATTGGGGAATGGCTTTATAACTTGTGGCACAGGAAAGTAATGGGAAATCATTGTGTCATAAGAAATGAAGAATATGAGGTGTTCAGAGAAACAAGAAAAAACATATAAACCAACACAGGGGAAAACTAAGTGAACTAGGAAATGAATACACACAGCGACTGTGACAATGAGAGCGAAAAGAATAGTAAACTAAAGCTGAGCATTCTATCATTGGAATAAACAATCTTGGCCCCAGAAAGTGGATGAAGAAACACAAATCCTTCCTTTCACTGGATCATGGGAGCCTGTGGGTATGAAGTGTTATGTATGTGGTCAGATGTGATTGTTGCATCATTTTTAAATAAATGGTTTTTTCTTTGCTTTGTTGCAAGGGAAGGTTCACAGGTATGAGTGAGAGTAACTGAGGGAATATATCCAAAAATGACTGTGATACAACAAAAAAAATGCATCAATAAAAATTTGTAAGTATTTTTAAATCAATCACACGTTTAAGGAGAGTTGATCAGAGGAGTCAAGCACTCACCCTCAGGTGGAAATCAGCTTCCCCAAAAGATTCCTGAAACAGCTAGGTGACATAGTGGATAAAGTGTTGAGTTTGGAGACAGGAAGCTCTGAGATCTGCTTTGGACTCGGATACTTAATTAGCTGGAAAAGTCACAACCTCTGTCTGATTCCACTTCCCCATCCATAAAATAGGGATAATAAAGGTAGAGCACTTTGCAAAATAGTAAAGGGCTATAAAAATTAGCTATTATCATTACTAATATTATTAACTGTTATTGTTACTAATATTACTGCTGCTAGTGCTGCTACTACAACTACTACTAATACTAATACTACTACTACTACTACCACTACTACTACTACTACTACTACTAGCAATCCAAAATTGAAAACCCAAATGAGTTGGGGTTGATGGGGAAATCAACCCCCTACCATCTGGAGAAAAAAATCAACCAAACTTCCCTTCTCAAAAAAAAAAAAAGAAGTAAGCACTCAGGGTTTGTAAGCCATCAAACAATCCCCATCCCGTGGATGTAGAATCCATATGAATACTGGGTAAACTGTCCAGACTCAGGTTCTAGAGTGAACAGTCTAGATCTAATGAATAATAAGAAGAATTAAGTACATGAAGTAAAACTGCAAAGACATATTGGGCTTCCAAAAATAATTAGGCACATGGGACTCATTAAAATTCAACACTTTATACCCCAAATACACCTGAAGATGAAAGCATGACACAAATCTCCACAATGCTTTGGGCTCAGATGAACTAGATCCAATCCTGGCAGTTAATATCAAGAGAATCATTTGCTACTTTGACTCCTTTCCCTGACCTAGAGTTACTTGAGGAAAATCACTAAATCTAGCTTATATTTGGCTTCTGCCTAGGTTTTCCAAATGTGAGTAAAAGGGACCAATACATACGGGTAGAGCAGCCATTATTTCACCAAAGAAAAAACACAAAACTTGCACAGGATTCATAGGAACTCACAAATGTCTACAGAAACCCCAAATATTCAAAATGCCCATTAGCTCCTTACAGAAGGGAACTGAAGCTAAGGTTGCCCCAGTGGCCCCTGTGATATTCTGGTGAATCCCTAGCCCAACCAATTCCTCCTAGACCAGTAATGTCCCTGTCTGGTTTGGATTCCTATCCCCACCTCAAGGCAAAAATATCTTGCCAATTGAGCAACCCCCTTCAATCCTAACCTTCACCATCCAAATAACTTTCTAGCTTTGTTCTCTTCATTGGATGATGCTCGGGAACTAGGTGGGCAATTCTCTTCTTTCTCCAAATTACACTGAATCAGGAAATTCTTTCCTTCCTCAAAAAGATATGGTCACCAAACTCTTGAATTTGGAAACTCCTCAACTTGGGGTTACACTTGAGGCTACCCCCAAAACTAAGACTTCCTTCTCAAGCTAAGTGGACAGGCACATACCTGTTCCTTCTAATAGTTTCTAAAGGAAATCTCTCATTGGTCTCAACTACCAATATCTGTTGAGCTAGGAAAATTTGCTCTCAGGATCTCTCCTCTCAAGACATGTTAAAAAAAAATGTGACTCCTCCTTGCTTTTGCCCCAACATCTCATTTCCAGATCCTAGGTGGAGAAGAATAAGAGGGAGGATAGACTGATTTCCTACCTTCCTTCACCCCACCTTGTCTCCCTTTCAGGAGCATCCAATGAAACTACCATCAGCCCTTGAAATTGCTAGCTTCCACTGAACATGAAAGCCACCTTGTTTACAAAATATAGTAAATCCCTTACATGAAAAGACCTTCCAATCCAATATGATAGAATAGCGTCCTCCTTTAAGTCAAGCACATGGCAGCTCCCTTCTAAAGGTTTAATATCAAGAGAACTCTCTCATGGTACTACTCCCTCATACAGTCTACATCTGATAGTTGGTCCCCCAAAAAAAGTTTCACTGTGGTAGAAAATGTACCATATCTCCTTCAAATTATAAACATTTTATTCATGTTCTTTGGCATTAAGAAAATGACTCATTTAATTTCTACCTTATTTACAAAAGAACAAGAAAAATTTAACTTGTTAAATCCATTAAGTCCATAAATTTGGATATTTCTGGTACCATGGATAATGGAAACAATGACATTTCTCCTAATAATCAAATCCTTAAAAATCCTTCATACAACATGGTACATTACAATTAGATATAACAATGAATTTTGAGGTCATGCCATATAAGTTTCAGTTAAAGGAACTGTGAATGCCTAATCTAGAGAAGAGAAGATTCAGGAGGTACATGATAGTTATGTTTAAGTACCTGAAGAGTAATTTAATGGAGGAAAGATTGAATAAAGCACTGGTATTGGGAAAAAAAAAACATATGTTTCATTTTTGTCTCATACACTTACTATTTATGTGACCCTGGGCAAGTCACACTTCCTTATCTATAAAATGGAAGTGATAATAGTACCTAACACTGATAGCAGAGAGGAAGAAATGAGATAATATGCACAATGAAACTCTTTTTTTTGCTTTTTGCTAGGTTATTGGGGTTAAATGACTTGCCCAGGGTCACACAGCTAATAAGTATTGTGTATTGTATGTCTCAGACCAGATTTGAACTCAGGTCCTCCTGACTCCAAGGCCAGAGCACTATCAGCTGCACCCCTTAGCTGCCCCGCACAATAAAATATTTTAAAAACCTTAAAATAATATGTATTATTTGTCATCATCATCATCATGATCATCATCATCATCAGTCATCATTGTCATTGTTGTGTTTGGCCTCAGAGGCTAGGACCAGAAGCAATATGTGAACACTGCAGTAAGATAAATTCATACTTGGTATCAGGAAAAACTTCCTTACAATTAGAGCTGTCCAAAGTAGAAGACACTGACTCTGGGGGATAGTGGGCTCTCCCTCCATGGAGGTCTTCAAGCAGAGACTTGGATATTATAGAGAGATTTCTCAGTCCAGTATGATTTGGATTGGATCATTTTTGTGATCTGTCCCACCATCCTCCATGTGGAAGTGAGGCTGGGTTTGTTTTGTTTGTCCCTGGAGGGAAAAACTGAGAGAAATAGGGTGAATATACAGAGAGTTAGATTTCAGATTGATTATAAGGAAAAACTGCCTAGTAACTAGAGGCATTTTAAAATAGGATGGGGCACCTCAAGAGGCAGTGGGACCCTTATCCCTGGAAGTCTTCAGAGAGAGACTTGGGCGAGCACTTGTTGAGAATGTTGCAGAGGAAAATGTTGTTAAGCATACCTAGGATAAAAGTGCCTTCCCAGTTCTCTGCTTCTGTATTTGGGTCATGAAGACTAGACCTAATAACTATCTCACAGCCCTAAACACTATGACATGAAACCCCCTTGGAGCACAAATGCTGAGAGCTCAGAATCATATCCTCTTTATAAGCTGTGGTACCACTGGGCTTTTATACTCACTTGGGTCATGATTCCACCCACTCTATAAAAGTTAAAACTATGTACCAACTACCCAGGTGAAAATAGTAACACTTCCAAACCAGCCAAGGCTTCACCCTGCCATGCAAAAAACAAGTGTTTTCATCTTGGTGAGGCCACCATTGAATTGAAAACATAGAAGAAAAAGGTGCCCTGATTCTCTGTGAAAAGTCTAAGGACTAGGGGCACTCAATAAAATCCAAATGAACCTGAGGAAAGGAAGAATTTCCCTCACCAATAGCCAGGAAGCACTTAAAAAGTGATCTCCCAATATCTAGGACAAAACTTAAAGGTAAAATATTCCAAATTTGGAGCCTTTGAGGAGAAAAACTGATAATTTCTCTATGTGTGGGAGTTAAGAGAAGTCAAGGCTACTGCTAAAAAATAAAAGTGTCTTTAAAAGGCATGAATCTAGAGTCACCCAAAGGACAGTGATCATCCTCTTGCTGCAGCAAGAGTGAGAAGTCATTGATGGACAATGCATGTGCTCCATGAGTATCTATCTAACATCAAAAGACAGTCAAGAAGGCCCTCAGCACACTGGGTCGACCTCTCATGTTATATTTACAGGAAGATTTACAAGATTTACCCAGATTTGATAGTTAGAGATGGCTTAGTATCTGTATCATTAGAGGGAATACCTACATTCATTAAAAAGTACAAATTCATAGAAGTATCCAAAAATAAGAACATGAGTTCTTATTGACAAGTGATAAACACAGAGTAGTTCAGCTGATTCATATAATAGGAGCAGCTTCCTCTCTGTTATTCATTAGAATGAAAGCTCCTTGGGGACAGGCACTGTTTGTTTTGTCTTTGTATCTCTAGGACTTAGTACAGTGCCTGGCACACAGCAGGTGCTTAATAAATGCTTATTGATTGACTGATCTTAGTTCTGAAGAGCAGCAAATGAATATTACATTTATTAACTGTGAAGCTAAACACTAATATTCCTTCTGCATAGAAAATTAGTATACATTAGCATTTATAAAATTAGCTAAAATTGCCCAAAAAGCAGACTTTGCTGTTTAATAAATACTGTCCTGCACTATATAGAGTGCATATAATAGCAGATTTTTTCAATATAATGGATTATTTTTCAAAACTGTTATTTTCTTTATATAAGCATTTGATCTCTGGGAGGGAGGAGAAGAGAGATGTACTGGGAAATATAGGTAATATAAAAACAAAAGATATCAATAAAATTTACATTTTAAATGATATCAAAAGTAGATAAGGTAGATAAAATACATGATAGATAGATGGATGGATGGATGGATGGATGGATGGATGGATGGATGGATGGATGGATAGATGAATGATAGATGGATGATAGATAGATACTGTCCTATGATTAATTAGTAATTTTATACCTTAATGAATAGGAACTCCAGCTAAAAACACAAAAATAAAATAATTGCAATCTTCCTTTTCCCAACCTAAGAGCATTTTCCTGAAATACATGTTCAAAAATTTCTCTCCTACTGGACACATTTCATGCCTTTCCTGTAAAAGACATTTTCATTGATGCCAAATTTGTCAGCATCATGAATAAGTATTTATTACACAGGCAATCAAATAAGATGGCAAGCTCAGCATCGTACTGACAGACTTACAAAGACATATTGGCAGCATTATGGTAGAATACAAAGAGCTCTGACCATGGAGTCAGGGGAGTTTGGGGTTCAAATCCTATCTCTGATATTTACCTCTCAGTGCTCTAGGGAATGCTCTAAGTGTATAAGCTACAGAAAAAGGTACCAACCTGCCTTGGTAGAGGAAGTTTCTTCCCCCAGGAGTTTTCTATACCAATGAAATCACAAGTCCAGTGCCAAACCCAGTAACCCCAGGACTGTCAGAAGGGTCATTGTCATCATTAGTAAAATGATAGTAATGGTAGCACCAGCCCCACAGAAGCTTTGGGAAGAGAGCACTACAGGAATGTGGCCCGTCATTTTTACTATAGTTTCCAACAATGAGAACATCTGCTCAAATTTAAAAAAAAAAACCCTGATACATGAAAACATAATTCAATTATACTAACAAAAACCAGGGCATTCATGGGTGTCTTTTCTTATTCCCAGTGGTTTGCAAAATAAATTTATTAGCGTTTTAAATTAATTTCAACACAAAACCAAATTATTTTAAACCAACTTAAAATTCAATAATACTATGAAATTTCAGATTTAAAAATGCTACAAAATACTAGAATAGCCAACTGTTTAAAGAACTGACAACGTAAAAAAAATTCATGTTATTACATGAAATTCCTGGGCAGGTATTGGGGAGGGGGTTGGTAAAATGTATAGAGCACTGGATTCAAAATCAGAAAGACTTAGGCAGGCTTAGTATATAAGTCATATAGGGACTGGGTTCTCTTTTAATTTTTTTCCTTTGATCCTGACCTGTAATTCCATCATTATAGAGAACTACCAGCTCCCTCAATACAGAGCTCCAAGCTATCTATAGCTCATAGTCTCAGAAAGCTGCTTAAGTGTACCAAAAGGTTGAAAGACTTGCTCAGGGTCACACAGCCAGTAGGTGTCTGAGGCAGACTCCAAGGTCAGACTATGCCATACTAGCAAAAATCAGAGATCCTTATCTTACTGTTTATGAATCTAAGAAATTTGTTACATAAGGAATAATTTTTTAATATTGTGTCTGCCTATCTCCCCCAGGATAGAAATGCAGGAGCTACATGGGGGCTTTAACCTACTTCTTTTTTCTGACATGTGCTGGTTCACCCCTCCTTTGGCCACCTGGTGCCTCCCTCTGCACTTTTGGGGGCCCACCATATTGATACCAATATGAACACCTGATCAACTTAGCCCACTGCAGCTCAGAACTCCCGAGCTCAAGAGATCCACCATCGTCAATCTCCCCACTAGCTAAGATCATAAGCATGTGCCACCACATCCAGCCCGCTAAACTTTTCCATTTTTAGGTAATGCAAACATTATGAAATGGGAGGTTTTGTTTCTGCATTAAGATTATAGCCCCTGCAACATTAACTCCCAATATTGCAAGTGACAGTCTTTTAAAGTTATTTACACTAAAACAGAGTGATAATAGCACACAGCAATTTACATTGTAAAACAAACAATAAAAGAATACTAATATAGATTTATGGTTCAATTATCTGTTAAAGCTTTGTATTGAAATAGCTGTCCATAAATGTTCTCCGTTGAATTTATCTCTGAGTGATGATGGGTGCTATTGACTGGAATGTCACGAATAAACATGCCTTTTAGGATTATTTCTGATGCAAATCTTTGTTTGGGGAAGGAAGAATCAGTTATGACACCTGCCCACACTGGATACTAATCTTGTGTTTTCTGGCATATCTTTCTGAAATTGAAGAAAATGCAGGTATTTATACCTCCCCAGCAAGACTCTACTGAGCTAGCAAAAGCTGGAATTTGTATCCTTGATTTTCCAAGAGCACTAAAGGAATTCCATTACAAAGAGGCAGGTGGGCAGGATGGAAGTCTAGAGTTGGTCTAGGGTTTATAGACTCTATTCTCTTCCCTTCCTGGAAAATCAGGAAATTTAGCTTCCTATCTTGTGATATCTCTTCCATTCTCCAGGCATTTCAAATATTCCTAACAGTGGTTTGGCAGTCCCAACAGCTACTTCAGAACCCCTAAAATAAAATTCATTTGAGTCTGGTGACTTAAATTAAAGAGTAGCTACTTGTATCTTTTGGAAATAGAGTCCCCATTACCCATTTTTATTTTGTCATTTCAAGAAACAAAAGGAAAATTGAGAAGTTCTACCTTCTTTGTATTAACAGTTAACATCATCTCATACTCCCCAAGCAAAGATCTTTTCCATATTTCATCCTCCTATTTTCCCAGATATAACTTTTTTTAAAAACCCTTTTGCTGTCCTTAGATTTCCTTATTAACCTTGAATCATTCTGAATTTTAACACTCCTGACACTACCTTTTATAAGACCATGCTATAAATTCATATTTCTTCTCTGTTACCTAGCCTAGCTCCCACCTCTTATACACATTTTTTTAATCTAAGTTAGAAAGTTTCCTATGTATCTACATCAGTCTCTTCAGACAATACTTTTTTTTTCTTTTTCATCAGAATTATTTGCACTTATGTCTTCAAAGTTTCATTCCTGTGCACCTGACATCCCTCCTAGGTTGACCTCCCCTGTAGAATTTTTGTTCATGGGATTTTACCAAGACTTCCTCTGAACCCTTTGAAATCTGCTCTTCCAGATCCCAAGGTGTACATCAGGCTATACCCAGATTTCCTTTTCTCTCTCACAAACTCAAGGAGAGAGAGGTCACTTCACCCCTAAAGTTCCCATCATTTCCACCAATCAATTCATTCCTCCTGTTAGTGGAAATCCAATTCAGAATAGAACTCTCCCTTGTCGGTTCATTTTTTGTAGTATGAATTTACCAATAAGGCAAGAGAAATTATTGACTGCTTAGCTTTTAGCAGAACGAGTACCTGCAGATGTGCAGATAATAAAAGTCCTATCCTATCACTACAATATGATGTCCTTGAACGCATCTATTTTCTCAGTTGAGATGTGAGGGCCAAAAGATGGCAATATCTGTCAATGGTGGTGACTACAGCATCAAACTTTCTCCCATACTGACCTTACCAACAGCCAGTACATAAAAGCAAGTAAAAGTGTGGTCACTTGTAATTGAAGGGATGATTTTCCTTTTTAAATCAATTTGATTCAATAAACATTTACAAAGTGCTTACTATGTGCTAAATGCTGGGGATGCAAATAAGAAAAAGAGATTGTCCCTGATCTTGTGGAGCTTAATATCTAATGGAGAAGAGAAGATAACAAACAAAGGGAAGCTGAAAAGGAAGGGGGGTCTCCAGAGGGTACCCAGCATGAGCAGAGTCAAAGCCAAGCAGTATAGTTGATGGAAAATTGGAGTTACCAGGAAGTTTATGAGCCTTCTATAAAGGAAAGCTTTAGGAGGAGTTTAGAGCACTTTCCTCCAGCCCTCCACTCAGAGGGGAGAGGCAAGTGAGGGTGACCTGAGAAAGTGTAGAATGTCAAAATCTGTCATTCTTTGTGGTGATGGGATTTCATTTTCCTAGTACAAAGGAGAGAGATACAAAGACAGAGAGATTAAGAGTCATTAAGGAAGAGACAAGATGCCAGGCAGGGGAGACTTCTGTGCAATAAAGCCATGTGCCTTTGGAGATCTTTTCATCCTGGGCAGCTTTCCTGTGTGTCTTTTTTCTCCATTTTATATATTCCTTTAGAAACATCTTATGTTCCAGGCTGTGTTATGAGTTACCAAAGGTCCTAAGACTGGAAAAATATGGAAAGCTTTAGTTGTAATGAATCTATATAATGCAATCAATAATTCTCACATCCTTAGCAATACCTTCTGAGCCCTTCCCTATTCTCTCCTATAAGCCTGTGTTAGAGGTCACAGGACCTTGGCAGCCAGAGTTTGTGGGATCAGGGACATAGAGTTAAAATACATTTAATCCTTATAACTGCTAAGTGGGGGAATGGGAGAAAGATAGTCCTCATGAAATACACACACAAATATTCACATATAATTCTTTCTTTACTCTCTCATGTCTATATTTCCCATGCCCTAGCTTGTTATTCAGATATTCAGTGTGCCATCACCATATATCCTATGGCTGCTCTAACCAAAGCCCTGTACTCTGTCTTGTGTATTATACACTCTACATTGTATCTTTCATATGTGACATTTTATACAAGTAGTCACGTAGACACATAGCATTAAGCTTTTTATTTTACTGGTGCCAGCACACATCAATAAGTTTGAATCCAGAAAATTATTATTAACAATGATAATGATGATAAAAACTCAATCTTCAAATAAACAACAAGGGATAACTATACAATAATAACTTCTACCTCTAAAGAGTTTTCTAAACACAGGATTTTTTACATCTCATCAACAATATACATAGACAACAGAGAAATTTTTCCACAGCCTGTCTCCAACCTACCTTTCCAGACTAATTACACAGTACTCCCTTTTATGCACAATAACCCAGCCAACTGGTTTTTTTTTTACTGTTTTTCATACATGGCATGCCATCTCCCATCTCCATGTCTTTGCACTGGCTGAGTCCCATGACTGAAATGCACTCTCTCCTCATCTCCACTTCTTAGAACTCTGAGTTTGCTTCAAGGCTCAACCAGAGCATTACATTTCCATGAAGCAGTTCCATATGCCCTTATATTCCCAGACCCCTAAATTATCTTGTATCTATTTTGTAGATACCTATAAATGCACATGTCATCTCCCCTGGATAGATAGACTGTAAGTAAGCTTCTCAAGATCAAGAATGTTTCACTCCATTCTCTGGGTCTCTAGTACCTACCATAATACCTGGCACGTAAAGTAGGTACTTAATAAATGCTTTTTGCTTGCCTAATTGATGGAGTAGGAATGGTGTTAGAAGGAAGAAATGAGCAATGGGGTAACTTTAAGCAGATCTTGAATGCTTTTAAATAACCTTACCAGCTTTTACTTTACTGAAGAGAGTGCTGGCCTTAAAGTTAGAAAAACTATGTTTCAAATTTTGCCTCTGATATTTACTAGTCATATGACCCTTTGAAATGTACTTAATCTTTCTGTACCCCCATTTACTCATCTGTTAAATAGGTTTAAGAGAACCTAGGGCACCCATATCACTGAGTTGTACTGAAGCTCAAATGATACAATGTACATAAAATGCTTTGCAAATGTTAAAGCTATATAAATGCTATTTATCTCTATTTAATATACCTTAACAAAGCATCACTATCTCATTGAACTCTTATCATGATTTTATGTGACAGACACTATAAACACTCAATCCCATTTTTTAGATGAGAAAGTAGAGTTTCAGTGAGACACTATTGTCCTTATTTAGGAGATGGGGAAACTGAGGCTCAAGGAAAATTAAGTAGCAGAATTAGGACTTAAACCCAGGTGTTATGACTGTAAAATGTTTTTTTTCCTACACTGTATGGTACAGATAACTTCATTTAAATATTTCACCTTTCAACTATTTGCTCTGGCATCACATAAACATTACCCCCAACCCTCAACTAAATTTTTTGTCTTAGAACAAAAAGCTACCAAATAAGCTACTTTTACCAACAGAAAATAATATATATACATATATGCCCACATACCTGTGACCAAAAGTACATATTAACAAGAAGTCCTTTTGTAGAGTCTTTTTTATAGCCAACTATATGAGGCACCAGAGTATTAAATCAAGAAGACTTTTTGATAATGCTCTCTAGATAGTTCAATTTATGGCTATCACAAAAATTAATGAGCATTTGGGTTTTATTTTATGAATACAAATTTCTTAATGCATTATTAATGATAAAAATATTGAGCTCAGATGAGGCAAATGTGAATGCCCTTTCCAAATGCCCCAAGACCCTACAAATGGACACCACTGCATTCCCCAACCATTTTACAAATTGACATAATCAACACACAAGCAAACTGGAAATTAACAAAAATAGCTCTTAAGAGTTTATGCCCCAAATATGGAGTAGACTCTGGCTGCTGGGAATAGAACATCTCAAGATGAACTATTCTATACTTGCCTTTCAAGTGACCCCTTGCTAATAGGGATGTTGGCATACTGTGCAAATATCATAATCTTGTATTGAACATGGGGATTTCATTATTCACTTCAATCTTTAGCATCCATTCTCTCTGGTCTCTATGTCCCTCAACTCATTCTATGTATTTGACTTGTCTTTATTCTCATTTTTTAGCTTTCTGATTAAAGCATTAAAGAGCACATTTATAATTTTTTAAAATCTCTTTTTGTCCCCTATCTCTAATTTCCCTATCGCTTTCTCAAATTCAGACCAGAACTTTGTCTCCAAGGCTAGAACTTTCTTCCCACATATTCCTAACTCCAAAATACCATCCAAACTCCTTGACCTTTACCACTCCTCAAGCTGGCCATTATTCATGCTTTAATTACTTCTTACCTCATCGTAATTCTTTTCTTCATGATTTCCCCAAATCTCTGAATTTCAGAGGCTACTTAATGACAATGCCCAGAGACCTGAGGACGCTAAAAAGAGGGTGAGTAGTTTCTTTTACTTTATAGACCTCACAACTTTACAAGGCTGCAGGACAGGCGGCCCACTGAGCCTATATCTTAGCAGACACTGCAGCTGAGCTCAAAATTGAACAAAAAAGCAGGCTGGAAGGCATCTGGGAAGCTGTTCAATACCTTCAATGGTCCATAGTTACTCATGGCCACTGATGCCCACCCATCTCTTTAGTCTCCCAAAGATGAAACGGATGAGAGTCATGGAACACTCTGACCTGAGATGAATCAAAATTTCAGGCTATCTGAAGGGCAATAGGTAGGTCTCGTGGTCTCCTACAAAGCCTTCTCTTCGACATTGGAAGTCTTTTACTATCCAATTGCAGCTCATTTGTGCAGGCTTATTGTATATTGTTCCAGCCAAACTGTCCTTCCTACTTGCTGTTCCCATTAAATTGTAAGCTCCTTGAAGGCAGGACCCTTTGTCTTTCTTTGTATCCCATCACTTAGCACACAGGCACTCGGTGTGCACTTAATAAATGCTTGTTGACATGATTTGAGCCTGTATATGACTTTGCTAACCTCCATGAATGAAATGCTCTCCTTCCTCAGGCTCAATTCAAGAGCCACCTTCTCTACAAAACTCTCTTCCCATACACACCCCACAATTTTCAGTACTCTACCCTTAAAGTTATTTTACATGTGTTCTGTACTTTTATTTGTGTACATATTGTTTCCTGCAATAGAATGTAAATTTCCTGAAGGGAAAGACTTTTATTACTGTCTCTTTATTCCCAAAATCTGGCATCATGTTTGACAAATAGGGATAGAGAAGGGACTGGACCTTCCATTTTACTGGTACAGGGGACTCCCAGGTGAGGAAATACCCTCTAGCACTAGAGACCAGCACTCTGCAACTTAGAGTCTTTGTTGTCTAGATCACCAAGAGGTTAAGTGATTTGCCCTGGGTCACATGGCCAGTGTGTGTCAGAGATGGGACTTGATACCATGTCCTGGCTTTGAAGCCAGCCCTCTAACCACTATTATGTGCTGCCTTCCATAATATATCTGACATGTAATAGATGCTTAATAAATGATGAATGATGAATGAATGGATGAATGGTAAGTGTGTGTATATTGCCAGCAATGACTTGCACATAAGAAGCATAAAAGTTACCAACAAAAACACATGGCCAGTGGGTCATGTCACAAAATTGAACAATAAACCTGAATGCAACTAAAATGTTATTCTGGGTTTTTTTTTAAAAGGATATTAAAAAGAGCTAGAGAATAGCATCCAGTATCTTGGGTAGCACCTCAGTATTGGATTTAGGAAAGACACACAGCTAGGAAAGGACTAGCTAGGTGATGCAATGGATAGAGTGCCAGGCTTGGAGTCAGGAAGACATTTTTATGAGTTCAAATCTGACTTAGATGCTTACTAGCTGGGTGACCCTGTGCAAGTCAGTTAACTCTGTTTGCCTCCATTCCCTCCTCTGTAAAATGAGCTGGAGAAGGAAATGGCAAACCATTCCAGTATCTTTGCCAAGAAAACCCCAAATCGGGTCACAAAGAGTTGGATACAACTGAACTTAAAGGACACATCTAAAACAGCACAGGAAAGGAAGTAAAGGGAGGTTGGGATCAGTGCTGGTGGAAGAAGTAAGCCTCACCAATCAGATGTGAGCTCATCCGAGGTGTGAGAGTGGCTCCTTCTGTCTTTCAACCTCTCCTTTCTACTTGTAACAAGAACTCTAGGTAATAGTATACATTTGGAGTAAGAGGACCCAGGTCCAATTCTGCTCTATGTCACTCTCCATCTGAAAATCTCGGCTTCCCCACATGTAAAATGAGAGGCTTAAAGTAAATGACCTCTTCCCTTCTAGTTCCCAATCCATGGTTCTAAGCCCAATTGACAAATCCTCCGGTGCTCCACATTAGGAAGTTTCTACCTATACCTGAGAATCAGAGCCTTCAGCAGAGAGCCCCAGAGAAAATGAATTCATAAAGATCACAAAAGATCATATCACAGTAGGAAGACAGAGAAAACTACTGTCTTAAGGTGAAATGGAACCAAGAATATTTCTCACTTGCAGAAGAGGGGGAAGGGGGAGGAAGAAGGAGGGTGGTGGTGACAGCCAAGTCTATGGTTTTATACAGGGTCTTCATAAATTCCTTGTGCTTAAAAAAAACTTTAATTTTAACTTTTCTAACAGGTATTAAATATGGATGAATGAACGAACAAACATTTTAAACTATTTACTATATGTTGGGCACTGTGCTAGGCAATGGGGATATAAATACAAAGGTCACATAGTACCTGCCCTCAGGGTACTTACATTCCCATAGGGAGAAACAGCATACATAGGACAGTGGTGTCGGGGAAGAATGTTTTGGAGTGGGGGATCCAAGTGATGGTGAGTGGAAACAGAGTGGAACCAATCAATTGTCATGTTCTTTCCAGAAGCACTGATAGTATTAATTGGAATACAGTTCTCAGAGAAAGAGATGGAACTCTGAAGAAGAATGGGCAACCAATACGTCAGAATTGTTGGATATAGGCCAGCTTAGTGGATATGGTAATGTAATAGGTAAGGCTAGTTTTCACTAAGTCAGTCACTCATTCTTCCCCAATCAAGGTAGTTCAGCCCCAAAGCAAAGGTCTTAAAGAGGATTAACTTTGGGAGGGGGGAGGGAAGAGAAAGTGAGGCACACTTTCTGGAGCGCTGTCCAGAGTGCTGGTCCAGGTGAGTTCAAGCATGACAGAAACCTGTGTTCTTTCTGCAACACCAGGATCCCAGAGTTCCTATGGACCTTGGAAGTTGTCTGGTCCAATTTCCTGTTCCAAGTCTGAATTCCTTCTAGGCCCAACAAGTGGTCACCCTGCCTCTGCTTGAACATGCCACCATGAAGGGGAAGGTACTCTCCCTCCAGCTGAAACCTTTTTAATTCTGCTACCCACACGACTCATCTCACCTTCACATCTACAGTAGCCATTTTTTGCATGTCACAGGATATGAAAGAATCTATTGTGTAAAAATATGCAATACAATTCTCCTAAAATTTAAAGCATTTGCTTTTATATTAACACCAAACTATTACAAAAACACTCTATAAACCTTAAGATTCAGAGATGTGTTATTACAGATTATACCTACAGCCTGTTATTAAAGTTTCTTAATAATAAGTGCTGACATTTACTCAGTACTTTGCAGGTAGCAAAGGGCTTTGAAAGCATGTCATTCAAGTCTCACAAGGGGGTGCCACAGGAATTACCATCATCTTCACTTTACAGATGAGAAAACTAAGCCTCAGTACATTGACTAGACCAGGGTCACATAGCCAGCAACTGTAAGAGGTGAAATTTAAACCCAGGTCTTTCTGACATCAAATTCAGCCCTCTCTGCTACCTCTCCCAAATATTATGACCAATTTATATGTCCCTTTACCATTTGCAAAAGGCTTTACATACAGTTTCTCAATAGAACATCATAACATCCCCCCCCATTTTATATATGAGCAAACAAGTCTCAGAAAAGTTAAAAGACTTGCCTGGGGTCACACAAGTCATGTCAGAGGCAGGATCTGAACCTAGGTCTTCCTGGCTTCAAATCTATACTCTATGCACTAATCTTAGTTTCCTAAGAATTGGATTCAGTTCTATTCATTTAATTCCAACATTTACTACATGATTTCTATGGTTATGCCACTGTACATCCCTTTCCTCAGGTTGCTTATATTATCTGGGAAATCCAGTATAAACACAGATACATAAATACAAGGTAACATGAGGAGGGCACAGAGAACTGGGGCGGCAAGTATGGGGAAAAAGGAGTAAATGTGATATCAAATATGACAGTGCTTTGCAAACTTTAGAGCACTATATAAATGCTAGCTCATTATTATGTAGGATTTAATTTTTAAGATTTAAATATTTAAAAGATTTTCGAAGATCTTTTTAAAAATTTATTTAAATCATAAAAAAGATTTTTTGAAAAAGATATTTCTTTCCTTATCAGATAATGGGAGAGGCTTCAAGCTGACCCAGTTCTACATGTTGTGTATGCATGTGGTCATGTGCACATACATGTAACCCTGGATATTTAACTAGTAATCCAGAATGACTATTTATGCTGAGAGTTAAAGCAAATGCTCATCTCAGTCTGACATGACAGATAAGAGTTCCGAACTTGGAGACAAGCAAGTCTTAGGTTCAAACCCTGTCTCTGACAATGTGACCATGAACAAACTACTTTTCAGAGCTTTAGTTTCCTCATCTCTAAAATAGGGATAATAATACCCACAGCACCAATCTTACTGACTTGTGTCAAGGATTTAGTGAGAAGATGAATGTAAAGTACTTTGCAAATGTAAAGTGCTCTCTTCAGGGAACTGGGTGAGACAACCGATAAAGGGAAGGAGGAGAGGAGACCGCATTAACTTCTAAAGTGGAATCAAACCCATGCACACAATGATCCTCCCTCAGAAAACTCTGGAAAGAAACCCTTGGAGCATATACCATGTGGCTAGAACACAAAGCTGGAGCTGCAAAAAGTTCTTAGTTGAACATATCCTGACTATAGTCTTCACAGCATCCCAGAAACCCAGAGTTCTTAGAGTTGGAAGGGATCTCCCTGGTCAGCTGGTTTGACCTACACCTGGATCCCTCTAAAATATCCCCAATTCCATTGTTCTTTCCTATGAACTTCCTGCTCAAATTACCTTAAATTTATTTTGCATGCATTTTGTGTATGCTCATATATGTTATTTCCATAAAGAGAGTGTCTGCTCTATGGGGGAAGGGACCATTTCATTTTTGTCTTTTGATACCCAGCACCTGGCATAGCACCTGACACATAATATAAGCTTAACAAGTGCTTGTTGATGGATTGATTGATCTTCCCCAATCATGTTGATTTCTGTCTGAGAACCATTATGAGGGGAGATGTTTTTAGAACCCCAAGTTTCTTGAGAAATTCAAAGGGCCAAAGGCAGCTGATGTAAGTAGTGTACAGTGGAAAAGGTGTTTGATTTAGAAGAACTCAGAGGAATACAGGATCCTAAACTCTAGAACTGGAAGGAACCTTAGAAAACATTGAGTCCAATTGTCTCCTTTGATGAGATCTCTGAGGTCCAACATCATATAAGTACAAATAGCAGGCCAACTCATCTGATTCCAGAGCTAGTGCTCTTTCTACTCTATGTTTTTAAGTCATTTTTTAGTTGTATCCAACTCTTGGTTAACCCCATTTGGGGTTTTCTTGGCAGAGATACTGGAGTGGTTTGGTATTTCCTTCTCCAGTTCATTTTACAGATGAGGAAACTGAGGCAAACAGGATTAAGTTACATGCCCAGGGACACATAGCCAGTAAGTATCCGAGGCCAGATTTGAACTCAGGTCTTCCTGACTCCAAGCCCAAAATGTTCTCCACTGCATTACCTTTGTCATTGTTCAGTCATTTCGGTCATGTCCCACACTTAATAGCCCCATTTAGGATTTTCTTGGCAAAGGTATTTTTGTTTTACCATTTCCTTTTCCAGTTCATTTTACAGATGAGGAAACAGAGGCAAATAGGGCTAAGTGACTTGCCGTAGATCACACAGCCAGTAAGTATCTGAAGCTAGATTTGAACTCGGGTCTTCCTGACTCCGAGCCTAGCACTCTATCCACTGTGCCACCTAGCTGTCCCTTTTCTACTGTGTACCAGGGTTCAAATCCTAATTCCAACACTAATTCTACCTGAGCAAGACCCCTCCTCCCTCTGGACCTCAATCTTCTCATCTGTAAAATGATGTAAAATTAGATGTCTAGCTCTGAATCTATGAACCTATAATCTTATGTTCTGTGCATCCATATTTTGAAAATAAAGTCTTAAATAGCACATTAAAAAAATCCTCTGGAGGCTTCTGCAACTTTCTGACTGGATCACTGACTGTTCTGCACCACCAAATATGTGCACACAGGCCAAAATGGATATTGCCTCCCAAAATGCCAAAGCTTTTTCCCTAAGAGCTGCAGTTTCCTTTTACATCCCTGGCTTAGATTTATAGGGTTCACCTGAAAACCCCGGGCAACAAAGCCTGACTTATTCCTTCCCAGAGTACAAGTTGGCATTCTATTTTTTGGCTTCAGTATTTCTCATATTGAGTAATGATAACCTTCCAGAAATTTACTGCTTTGCACAGTTAAGATGATCCCCTCATGTTAGCTCAACCCTCTCAGCTAGCTTCCAAAATACTCATACTGGGTATCCTAAAAGACATCCCATTTTTCTTTCCTCCTACATACATAACCAGTCAGACAACCCACTATGTGAGGCTAAGGAGCTCTTCTATATTGGGAGCCAATAAATTAGGGTCCCTGAACTTGCAAAATAAGTATTTGTCCTTCTTTACATCATGGTATGAGTTCTATGTTTCCCTGATAAGCATCAAGGGTTTAGTCAATGTCTGGGAGACCATGGGTTTTGTCATTGTCATTGTTCTTGTTGGTTTCCCATAGGATCTTAGATCTATATCTGGAAGGCACTGCAATGGTCATCTAGACAAATGCTCTCATTTGATAGATGAAGAAACTGAGTCCCTTGGAGATAAGGCAACTTGTCCAAGGTCACACAGGATTTGACTCCCAACCCAGGACTCTTTTTTACTGCACCATGTTGCCTTTATAGAGCTCACTAGAAAAAAGGATCCTATCACGGTGCTTCAACAGTCTGTTTCTGTTGTCAGTGGTGGAATGTTGGTAACAGAGTAGTTTTAGGTTAATAGAGACATTGGTGAGTCAACACTTATTTGAGGCAGGTGATATGAGACCTCACTTTTATTTGGGGATAGGCAGGTGTGTTGTGTTGGTGAAAGAATCCCAACCTGAGATCATGAATACCAACCCCAAAAAAGGAAAATTGTGTAGGACCCAAAGAACACTGGAGACACACGTGGTGGGCATGGTAGACAGTACCATGTTATCAACAATGATTTGCATGTGAGAAGTTCTATAAAGGATATCATCCAAGAAATGTATGATCAAAAAGGGAGGTGGGCCAATTATGCAGAAAGATCAAGGAATAATCCATGGACAACCTGAGTGTAGTATGTAGGCTACATGGCCTCTTAAGTCTCTTTCAGCTCTAAATCTATGCTTCTACAATCTTGTGTTCCCAGGTTACTTAAAAAAAAAAAAGGCCCAGTGCAGGAGGGAAAGGCTTCTAAAGCATTAGGTAAATCTTCTTTGGAGCATTAGTGAGAGGATGCAGACAAGAATGACATGAAGAAAAAGCATGAATGGAATGGGATCTGCACTATTGAGGGGTATACTCCCACTGCATTTGATGAAGATTCTAGCCCATAATGAACCTAATCCTGGAAATCATCAAGTTTTAATAGTGCTGTTGTCAGTGGCCAAAGGACTCTTCAAAAGAGGGAAGACGTCATTCAGACAATTCTTTCTAGTGAAGGTAGAAACCAATATAATGGGCTAGATAGATACCATTGGATACAAAAGATAAGTTGGTCAAATCACATAGGGAAAAGCACCAATGCAAAAGCGAGGAAAATGATAAAAAAGTAAATGACAAATTGAATCCTAGGAAGACCTAGACTGGAAGGAAACTTAGAGGCTATTTAGCCCAACCCTTTCAATTTACAGAGCAGGAAACTGGGGCACAAAGAAAAGGGACTTGCCCTAGGATGCACAGGAAATGCCAAGAATCAGCATTTTAACCCAGATCCTCTGCCATCAGACCTGGGCATCTTTGTCCTCCACCAAGGAACAAGAGAAGTGGAAATGGTTCCTTTTGGATTCTCAAACTGAAGTTTGAGCCTTTGATGGGGGGTAGTAAAATAACACAGATTTCTTAGGGTTGCCTGTGGAGATGTGGGATGAATACCATATTAAGCATCAGGAGTAGACATGGGTTGAAGTCCCACTTCTGACACATATTGTGACTTCGGGCAAATAGTTTTTAAGTTTCTTCACTTGTGAAATGGAGGTAAAAGTAGCTGCCCTTTATCACACCCCAAGGGACAGAGTGGCAGTGATAGAGAAAGTGCCAAACTTGAAGTCAATTAGAACTGGATTCAAGTTCAGTTTCTCGCATACACTGCCTTTAATAACCTTGGGCAAATCACTGTTTCCTCACTTGTAAGATGGTGATAATAATACCTGCTTCATATGCAAAGCAGAGAGCAGGGATAAATAGAGACTTCCCTTAGAATCAATACACATGACTCTGGGCAAATCACTTACCCCAGTAACTCCATAAGACTCTAAATTGCAAAAAAAAAAAAAAAAAAAATGTTTATATGCATTGGCAAAAGGAGTTTTCTCACAGAAATTCTTTATACAAGTAACATCATAGATCCAGCCCCCAAAACACCTGCCCTATTGACTTATAGGATTATTGTAAGGATCATATTATACAATATATATTAAAAAGGTCTGAAGAGTACAAAGCAATAAAAATTCAAAATATTATTTAATCAATATAGGCACCTTCAAAATCCTAAATGGAAATCCAAAGAAATTAATACCCAAGACACTTTAAGTTACCAATCTATTGATTTTAGCGTAAGTGACTTTAGATTCAGGGCTAAAGGCCAATGTATGGAACCCTTTGGTTTTCACAAAGATTTAGTGAGAAAAAAAACTCAGAGATCATCTTGCTCATCCTCCCTATTTATCCAGAAGATAAAACTGAGGCCAAGCAAGTTATAATAATTTAGTTAATGGCATACAGGTAACAAGTGTCATAAACATGCTCAGAATATGTCTTGAGAAGTTTAGTATTTAGTGATAATGAAATGAGTTCTAGACCCAAATGCCATCTTCATCATGACATTCACCTGTTCAAAGTCCTCCAGTGGCTTCCTATTACCTTTAATATAATACCCCAAGTATTTAGCAGCCATGGTCATCATGGGATTCCCCAAGGACCCTCCAATTTAATTTAATTTAATATCCTGTTTCATAATTTCTAAGCTCTTGAAATTGCCATCCTTTTGAAAATTCTCCATTTAATGACGGCATTTGCCCAGTTTAAATGCCCCCTCTCTCCATATCTGTCAGTCTATAGTCATCACATACTTTAAGACCAGCTCTAAAAAATTCCCCAAAAAATTTTTCCTGATTAAATCTCCCCACCCCCCACTATGATCACTCCTTCAGTCTTATGTTGCCATGGTACTATCAATCATTCCCCCAAGCCCATATCACTCTGTATCCACAGGCAACCAAAATGGAATCAACAATAGCTCAGAAACCACCATTTCTACATCCTATCAAAGACAGATTTGTTTCCTTTAGCCCTTCCTCACAAGAGGCAGCATAGTGTTGTAGACAAAAGGCCTGTTACAGAGTCAGGAAAACCTAGCTTCAAGTCCTAACCTTTGATACATACTAGCTAGGTCAAGTTGCTTAACTACAATACCTCTGGGTAATTCTCTAAGACTTTAAATCACAAATGAGTCTAGATCCATATTGGTGGTGAGATATTCCATACTGGGAGTTTCCCACATGTATGAAATCACAGGTCAGGACCTAACCCTACAAAAAATAAGAGCCTCTCATCAAAGATCACTTTGCCAGTCCAATATTTATGCTGTATTAGGAAGAGGAAAGGGGAGGGTAGCAACCAGTTCTCAGTCCTGGTTTGAGACTCAGACCCATTGGCCAGATGGGATTCTGTAACTGCACTGTGCATTGACCCACTCCCTCACTTTTTCACCTATGCTCACTGAAACCACCCTCAAACTGATTCTCTCCCTCTCAAAATTCATCCAGGATGCTGTCCATGAAATTGCTAACTCTCCTTCCTCATTCCCTCCATAACTACTCCCAAGTCAATCTCTCCACCTCTGATATAACCAACACCATTAATGGAATGATTATCCATTCCTCTTAAACAAGCCCCTAGAATTTAGGGTAACAGTGACCCCTGCAGCCTCCAAGGCAGAACTGTCCTCCTTTTCCTCTTCTCCCCAATGAAAGAAAACATATGCATTCAATATATATTCTGCCATTTTCTTATTCCATCTATGACTTTGTCATGTCACCATGCCATTTCATCCTTCTCCCCAATTGTTTTGTATTCCTTAAATGCAAAGATTTAGTCTTTTATTTTATTTTTCTCACCCTTAGCAACTACTACAGAGGATCCCCACAAGTCAGGCTCTCAACAAATGACCCGGCTTCAGAATTAAGCTCGTAGAAGGAAGAACCCATTTCCTTTTGGTCTTTCTGATTTCTAGGGCATCATACATTTACAGGGTGGGAGAACTGTTATATTATTTCACTGACAGAGGAAATTCCCTTCACCAATACTGATCATCAGTTTATAGTCTCAAAGAGTTGACTGGAGAAATGAGAGGCTCAGTGACTTACGCAAGGTCACTCAGACAATTTGTGTCAGAGAGGAGACTTGAACCCAGATCTTCCTGACTCCAAGGTCAGCTCTCTATGCATTATGCTGTCGCTGTTGCCTCTCTCTTCGTGCAAAACAAGTACTTGACAAATCTTTGTTAAATTAATTTGAATACTTGATTTTCTTTAGTTCATATTCCAAGATATATTTACATTAGTGAAAATATAATTATTCTTCTAAGCTTTATTCAATCAATAATAATTGGTCCTGATAATTTGGACTCCAAGGTCTTTCTGACCTATGCTGATTCATGGACATGCTTGATTTCCCTGGTAAAAGAACATAAGCTCCTTGAGGGCAGTGACTTTCACTTTTCTCTTTGCATCCCCAACAACAAGGACAGTGCCTGGCATATAAGAAATAGGGACTGAGCTTGTGATTTCACTGGTGAAGAGAACTCTTTGATGGGGAAATTCCCTCTCCCAGTGTAGATTAGCACCTTCTCTGCAATTCATGGTCTTAAAGAGTGCCTTAAGTAGAAGGTTAAATAACTGGTCCGGGGTCACACAGGCAAAATGTGCCAGGTCAATGGTGCCATGGATATAGGATGTTGAACTAAGAGTCAGGAAAACCTGAGTTTGAATCTTACTGCAGATCCACACTAGCTGTGTGACCTTAACAAATCCCTTAATCTCTCAGCCTCAGTTTCCCCATAACACCTACCTCACAGAGTGTGAGGATTAAATAGGGTTACCTGTGTAAAGCACATTGCAAATCTTAGAGTGCTACATAAATGCTAGTTATTATGTGTCAAAGGCAGGGCTTCGACTGCCTCTCCAGCTGGCACATAATAGGCACTTAATGAAAGCTCCTTAGATTGAATTTCTGTCCAACTCCATCAATTGACTTCAGAGAAGCACCTGCTCTCTGCCCCACGGTAGGCACTTAGGTGGGAGGGAGGGAAGGGCTCATGCTTTGGAATGCTGATCTCTTCACACTCTCCAGAGAACTATGGGAATACTTTACAGGCAAGACCAGAGAGCTTGCTCCCTTCTCTGGCCTCAGACTGCATTACATGGGTGCTCTAAGAGAAATGTATGTATTCTGGGATAGCAAATTGTGAAGGGAATGTTCTCCCCACCTCTGAGAGTCTAATTAGCAGGCCTTCTTCCCTTCCCTTCTCCCTAAATATCCTTGGGCTAACTGTCCATTCCCTCCTAGACACTTAAAAAAAAAATCTCAAGTATTTCTCACAGCAAGCTTCTCTCCACGTCGACAGACTGCTCGATATGAGAAGAGGACATCAGAACTCACAGTGATAAGATTATTTTTGTCATAAGTAAGATAGGAAGCTGGGAAGACAAAGACAAAAGTGAGAAATGAGACTGGTCCCTGCCCTCAAGATCACATCGTACTGGACAACGATGCTAGCTGATGGAATGAATACAAGCTCTTTGAGGACCAGGACTGGGTTTTTTTCTGTGTCTCCCCAATGTCTAGTACAGTTTTGGCCCATTGTAGAAAGTTAGTAAATGATTATTGGTTAATTGACAGCTGGCATTTATGTAGTATTTTGACAGACATTATCTCATCTGAACCTCACAACAACCATCTGTTAGTATTACCAACATTATTATAAGAAACCCTCCACCCAGCTTCACCGATGAGGAAACTGAGGTCTTGGAATATTTCAGTGACTTGTCCAAGTCAAACCGGTAGTAGAATATTAAAGGTGGGACTAGAAAGGCTTCGTAAAGGAAGTAGGATTTGAGCAGTGATGTTTTGGCTTAATTGTCTGGTTTTTGGCATGAGGGAATTTTCAGTGGTGGACAGGAGGGGGTAGTAAATTACCACGTCCTGGATCACCAGCTTTGAATAGAATATCCCATGGGCATCTCAAGCACAAAAAATGTCCAACCAAGAACTCGTTTTCTTTCCTCTAATGCCCACCTCTTTCAAAATTCCTCTATTACTGGAAAAAGCACCACCACTGTTCTAGTCAACCAAGTTAGAAACCTCAGAATCATCCTCGACTCCTCACACTCATTCATCCCCCATATCTGATCAGTTGCCAAATCTTGTTATTTCTTCCACAACATTTATCTCATGTTTCCTTCTCTCCAATCCCTAGATTAGGCATCTCACTACTCCAAGCCAACCCCCACTCAACGAACTGCCAAATTGATTTTCCTAAAGGGTAAATCTAATCATATCACACACACACACACACACACACACACACACACCCCATTCAATAAACCCCAGTGGTTCCGTATTATTTCTAGGACCAAATATAAATGTTTCTGTTTTGGCACCCAAAAATCTTCACAATCTGGCCCCTTCCTCCCTTTCCTGTCTTCTTACACGTTACGCCTCTTCTCCCAATTCTGTGGTCCCGTTATGTCAGTCTACTCACTGTTACATGTGCAACCCTAAATCTCCTCTCCATGCCTTGTTCCTGGCTGACCCTCTTGGCTGGAATATTTCTCCCCATTCCCGACTTCTACCTCTTGCAAATCTTGTTTTCCTTCAGGACTCAGGTCAAGCATCACCTCTATATGAAGCTGCTCCTGTTCTCTGTCCCACCCACCCCGTTCCCCCATCCCCAACCCCCGATGCTTGTAGTCCCAAAATTAACTTGTTTTCATTTTATGTAAATTAAACATATACTTAAATAAATACATAATAACTCCCATCTTAGAATACCCCTGAGGACAGATGTCACCTATGTCTTTATATCCCCAGGACCTAGTATAGTGCTAGGCTTGTACAAAGTGCTTAACAAAGATTTGCTAATTGACTGAATTGGCTTGACTTCACGTTGATGGTTATTTCATTCTCCAGGGCTAAACCCCAGACTCACGGGGCATCTAGCCCAGCTCCTCCTTTTCCGAGGATAAAACTGAGGCCCAGACAGCTGTGACCAACTTTCTGGGTAAGACAGTTTATAAATAGCAGAGCTGAGATTTACTGGGTCAGAGCACCCAACCCTTTCGTTTTCTAAATGAGTAAATGGAGGTGCAGAGAGTTCAAGTGATTTACCTAAGGTCACCCAGTTATTAAGTCACAGAGCTGAGTTTCAAGTCCATTATCTTCTGGTTCTTTCTACCTATGTCATGCTGTCTCTCCTGTTAACATTCATTATGTCCTCACACCCATTCTCAGGTAGCCCATCAAATATAAAGCCATCGTCTGAACTATAGTTCATCTCACTTGCCACAAGTATTCCTCAGAAAAGATTGTCCATCTGCTGAAGCTCTGGGCATGTTGCCTAATGTGCTATGAAGGTTTGCACTGCACCATGCATGCTCTTGCCCCCATCAGCCAACTGCCTGCCCCATAATGCACATCGACCAGGACTCAGTACTAAGGAAGAACCCTTCTGTTTGCTCCATAAGCAGAAACTAGCAGACTCTCCAAGCAGACACCAAGGGAGATGATGATAGTATGTTGGACAGGTTCCAGTCATTAGTAGTTTACAAGCAATATCACTAATTAGCTAATCAGTCTTCAATGGAAATGATTCCATGAGCATTCTGCAAGTTACAAGACACCCCACATGTGGGCAAAAATATATGAGTGCAAGACATCATCATTCCCTTTCAAGTGAAGAATGAGCAGTAATTTGAAACAGGCTGTGTGTGCTTCTGAGATTAGGTTCTTTGTGACTTAATGCTTATCTGCAAATGCACTTGAGGCATGAGGGCAGCAAATGCATGCAACATCCATAGGGTAATAGATGGACACAATGTGGCCAGCAGCTGTTGTCTGAAGCCATATATAGACTGGCAAGAAATACCAAACATTTTCGCCAACCCTAAGCAACCCCGGGCTGGCTAGAGTGGGAAAGGGAACTGACTCGCACTGGTGGAGGAAAATTAAAACTAAACTTGCTTTTTCAGATATTTCTCTAAATACTAGGGAGGTTTCGGGTTCATTTTAAAGAATAGACCTATCATGCTAGAATTTATACATATTTTAAAACTTGAAAAGTGCTTTCCAGGCAGTTGAGCCTCATGACAACCATGTGAGGTAACCATGATTATTATACCCATTTGACAGATGAGGTTCAGAAAGGTTAAATATAATAGCTGAACTACCGAGGATGCTGGTGGCTGTATTCAAACCCAAATTCTCTGCAGATGCCAAATGAACAGCACTTTCCACAATGCCACGCTTCCACTCACTACATCCAACCCCACAGATGACCAAAACCGGTTATCAAAGAGCAAGAATTCTGCCCTCTTGTCACTAGTTCACCAGCCAAATTTCTTTCCTTGTGTAAGAAATTGATTGCAACATACAATGTAAACTCAGTAGAATGTAAGTGCTTTGAGGGAAGGCAGTGTTTTGGGGCTGTTTGGTTTGTCTTTGTATCCCAGCTCCCAGCATATAATAGGCACTGCCTGTTTGTTGTATTCAACGAAAGGGATCATACAATCATAGAAATTGAGCTAGAAGAGAAATACACTTAGGCTTATCTAGAAGCCCCTCATTTCACAGCTGGAAAAATGAAGCCCAGAGAGAGGGAGCAAATGACTTATCATCGTGTAGATAGCAAGTGGGAGAGCTGATTTGAACTCAGGTCCTTTGAACTGCAAATTCAGCTCTTGGCTGAATGTTGCCTCAGTTTGCTCATCTGTAAAATGAGCTGGAGGAGGAAATGGCGAACCTGTATCTTTGCCAAAAAAAACCCAAAATGGGGTCATGAAAAATTGAGTATGACTGAAACGACTCAACATCAACAGTCCTGGTGACAGACAACTTCATCCCTAGTTCTCCCTGAAAAATATCTGAATTTAAAGGACAAAAGCCTAGAGGTGGAGAAAAGGTGGAAACTGAGAGGGGGACGGATGCTGAATAGTCAGAGAGCCAAGAAGAGAGCCATTCTGCTGGTAGACAGCATGATGTATTGGAAAGAGCATTGAATTTGGACTTATAAGAGGTGGGTTTGAATCTTAGATTTACCACTTATGATCTATGTAACTCTGGACAAGTCACTTAACCTCCAGGCCTCAGTTTCCTCATCTGTAAAATGAGAGCTGGTTCTATGTCTCCTCAGCTCTGAATCCATGACACTGGACTTCAGATGGCCACTCAAAAGAAGTAAGTACCAAAACTTCATGGTTACTGTAATACATCACAGAACCACGTATGGGGAGGGGGAAAACTGGAAGGCCAGTAGTTATCATTCTATTGGCACTGATCAGTTGCAGGGACCTCCTACAGACTTTGCATAGATTTGTCAGCACCTCACAGTTCTAAAGAACTGAAACGATGGCTTCCTTCCAGCATATCTGCGGACCACTGTCCCTACCTCCTCCACCCCAGAGCATGCAAATATGGCGTCTGCAGCTGATGTTTCTAAGTGCTGGCTCTGCTCTGTCACCAGCAGTTACATGGAAGCTAAGCCAACTTCTTTTCAACCACATGCCCCAAGCCCAAATGATCTGCCCCCAGCTAAGGCTGCATGTTAATGGACTGAGCACCCTAGACTATATGGACAGCATTATGGCTGCTTGATTAGATCCCAGAGGTCCCAGAGGAAGGTTACCAAGTAGGAGATCAGGGAAAATTTCTTGGATGTCAGCATTTAAGGTAGCCTCAAGAGAAGGAAAAGAAGAAGGAATATGCCAGGCACGAGTGGAAGGAAATCTGTAGTGATCAAGGCAGATCAAGTCATATTAATGTTGGACTCATAAAGTATGGCATTCATAATAATAATAATAATAATAATAATAAATAGCTAGCCTTTGCATAATGCCTTAAGGTTTCTAATGCATTTTAAATATATCTCATTTGATCATTGGAATTATGAGAGAAAAGCAGGCAAGATGGACAGGAAATCTTCCAATTAGAAAAGAGACCATCACCGGCAAATCCTGCATTCAGATGTCTTCTGGGATCCAGAAGAAGAATCAAAGGTTACAGCTCTATGAGAAAAGCCAATAGAAGGCATCAGTTGGAAATTGTCTCTTCACTCTCACACTCGAAATTTCTGAATTTTGACATTTGGAAGGAATCATATAGCATCTTGAGTGGGAAAAAATGCCCTCAAACTTCTCCAATATTTGCTAAGAAAACGTGTCACACTTCACTGTCTCTACTACATAATAGTTATACAAGCACTTTATAAGAATTCATGACATAATGGAAAGAATATGGAATTTTGAATCAGAGGACTTGCTAAATCCCACTTCTGACTCTTACTAGATTTAAGATTTTCTTGGCAAAGATACTGGAGTGGTTTGCTGTTTCCTTCTCTAGCTGATTTTACAGATGAGGAAACTGAGACAAACAGGATTAAGTGACTTGCCCAGGGTTGCATAGCTAGTGTCTGAAGCCAGATTTGAACTCAGGAAGATGAGATTTCCTGACTCTGTGCCTGGCACTCTATTCACTGCACCACCTAGCTGCCTATCAAATTTAGATGATGTTAAAAAAAAATTTCTTCAGTCCTTCAGCACTATAGAAATAACAGGTTTCTTGATAACCTTGTTTTCAAAAATAAACAGTTAAAATACACACACATACACACACACACACACACACACACACACACACACACACGCCTGGGCCCCAAGGACCTTCTCCCTGTCCTAGCTTTGCCCTGCCTCCCTCCCACCAGGATGTGGCTTCCCCTCAGAGGCCACTAGAGGAACCTGGGGTCAATGTGCCAGAGATGCCTCCAAGTAGTTCTTCGAAGCCAATTGTCACATTTTCAGTGCGAGCATTTACACAAGAAATGCTCAAATACTACAAATCAGGAGGGTTTGATTGATTGTTTTGCTGATTCAGTGATGGAAAAAAAAATGTTAATACAACAGATTAAACTTAAAAGTGTGTCATGGGTACAATTTTCCCCCCAGAGGGCTGGTTGTTAAACATTTACCAGCACATCCCTGTCTGGGGTCTTGAGGGTTTATTGTGTGTGCCCAGTGTGTGCTGGCATAGTCCCCAAGTCACTGTTGTGCCCTACAGAATGAAATAAATTTTCCTAGACATTTCCTTCCTCCCTTGAACCCTACAATCTTTAAATGTGCCTCAGTAGCAAACCCTGAGTGAATTTGAGCCTCATTAGGGAGAGGAAGGATCCCCCAAAGAATAACTGCAAATAACACAACCATGATGTACACAACTAGGGAAAGAGAGCAGCAGAGCTGTAGACATCAAACCAGGCTGACAAGAAGCAATAAGGGATGAAGAGGGCTTGTGTATGAGAGAGTGAAAATCCTCTTGAACAATGAGTCTGCAAGAAAGAAATGCATCCAGAGACAGGCCCTGCCAAGGTGGCTATAGCCTCCAATCAAAGAACAGTAAAGTGTGACTGTTGATGTCCATAGATTCCTACTGTTCAGGTAACAGCAACACGCTCCTAATATATCTCTGTAAACAGGGAACCAGGCAACGTAGCCATCTCAGCCACTAAGACAAGAAAGAGGAGGCTGGTCTATTTAGAATAACATCACGGCACACTGAGCATCTTTGCTGGAAAAAAAGAACTTCTCAAATTATAGGCAGCTAGGTGGCTCAGTGGATAGAACACTGGGCCTGGCATCAGGGAGGCCTGAGTTCAAATCCAGACTCAGGCACTTACTAGCTCTGTGACCGTAGGCAAGTCACTTAGCCTTAGCTTCCCCCTTTGTAAAATGGGGCTAATAATAGCACCTACCTCCCAGGGATGTTGTGGGGATCAAATGAGCTTGGCATAGTGCCTGGCACATGGTAGGCACTATATAATGGTTAGTCATTATTAATAAATGGATTTCAAAATTCTCCTTGAAAACACAGCCTTCATAGAGAAGGGAAAATTTATCCTTTAATGCCAAGTCCTTTAGCCCAAGGAGGGAAAAAACACATTTATTAAACACCTACTGCATGTCAGGTGCTATGCTAAGTATGTTATAAATATTATCTCATTTGATCCTCATAATAATCCTGGGAGGTAGGTGCTGTTTATCATCCCCATTTTATAACTGAGGAAACTGAGGCAAAAAGAGGTTAAGTAACTTGCCCAGGGTCACACAATTAGTAAGTATCTGAGGTCCCATTTGAACTCAGGTCTTCCTGACTCCAGGTCCATTACTCTACCACTGTGTCACCTAGCTGCATCTAGGTCCAAACCAAGGGGGACTGTGAACTGGTGTTGTTAATATTTTGATAACCGTATTTCAATACAATTTATCTCCTTTGCAATCCTTTGTATTTTATTTTATTTACTTAAAAATATTATCCTAACAAGGGATCCATAGGTTTCCCTAGACCGCTGAAAATTTCCATGATACAGAAAAAGTTAAGAACCCTTGGTCTAGAGGCCACTAGGTAAGTTAACCAGTCAATCAAAAAACCTCTATTGAATACCTCATATATACCAGACACTGAGCTTAATACTGGGGATACAAAGAAAGGGGAAAAAACCCAGTCCCTGATCTCAAGGAGCATAGCAGATAGAGCGCTAGACTCTGGAGCAGGAAAAGTCTGAGTTCAAAACCTGCCTCAGATACTCACTAGTTGAGTGACCCTGGGAAAATCATTCAACCTCTCTCTACTTCAGTTTCCTCATTTGTAAAATGGGAGTAAAAATAGTACCTACCCTATAGGATTGTTGTAAAGACGAAATGAGATATCCTATATAAGATTCTTTGCAAATTTTAAAGGACTATATAAATTCTAGCTATTATTGGGGGGGTTTTTATTTTTTTTATTTTTTGGCTAGGCAATGGAGTTAAGTGACTTGCCCAGGGTCACACAGCTAGTAAGTGTTATATGTCTGAGGCCAGGTTTGAACTCAGGTCCTCCTGAATCTAGGGCCTGGTGCTCTATCCACTGCGCCACCTAGTTGCCCTTATTATTGTTGTTAATAATAACACATCTCTCCCCTTCACATCAGGCTAATAGCCAGAGCCCACCTTAGGACCAAAGAAACTGAAGCAAGGAAAGTTTGAAAGGACACGACTACCCAAGAAAACCATTGGTAAGAAGGAAATCTCCATATACGCCAAAATATTTATAGCAACACTTTTGGGATAGCAAAGAATTAGAAATAAAGTAGAAGCCCATCCATTGGGGAATGACGAAATGAGTTATGGTGCATGAATGTAATGGAATATTACTGTGCTCTAAGAAATGAAGTGTGTGATGAATGCATCAAAAGATGTACATGCACTGATGAAGAATGAGTGGCAGACCCAAGAAACAACGTATACAATGGCTACACCGCAGAAATGGAAAACTACATACCAAAAAGAAATCAAAAGTTAATGTAACAAAATTAAAATTATAAATTATAATTATAAATACCAATCAGGTAAATGAAGAGAAATGAAAAATTGGGAAGTCCACAGATGTCACGCTTTAAACACGTCTTCAGACTTCTTCAATGTATTGATCATTTGTGTTGAATTTTTTTTCCTCTTTAAAAAAAACATTAAGGCAGCTAAGTGGCACAGCGGATAGAGCAGTGGCCTTGGAGTCAGAAGTACATGAGTTCAAATCCAGTGTCAGACACTTACATGCTAAGTGACCCTAGGCAAGTCACTTAATCCCAATCTTCTCTCTCTCTCTCTCTCTCTCCCTCTCTGTGTGTGTGTGTGTGTGTGTGTGTGTGTGTGTGTGTGTGTATAATTTGTTATTAAGCGATGTCTCTCTGAGAGGGGCTGGGACAGTATACATGGGATACTTATGATGATACAAGAAACAGAAAATATCAATAAAAACTTATTTTTTAAAAAAAGAAAGCAAGATGTTGGCCAGCCAACATTACACATAACTGTCTGAATTTTTTTTAGTCCTTTCCCCCGCCCCTGGAACCACCCCCATAGTCTCCCCTTAGCACTTGCTCCCTCTTGCTCTGCTATCCGCAGGCATAAACACTGGCCTGGCTCCACATTCCAGGACTTGGGGCCATTGCCGGCTTCCCTCCCACGCTGGAGTGCCTGCAGTTTAACTGGGCAGTGAGTCAAGAAGGAGCAGAAGATGAGCCCCTGGATATTGCTCACTAGAGAAGACCCTCTTTCATCTTCGCAGAATGCGTGCTGGGTATGAGGCGTTTGTGTAAAACTCTTTGGAAAGAGAGCGTGGGTGATCTAGGACTCCCATTGGACAGCTTGTATTTCTAGAATATTTTTTAAAGGTAATTAACTGGGAGAATGATCCCTTTCTTTTTTTCATTTTAATTCAACAAGCAGCACGCCTCTCATGCCCAATCTACTGCCAAGTTTGCCCCCCCAATCATTACTCACACCCTTCTCCTCCAATCTAATCCAACAAGCCCTTACTATGTCTCTATACATGGCTAGGTAGAGTGGATAAAGTGCCAAGACTGAAGTCAGGAAGATTCATCTTCCCAAGTTCAAATCTGGCCTCAGATACTTAGTAACTATGTGACCCTGGGCAAGTCACTTAACCCTATTTACCTCAGTTTCCTTATCTGTAAAATGAGTTGTAGAAGGAAATGGCAAATCATTCCAGTATCTTTGACAGAAAAACCCCAAAAGGTGTTGCAAAGAGTCAGACACAGCTGAAACAACTGACTACAAGGCATTGTTGATACAAGGACAAAAATGAACACAGTCCCTGAAGCCTACTATCTGCCAATCACTGTGCTAGGCACCTAGGGGTGATGTGAGGTTAGGGGGAAGGATTCACAGTGGCAGATGCCATTCAGTAGCCTCTCGTGCTAGCGGCCGTAGTCAGAAGCAAAGCCATAATCGGCAGCACAATCAGTCATCCATCACCAGAGACCCCAGATTCCAGATTCCTGTGTATATGGTGACCACAGTCCATAAGACACCTGGGGGCTGCTGTCAGGACCAGTACACTAGGTGCTAGATGACCTGCCAGAGGGGATTCAGAATCCAAGGGAAGACTAGACTAGAAATAAACAGAGCAATGCCCCCCATGATAGCTCCTAGGACAATCTTACACAAGGGACCTCAAGCAAAGGCAGAGGTTGGAAGGAATTTGGGACAAGAAAAAAACAACTTATTTTCCTCTGGAATGACACCTGCTGGGTGCTTGATAAATGCATATTGACTGACTGACAGATTCACTAACTGACTGAAGAAGTCAATGGAAGCTAATCCCCAGTAAACAGTAACTGAAAAAGAAAAATGGAAACTCAAAGATGAGTGTGTGATCATCATACTGGTAGCTCATGGAATGCAGCCAATAATAGCATTGCTGTCCACCCCAGGAACTAAGTTATGTTTAAGGATTTCATTGCTGACTAAGGGGAGAATAGAAAAACCACTGGCATTGGAGTTAAGAGAATCCAGGTTCTAAACCCAATTTTTTTTTCCTCGTTATCAGTGTAGCGTGGAGCAAGTCTCTTGTCCTCTTAAGATCATCAGCCCTCTGGGAAAGGAGGGATGGAATTCTATGACCTCTGGGGCTCTAACATCCTATGTGTAGGATTCAATATTATGTAAATAACAGAGTAAATAGTAGCTGATATTTATGTAATACTTGATGGTTTACAAAGCTCCCTACATGTTTTATTTCCTCTGATCCTCACAAAAAGCCTGTGAGATAAGTACTAGAGACATTATCATCCCCATCTGAAAGATGGGAAAAATGAGGATGAGAAATTACATATAAGCAACAATATGTCCTAAAAATAACAATTATAATAATCAATACTTAATAAAGTATACAGTCAGTCAGTCAACAAGTATTTATTAAATACCTGCTATGTGCCAGGCACTGTGCTAAATGCTGGAGATACAATGGGGGGCAAAAAACAGTCCTTGCTCTGAAGGATCTCTAATGGGGGAGAAGACATGACAACATGCTCACAATTATGGACAAACAAAACATAAACTGGACAAATTGGGGACGATCAGTAGAGGGAAGTCATTGGAATTAAGGGAGATTGTTTGCTATCTTTGGACTGGATTGTGATTTCACTGATAGGCAGAACTCACGGTGAGGAAACTCCCTTTACCAATTCAGGTTGGCATTTTCTCTGTAATTTACAGTCTTAGGGAGTTTCCTGGAAGTACTGGGAGATTAAGTGACTCGCTCAGGGTCACACCAGCTAGTTCTGCACCCAATATGGTGGTGTGCTACCATTCATACCAATTAATAGAACATATTTTCTTTAGTTATCAGTATCATTCTCATCTGTTTCCTGAGCAGATATAACAGGCCAAAAGGCAATTCACAGATATATTCTAAGCACAAATACACTACTAACAGTAAACAAGAAGTCATTTCAAAGGCATCTTCCATGACATGGATGACCAGAAAGGGGACTGGGCCAATTACATCAAAAACAATGAATCACATTTTGGTATCCATAAAATAACAAAAGACATTAGGGAAAAGTCCCCAGCAAATTGGACATATCCTCTACAGAAGATTTATGGAAGTACATGGAAAATTATCTTCCAGGATAACAAGTCCTGGGTGGGTTATAATCTGCACTGGTATTACATTCAACTGTGGGATCCTTAACAGGCTGTTTTTTTTGCCTTTTCTGATCTCCCTTAATTCTAGGGCCTTCCCTCTCTTGATTAACTCCAATTAACCTAGTTGACAGTATATGGGTACATAACTGTTTGCATCCTGTCTCCCCTATTAGACTGCAAGCTCCTTGGGGGCAGGCACTATCTTTTACCTTTCATTGTGTCCTCAGTGTTCATCACAAACACCCAGCACACCATAGATGCTTAATAAATGCTTGTTGACTTTGTTAATTTGGGAAAAAATGGCCACAGTGATGAGACCACCTGTCCCCTAAAGTACAAAAGGAAATATCCTTTTCTCCAGTCCAAAAATCCAACATTGATTAACCACATGACGTGTACATAGCACTATGGTCTTCATTTTCATTACAAAGTTATTTATCACAACAGCTCTGAAAAATAAATTGGTACTATTATTAGTGTTATCAATTAAATAAATTAATAATTTACTACTAATTATAGGAAGACAGGAAGGGAATAAGCATGTATTAAGCACCTACTACATGCCAGGCACTGCGCTAAGCAATTTTAAAATATTAATTCATTTGATTCTCACAATAACCCTGGGAGGTAGGTACTATTATAATCTCCATTTTTACAGATGAAGAAACTGAGGCAGACAGAGATTTAAGTGATTTGCTCAGGGTCACACAGCTAGAAAGTGTCTGAGCTTGGATTTGAACTCAAGTCTTCCTGACTCCAAGCCCAACACTATCTTTTGTGCCACCTAGCAGCCTCTGCAGAGGCAGGAGGGCAGTCGATAGAAGCACAGACTTGAAGCCAAGAAGATCAATATCCAAGCCCTGCCTTTGGCACATACTGACCATGTGACCAAGGACAAGCCACTTAACCTCTCAGTGCTCTAAGCAACTTTCCAAGACTATAAATTGCCTAAAAGGTATTAATCTGCATTGGTGAAAGGAATCACTTTACCCAGAAGCAGCCTATGCCAATGAAGTTACAGGTTCAGTCCCTGGCCCTTCCCTTCTATGAGGTACTAAGGCAGAGAGAGGGTCTTGGGTTGTTGTTGTTCAGTCGTCTTTCAGTAATATCTGACTATTCATGGTCACATTCGGGGTTTTCTTGGTAGAGATACTCATGTGATTTGCCATTTCCTTGTCCAGCTCATTTTACAGATGAGGAAACTGAGGCAAGCAGGGTTAAGTGACTTGCCCAGGGTCACACAGCTAGTAAGTTGTCTAAGGCAGTATTTGAACTCAAGAAGTTGAGTCTTCCTGACTACACGCCTGGCACATTACACCCTGAGCCACTTAACTGTTCCAGGTTAAGGGGTACTCAGCACCTAAATGACTGAGCCAAGGTAAGAACTTGGGGCCTTAGAGATATTAGACATTTACTTGGTAAAAGGAGCACCTCTGCCTCCCTCAGAGGGTGTCCCAGAGCGTCTTACCTACAATCAACTGACGCTCTACTACTCCTCTGATTCCTGCCCTGGATATCTCCCCACAATCAGATGAGGACAACGGCCTCAGGACTTACTTTCTTGGCGCACTTCCTGCAGGGCTGCCAGGAGCTCTTCCTTTAGGACAGTGGCCTCACTGGCAATCTTCTCCCCCTTGTCCAGTAAATTCCACGTGGCTTCTTCAACAGAAGCAAGAAGAACCCGGGCTCTTTTCGAACGTCCCTTTTTCCTATTAGAAAGATTCTGGGGACAATTCACCAGTGTGGTAACCTGCAATGGAAAAAGATAATATGTTACAAAGGATGAAATCTTTGAGTAAGTTGGCATAAAGTGAGAAAAGAGAAAAGGAAATATCCCAGTCCTGGGACATCTCAGTATCAGGGACCTGTCAGGATCTGGGGCATTTCAACCTCAGAAACTGGCTGTGAGGTAGAGGAGAGAGAGTACCTCCATCTGAGTCTCTGCTCCACTGCTTACTACATGTGACCTCGGGCAAGAAGCATTTCCTCAATGGGTCTCATTCTCCTCATTTTTAAAATAAATGAGGACTGGCCTACATGTACTCCAAAGTCCTATCTGTCTTAAAATTATGATCCTGTGAATATACGTATGACAATTATTTCATGAGCATTAGGAATTTTGGAGGCTAGAACCCCTCTATCCAGCCACCAAGACAAAACTAAAGGTGGGGACTTTGTCATAACAATTTCCATTGAACTTCTGATGGAAAGGAAGAATAAGAAATGGAGGTTGTTCTGTCTAGGATCCGAGAGCCAGGTAAAACTTGAATAGAGTGCTGACCATGGAGTCGAGGAAACTCGGGTGCAAATCCCACCTTTGACACTCACTAACTGTGTGATGGACAGGTGCGGACGGATTGCAGTAAACATCTAGAGGGTGAGAGCACAGATCTCTAAAACTGTTAGAGTATTTGGATCATAGATTACAGACCACATATCCCAGATCTGTGATCAGAAGATTATAGATAGTATCTCAGAGGCCAAAAGATCCAACCCCCTTATTTTACAGATGAGGAAACTGAGGACCAGGGAAATCGAAATGAAGTGCACAGTGTCACAGAGCTAGTAAATGTCAGAGGCAGGATTTGAATCCAGGACTTCTGACTCTATGCCAGCATTCTTTCCCCTGTCTTATACTGGCTTTGTCCCTTGCTACGAGAAACCAAATCTCCCCCACTGCCACATACTCAACACATATCAAGATTTGGGAGCTACTGGCAGAAATCCAAAATGAAAAAAAAAAGTCTTCAAACTCTCCAACTTTTGCTTAAAACCAAGAAGAAAGCATCTTTGTCTACCAAGTGCCTTCAGAATGCATTTGAACCAGTAAAATTTATGCATCTTCCTACTGCACATTCCTCCTCTATTGTGTGTGTCCTCCACACTTCAAATATCTCCCCTAGAACAGCCGAGGCTGTCAAATTTAAATGAGTGCATTCCAGAAAAGCTTTATTCTTTATTAGAAATGCTACCACTAAAAGAAATATGGCTAGAGCATGTGGGATAACACTGGGTTTCTATTCCCCTTCCCCACCCCCAATCCCATCACAACATGCAAAATCTTCAGTTGGCTTCAAATTCCCTCTGCACCAATGTCTCCATAGCTCCTTAATAAAATTGCTTCGTATTGATTTGACTGGAGTCGAGGAAAACTTCCAATGGTTTGCTTCATTGCAGAGGTAAGCGTGGTTTGCCAACTCTTTATAATAGTGGTTGAGTGAGTCTTCATTTTTTTCAGCAAGTCTCTAATGAGAGAGTTTCAGTTTGCTTTAAAAGGGGGACAGGGACAAGAAGTCTATTTTTCAAGTACATAGACAGAAAATCTGACAGAGGTTCTGAACTTGAGGATGTCTGTTCTTGAATACATAACGTAAGCATCCCTTGACCCTGGTGCGAGAAGTATGAGCTGCGAATTACTCACCTCGAGATAAGGAAAAGAGAATCACTAAGGCAGGGTGATCAGACCCTTGACCCAGGGTGCCAAAATCCAAGGGAGGGGGACTTCTCCCAGGACAGAGCTAGAAACCACTATCCCTGTACTTTGTAGCTTACCTCCTTCTACTTGTCTGCATGACTTCCTTGCCTTTCACAGACCTACTTCTATCCTTCCATGCCAAGGCACCCATTTCTTAGGGCCGACCTTCCCCCCAGACTCCAAGTGGTCACATGTAGAACTGTCTTGGAGATAGACTACCCTCCCCTTCATCATCATCATGTCCAAGGTCAGCTGTCTTTTGTGGAAAGATTCCTAGTCACAGAACTGGATAAGAAGTTGATAAAGAGAATTAAGTGAAAGATATATGATGTTGTTTCCCCATTCATCAAACTCCCAATCACCACTGGCCTAGGATGCTTACTATTCATACCTAATAACCATGTGAATAACTCTGTCATTGTATCTCTGAATCTCTATTGTTTGCATCTGTGAAATGGGGCTAATCACACTTTCCCTATTTATCTCAAGAGTTTATGAGAAAAACACTTCCATGTAATCAACGAAGTGCCATAGAGATGTGAGCTATTATATTTTTATGTTTTATTACAAACTTATCTTGTTATAAACTTGAAAGGCAGTGCAGAAGAGTGTGGATAAAGATTCTGGGGTGGCCTGGGAGTTAAGAAAATCTTGATTCCAGCCTTATCTCAGATATATACTGGCTGTGTGACCCTGGGCAAGTCATTGTCAGTGCCTCCAGGAAATTCCTAGGACAAGCAACAGAGAAGGTACTTACCTTCCTTGCTAGAGACAATTCCTTAGCAGAGTTCCCTACACTGATGAAATCTAGCATCTGGTCCAAATATATATATTTATATACATACACATATACACATATTTATTTATATATATACACACACACATACACATATTTATATATATATATATACACACATATATATAGAAAGAGAGAGAGAGCCAAACTGCTTTATCAAAATAAGACACCTCCCCCTTCACATTAAATCAGAGGGCCACAGATGGCTTTTGTGATGTTCTCTAGAGCTCTTGCAGGAGGGATAGGGGAGGATAGGGTAGCTCTGTAGTACCAGGGAGTGACTCCTCGTGGAAAGCAAGGAGGAAGAGGGGAGAACGAGTGGAGGGTGAAGCAGGCAGGACTTGAGATCTGGCCACCTAGCTCCCTGTGTATCTAAACCTTCAGGGCCAACAATAGCTCCTTAAGCCACCCAGCCAATGGGACAGGGAGGGAGGGAAAGAATAAGCATTTATGTAGCACTTACTACATGCAGGACACTGTGCTAAATGTTTTACAAATATTATCTCTATTGATCCTCACCACAATCCTGGAAGGCAGGTGCTATGATTATTCTCATTTTACAGTTGAGGAAACTGAGGCAGATGAGGCTAACAGTTTTGCCCCAGATCCCACAGCTAGTAAGTGCCTGAGGCCAGATTTGAACTCAGGTCTTCCTGACTCCGGGCCCAGTGTCCAATCCGCTTGACCTCCTAGCTACCACAAGGGGAAGGGAAGCAAACTCTAACCCCAGGACTAAATGGTCTCTGAGGGCTATTCAAGTTCTAAGTCTATCTTCTAATGACCTGAGTTTGAATCCTGGCTTTGCCAGTTTCTACAAGTGCCACCTTGGGCAAGTTTTCTCATCTCCACTGCCAATCCAGGCTCTTGCTTTCCTAGCCACCAGGTGACTGACTTCATTTCCCGGGTGTGGCCTCCAAAACAGTGGACTCATGATATCCCAGGTTCTCCATCTGCCTGTCCCCCCAACTGAGGCCACCATTGGTGCCACCCAAGTGAGGTTTGTGACATTTGCCCCAGGTGCGCTTGTGCGCACACACACACACACACACACACACACACACACCTAGTTCCATTTTAGTGGGTTAGCCACCCACTAAAGTTCTATCCAGATGCTTCACCCTGGTGCAATCACACCCATGGTTCCCCAGGGGCTCAGTCAACAGACACTGTACTCCCTTCCAAGATCATCATGAATGGGAAAGCCTTTTGGGGTAGACCCAATGAGTGACTTTAAATAGCTCT
The DNA here is from genome assembly GCF_900497805.2 of Vombatus ursinus. NCBI lineage: Eukaryota > Metazoa > Chordata > Mammalia > Diprotodontia > Vombatidae > Vombatus > Vombatus ursinus. The sequence continues at coordinate 6,954,166 of NW_020954625.1, read as the reverse complement.
ACAGATCTTTTCTCCCTTTGTGCAGTCATCACTTAGAAATTGCTCTCTGTCAGGCTCCTTGTAGAGATCTCAAGAGACTTTTCTGCAATGAGCCTGGCTGGTACAGAGGTTACCATCAGCCATTTCTGTTCTGGGGCTACTTCAAGGATGTGGCAGGAAGTCCAAGTCTTCCAGCCTTCTGAAGTACACAAGGACTTTCCCTGGTCAAAGTGGAGGGAGGAGACAGGTCTGCTCCTCCTCCTTCCCCTCCAAGCAGTTCTCAGGGGCTTGGCTGTTGCTATTTCATCACTAGACTGGCTAGAAACACTAGCTTCTGAACTAGCTGACTGCTTATATCTAAGCCCCATAGCTATGACAATCAACTCTTCAACCAAATGCTACAGCCTATCACACATAGTTTACACTCTTGATTCATAATTCAATGGAGGTTTAGGCCTTGTTCACACCTAGTTCATACCTCAGATTCAGCTGAGATGTCTGGGCCTTCTATATTCCATTACACAGGGGTGGATCCCCACCCTTATAATAAATATTATTCTGGTTTCTTCTAGATTTTTCCTGGGGTTTTGTTTGTTTGTCTACAATTGACTGACCCATTTGGAATTTGATATATGACATGACCAGGTTGCACAGTGGATAGAGTGCTAGCCTGGAGTCAGAAAGACTGGTCTTCCTGAGTTCAAATCTAGCCTCAGACACTTACTAGCTGTGCAACCCTGGGCAAGTCACTTAACCCTGTTTCCTCATCTGTTAAATGAGCTGGAGAAGGAAATGGCAAAACACATGGATATCTCTGCCAAAGAAAACCCCAAATGAGGTCATGAAAAGTCAGGTGCAATTGAATGAATATAATGAATGAATATAAATCCAAATTTATTTTTTTTCCTATATTGCTGTCCAATTGACCTAAGATCTTCCCCTAATGACTCTTCTTCCAGAATTACTTTTGTTTTGTCCTAACCTAAGTTCTTGGTGGTGTACCAGGAAGAGAGCTAGACTTAGAATGAGAAAGTTCTTAATAGAGAACCAGAAAGAGAACTAGCCTTGAAGTGAGGAGGAACAAGGTTTGAATCCCAGCTCTAAAACGTAGTAGCTGTGTGACCTTGGGCAAGTCATTCTACTTTCCTGAACCTCACTTTCCTTCTCCCTAATACAGGGATAAAAATCCTTATACCATCTACCTTCTAGGGTTGTGGTGTTGTTACTCTAAAATAATTATAGAAGTAGGAGCTGTTATTATTCTGATGTTAGTGTGGTTCCATTTCTTGATTCTTTCTTCAACTGCATTGATTAGTTCTTCTGGTTTTCACCCAAACGCACACAGTTGTGATCAGTCCCACTCTATAATATGTTTGAAAAATGTGCTTTGTCAAGTTCTGTCCAATACCCCACGGGAACTTTAATTGCTACTATATTAAGTCTCAATATTAATTTAGGGACTGGTACCATCTTCCCAGCCAGAAACAAGGTTTCTATATCTTCATTTCTCCCTGTCTTCCTCTATCTCTCCCATCAGGGCTTTTTGCATTTCTTTGAATAAATCTCTTATGTCCCAAATTGAATTACTCCCCAAGCATTTAATGTTTTGTGTCAGGATTGTGATGCCATGTCTTTTTTCACTGTATATTCTAGCTGGGTGTCAGGAGGATGTAGAGATGCAATTGATTTTTGTGGATTTATCTCATATCCTGTACCTTTATGGGGCTCATTTATTACCTCTAGTAATTTTTTGGTTGGTTTCCTTGGATTTCTAGATATACAATCATGTCATCTGCAAAAAAATACATATATTTTTATCTCTTCTCCTTTTTTCATTATGAGTCACTATTGCCAACATTTCTAGAACTATATTAAGTTGCACTGAGGATAGGGGCATCCTGTCTAGTGCCCAATTTTAAAGGAAATGACTCTCCAACAAAGACAGCGTTGGCCTCTGAAGTCAAACAAGTATTCTTTATCATGGCTAGAAGAAAGTCCCCAATGTCTTGGGGTTTAGGATTTTAATCAAAGATAGCTTTCTGAATTTTCCCAAATTCCTTCTCATCATGAGCTGAGATAACCAAGTCACCAGGCATGAATTAAGTACCTGTTATGTGCCAGACACTGTGCTAAGCTCTAGGGATACAAAAAGAGACAAAAAAGAAGATACAAAAAAAGAGTCCCTGCACTCAAGGAGCTCAGAGTCTAATAGATTGGGATTTCTGCTGCTTTCCTTAAAGGGAGTAGTGGAAAGAGCCCTGGACATGGAGTCCGAGGGTCTGGGTTTGAATCCCAGCTTCATCACTATCTGTGTGACCTCCACTTTCACAGAATCCCAGAATTTCAGAGTTGGCCAAGACCTCAGTAGCCATTGAATCCAAACATATCTGAAAAAGAGGCCCCCTCCACGATGTAGCTGACAAAGAGTCATCCGTCCTTGGCTCTAAGCTCTCATGTGATGGGGAGACCTCTAGCTTCCAAAGAAGCCCATTCCACTTTGAGATGACTCACATTTTTAAGAGTCTTTATCTTATGACCTCCACTGCTTCTGAGTCTGCCCTCTGAAAAAATCTAAGCCTTCAATCACATGACAGCCTTTTAAATACTTGAAGAGAACTATCAGGACCCATCCCAAGTCTTCTCATCCATAGTTACTTCAACCCCATTCTGCAATGATGGGCGTCCTCTTCCAGGTACTGTCTACTTTACCATTGTCCTTTCTAGAGTATAGCCCCCAGAACTAAACACAGTACTCTAAATGCAGTCTGACAAGAACAGAATATGGAGGGTCTATCATCCCCTAATAGTTTCTTCACATGTGAAGTGAGGAGGTTCAGTTGGGTGATCTAGAAGGACATCTACCCCCTCTAAGTTCTTTTAATGGAATGACTAGTATTGAAGGTTTCTATATAAAGAATACTAAGTTAAGGAAGGCATTGAGGAGAGAAGGCTTAGGTAAACTATGGTTGCTGTCTTCATGAAGTTTTCAATCTAGGGGGAGAGAGAGAGAGAGAGAGAGACAGAGAGAGAGAGAGCACGCACACTATGAGGTAAAAAGTGAATTAAGGAGGCAAAGAATAAAATGTTACACGAACTTCAATAAGGAAAATTGTTAGGAGTGGGGATCACAGAAGGGATAGCATTTGAAATGGATTTTAAAAGATTGTTAAGAATACAGCCAGCAAAGAGAGGAAGTAAGGACATCCTAGGCATGACCATATGCAAAAGTATAAGGACAGTAAAAGCGGAAGACACGGTCCAATAACAGGAGGTCGTCCAATTTGGCTGCAACATAGAAAGGGTAGCAGATTGTAGAGGACCTTGGATGTTACATTAAGAAGTTGGAATTTTAGTCAAGGAGCAATAGTGAACCACTGAAGCATTTTAAGCAAAGGGGAGATGAGACCACGTCTATGTATATAACACAAAAACTACTCCTGTAGCAGTATGCAGGATAGATTGGAGGCAGAAAAGAAAGAAGGTGGGAAGATCCATTGGAAGGCTATTGCAATGGTCCAGATGGATGGTAATGAGGGCCTGTAATAGGATAGAAGTGGTAAGGATGAGGAAGAGAGGAAGCATTGGTGAGATGTTGCTGGAATGGTATTGACAGGAGTTGGTGACAGCTCAGCAGTGTGAAGTGAGGAAAAAAGATGAAGAGTCCCAGAACAGAAGAGCTAGGAAGGGCCTCTGTGACCACCAAACCCCATCCATTCTCGTACAGAAATCCCCTCCACATCATCCTCAACAGGTAGTCAGCCAGCCTGCCCTTGAAAGTCGCAAGTGGAAGAAGCATCAAACACCAAGATTTGAAAATAATGATAATGATCACAATAATGAGCACTAATATAATTCTTTAAGGTTTGCAAAGTGATTTACAAATATTCCCTTATTTTATCCTCCCAATAAGTTAGGTGCTGTTATTATTTCCTTTAACAGATGAAGAAACTAAGGCAGACAGAGTTTAAGTGGCTTGCCCAGGGTCATACAGCTAGTTAGTGTAGTGGACTGAATTTGAACTCAGGTCTTCCTGACTCCAAGTCCAGGGTTTGGTGAAGGTTTAATTCATTGCTTCCCTGTTTCTTTCTTGCTATTCTAGGCATATATGTATGTATGTGTATGTGTTATGTATATGTGTATACACATGTATATATGTATATATAGATACATTTGTTGCTTTGGCAACCTCACTTCTGTTTTGATCAGCCACTATTGATCAATTCATTATTGTTCATCTTTTAGTTCTTTTACTGTACCCTAGCTTTATTCTTTGATTTGGGTACTGCTTAATGTTGGTAGCTAGGTGGCACAGTGGAGAGACCCATGGGGCCTGGAGTCAGGAAGTCCTGAGTTCAAATCTAGCCTGAGATATTTACCAGCTGTGTGACTCTGGGCACCTCTCTCTGTCTAAGTTTTCTTATCTTTAAAATGGGGATTATAATAGCAGCTACCTCCCCCGGTTGTGATCTGACATCACATTTGATCGTCACAACAACCAGGTGAGGTAGCTGGGTAGAATTATAAAGTGCTTAGCACAAGGCCTGGCATGTGGTAGGCACTATTATAAATGGTAGTTATTATTATTAGCTATTATTAAAAGGACAGAGTTAGGAACAGAGACAGGACTTGTGATTTCATTGGCATAGGGAACTCCCAGGTGAGGAAATTCCCTCTACTAATGCAGGTTGTCACCTTTTCAGCAACTTGGAGTTGGGAAGAATTGCCTAGAGCAGTGTGAGGTAGTGTCTTGCCTAGGGTCCCACAACCAGTGTATGTCAGAGGGAGGACTTGAACCCAGGTGTTCCTGACGTCAAGGCTGGCTCTGTCCACTGCATCATGCTGCCTCTCTCTTGGTTTTAATTTCATAATATTGCAGATATGGAGGGGACCTGCAAAGCAGCTAAACTGAATGGCACCAAGAAAGAATAGGGAGTGAATCCATTTGTTAAAGGAGAACAAGCAAAAATTGGAGTTCTTCAGATTAGAATGTACTGCAAAATATAGAGGGTGAATGAGTTCTCCCACTCGGGGCTAAGATATGTCAACTAAACCAAGAGAGGACCAATCTCACCCAAAGAGAAATTCCCTCAAGTTTCTCGGGGGGAAACCTGGCCATCAAGGGTGTGTTGAGAAGCTGGCTTCCCCTACTGTCCCCAGCTTTCAAATTCTTTCTCTCCTTCTCTCCACACTTTTCTGATGTTAGTCGTGAAAAGCATCTGGAATTCTATGTACCTCAAAGAAGAATGTTTTGTTCTTTTAAGCTCTCACACCAACTCTTCCCCTCACAAAGGCATGCAGTATTGCATCAACGTTCTCTCCACCAGTCCAGAGTCATGCCTAAACAGCTTCTTCATGCAAAACACCCTGGGCTTAATCCTCAAGTGGGAAACAGTGGGGTATATAGAGCAAAGAAGCATCCAGCTTTTTAAATTTCCTCCTCTTAAAGATTCTGAAATCAATGCATTTAAAATGAAGCCTAGTGTTTATTTGTTCAGATTTGAGCATGAGGAATTTGGAAAGAGGATTATTCTGTACTTTCTTCATTCAGGAATGTTTGCTAGGTTCTCAGGATACTAACAACCAAATTGATATCCAGAACTAGCTACCCCATAAATTATTAATGTGTATGGCAGCTGTAACTTGCAATAGGAACTTTGCAGAATATGGCAAGACATCACCTTGGCAGGAGTTGATTTCATTTCAGTTTCTGAGTCGACAATATCCCTGCTTTGGCATCTCAGAGGCTACCTCCGGTGAACAACTTTGTGGAGTGACAGCCTGGGAACTACAGTCTACTCTGTGGGCACCTTCTTTCCCTGACCATCCCATTGTGAGAATCCTAGTCAATTCACTTCAATTCAGCAAGCAGATTTTAAGCATCAACCATGTGAAAAAAGTTGGGCTAGGTATTGAGGGTACAAAGGCCAAAAAGACATACTCTCTCCATATAAAGGTCCTATAATCTAGTGAGGGGGTATAACATGTACTAAAGTATAGACAAACTACATAAACATGTACTTAGGTGGTGGCGTTCAGTTGTTTTTCAATCAAGTTCAACTTTTTGTGACCCATTTGGGGTTTTCTTAGCAAAGATACTGGAGTGCCATTTCCTTATGCAGCTCGTTTTACATATGGGGGAACTGAGGCAAACAGGGTTAAGTGGTTTGCCCAGGATTACACAGCTAGTAAGTATCTGTGGCTGGATTTGAACTCAAGTCCTCCTAACTCCATGGCCAACACTCTATCCACTACACCACCTAATGCCTGTACTTAGGTATATTTCATATGCAAGGAGAGGGACAGCAAGTAGGCAGAACTAAGCAGACAGAACTAAGGCATAAAAAGGTGGAACGCTAAGAAGGGACCAAATTGGGAACAGGATCAAAGGAAGTGAATGAGGGAGTAATCCGGGGTTTGGGGTTGGCAATGTGTGATCTGCAATAGGGATTGAACAGTAGAGGGGAGTACAGAGTTGAACTGGCCACCCGATGGTCAAAATAGGGAAGGGAAGGGAAGAGAATGTGTGCCTTGGGAAAAACTCAGGGTTAGAGGGAATGAAGGATCCTCTTGAAGATGAAGAACAGGATTTGGAAATCACAAGGCAGAGGAAAATATGCAATGATAACAGATTGTGACCAACTGAAGGAATTTCAGAGTACATAAACATAGGAACAGGCTAGGCAGCTAGATTGGGAAATGAATTCTAGATTTAGAGTCAGGAAGACCTGAGTTCCAATGTTACCTTAAACACTCAAAGTGTGACACTGAGACAATCACTTAATCTCACTCAGTCTCAGTTTCCTCATCTGTAAAAGACGTGTGATAATAGCACCCACCTCCCAGAGTTGTTTTGAGGATCAAATGAGAAGTGATGGAAAACTCTTTACACACTTTAAAGTGCTCTTTAAACACCAGCTATTAGGGAAGTAGGACAGGTATGAACGACAGCAAGATTAAGAGGAGGACCATCTCTCTGGGTAGCTGAGGTGCAGGAACAGCGCTCCTAAGAAATGAAGTGGGAAGTTAGGATATTTGAGGGAACATGCATATGCATTCAGAAGTCTCCTAGTGTGAGAGCAGGATTGGAGTTGAGAGGAAGACTGAGCCAGGCACTGAACTGGTTAAAAACCAAACTAGATAATGGATAGCAGCTAGGCGGTGCCATAATGCATGGAGCACCAGGACTGGAGTCAAGAAGTCTCATCTTCACAAGTTCTAATCCAACCTCAGACACTTACTAGCTGTGTGATCCTGGGGAAGTCATTCAACCCTGCTTGCCTCTGTTTCCTTACCTATAAAATGAGCTAAAGAAGGAAATGGCAAGCCACTCTGGTATCTCTGCCAAGAAAACCCCAAATGGGATTACCAAGAGTCAGACATGACTGAAACGACTAAATACAAAGATAATGTACACCAAGTGCTTTGTAAAACTTAAACTCCTGTATAAATGTCACCTATTATCATGTTTATACTAAAAGGCAAGTAATGAATAGACACCTGTTCTTGAAGCCAAGAAGACTTGAGCTGATGTTTTGCCTCTTTCACAAACTAGCTGTAGGATCCTGAACAAGTCACTTCATGTCTCAATGCTCTAAGCAACTCCCTAAGCTTCATCAGTAGAGGATCACAGGAAGTTCCCTATACCAATGAAATCAAATTATTCCAAACTATTACTATCATCATTAGGATTAGATATACTTTCACTGATTCCCCTTTGATTGCTGAAGTCATTTTCTCTCTCTGGGCCTCAGTTTCCTCATCTGTAAAACAAGGGGATCAAATCAGATGACCACTAAAGTGCCTTCCAGTTCTAGATCTGAATCTACAATTGTATGGTGTGAGTCACGACGAGAAAAATCACTTCTTTGAAGACGCTGAAAATCCATCATAAAGTGTCATTGCTATGACCAAAGACTGGTCTAATCAGTTGAGGACGGAGCTGATTTGAGGCCTGTTGTCAAGGAGTGGCCCAGCTGCAGGTGGGAATAGCTTAGAAATTATTTCTATTGTTTAAGTGATCTGGCCTCAGCTCTTCATCATCCTTCAGGCTTTTCTGGGTGCTTCTCAGGTTATAGGTCTGAAATACATAAATCATATCAAAACACACTCCTCATCACTGGAAGTATCAAAATCCAGGTTGGAATCCAGGCCATCCATCAGAAATCTCCTAGAGTGATTACTTTACATTGGGGAAAGGTTGGAGTGAATGACATCTGAGGTTCCTTCCAACTTTGAGTATGATTCTCTCTGTTTACAAACTTCCCAGATAAGAGCCAAACCAATTGACAAGCATATATTAAGCACCTACTATGTACTATGTGCCATGCATTGTGCTATGCTCCCTCATTACAGTCACAAAACAGTAGGGAGGAGAGGGACAGAGAGAGAGACAGAGATAGAGACAGAGAGAGACACAGAGGGAGAAACAGAGAAAGAGAGAGAGAGAGAGAGAGAGAGAGAGAGAGAGAGAGAGAGAGAGATTCATATCCAGGGGGCAGGGGCTAGTGGCTTCTGATCTTCTAGAACAGAAACCTAGTTTAAATAACTTAGATTGGACCTAGTTCTACAATTAATTTGAGGGCTGACATTGACCTTAGTCAAACTATGAGATATTTATGAGACATGTCCAATTCCAGATCAGTGAAGCTAGAAGAGGCCTTAAGGTTCTTTTGTCCAACATGTCTCCCCAGCATTTAACAGATAAAGAAACTGAGGTCAGGAAACAGTATCTCACTTGCCTAAGGTTATACATGTATCCAGTGGCAAAATGGCAACTAGAATCTCATTCCAACAGTAACCTCTATGGTAGATCTTCACAATGAAAATTCATTATTAGACCCTTGCTAGTGCCTAGACTTTCTATTACACACAAAATAAAGTTGACATCATCAGTTTATAGAATCTCCTAGTTGAATGGAAGCTCCTTGATGAAGCTTTACTATCCCGGTGCCTAGCACCGTGTATGACACACTATAGATGTTTGATGAATGCATGCATGCATGAATGAATGAATAAATGAATGTCAGTGGCTATCTAATTCAACCCATACCTGAACAATAATTTTCTCTGCAACTGAACTGAATAGTTTTCCATAATACTATTATGGGGGGGTACAAATTATCAACTTTCAGAAAACAATGAATACTACTTTATTCTATTTATTTAAATTCCACTAAGGTCCTCCCCTGGGGTGGAGCTTACTCCAGGTTCTCAAATACAATGCCAATGAAATAAAAGCTCTGATAGTTCCTCCTAAGCTGGAAATAATAACATTTATATAGCACTTACTAAATGCGTTATTATCTCATTTGAGCCTCATAACAATCCTGTGAGGTAGGTACTATTATTATCCCCATTTTACAGATGAGGAAACTGAGGCAAACAGGATAAGTGACTTGCCTAGGGTCAGCTGATCAATGTCTGAGGCTGGATTTGAATCCAGATCTTACTGACTTCAGACCCAGCACTCTATCCACTGTACCACCTACCTACCCTTAGCTTTCATCCTTGAAGGAATTCAAATACAGGCCCCGTGATGGGTTAAATGTCTGCAGTCCAAAAGCAACCTATGAAGGTTCATCACCAATGGCCACCAGGGGGTGAATTTTCTAGCTACCAAAACTCATGAAGATCAAGAGAACTCTGAACTTCAAAACTTCACGAGACCTGAATTCAAATCCTGACTCTTCCACTTGACTCCCTATGGCTTCCCAAACTGTAAAATAAAGGAGTTTAGCCAGGTGACCTCTAAAGTCTATAATTCTATGGCTTCCTAAGACTGAGATCTGCGCCAGTGGAAAGATTCCACATGCTGATGAAATCACAAAAGAGTTTCAGAAGGTTAGCTCTGAGCAGTCAGCAGCACACATCAGTTTCTGCTTCCCTTCTCTTTTCAACACTCATTTCACATAGTTTGTTTCCAAACGATCCTTGAAAAACCAGCATAGCTGAATTTCTCTCTGCAGTCATTGCCTGCTACTAAATGATTTCAGAATTTAGTATTTTAACAAAATACCCTTAACCTACACAGAGAACCAAAAGGAGGAAGTGAATGAGTGGGCCCTCCTCCTGGTTTCATCTTCTGAGCGTTCTGGTCATTCAGTTCAGGGTCAGAACAACCACTCTTGCATGAGGCCAAGTGGCAGTGGCAGTGCCACTGAGTGGCAGTGGCAGACCTCCCCTACCCCACCCTCAACCCCACCCAGCCCTTCCTGTAACTCAGAGGGCAGGAAAGAATAAAGACCTTAAAACGTGGAACACAGGTGAAGCCAGGTGGTGCAGTGGATAGAGCATTGGGCCCTGGAGTCAGAAATACTTGAGTTCAAATCCAGCCTTAGACACTTACTAGCTATGTGAGCCTGGGAAAGTCACTTAACCCTGATTGCCACTCCCCAAAAAAATGTGGAATACATTTCTCTAATACACAGAGTTCCTACTCCTGCACACAATCCAAACCAAAAAGAGCCTAGCCATAGGCAAATGCCCCATGCTAGGGGCAAGGAATAATATCGAATAAATAATATTAAATAAGGAGAAAGGCAGAATGTAGTCATGGATAAGAAGCTGACCTTGGAGACAAAGATCTGGGTATAAGTCCTGCCTCTGACGCATCTTGATTGTGTGACCTTCATGGTTCCAGGTAGGCATGACTCCAAGGAACAGAAAGTTGCTGCTCTGCATTGATAGAGGGCAGCTCCTCACAGGGAGTCAATAGATAGTGGCCATCAGGATCAGGATAAATTTCAATAGTGTGAATCTCAAAGGAAGAAAGATTGCATTGCATAGCATTCTATGGAATGGGTCTAGTCAAAAAGAAAAAATTAAGGAGACAGAGTGGCATAAGTGGGCAGAATTTAGTCTTAGAGTTGGAAAGACTTGGGTTAGAATTGGCTCTGAGTCTCCCAGCTCTGACCTCTGTGCTCCAGGGTGTTATACAATGTCCTGAGACTATTTCCAGACCAGAACCTCCTACTGCCACCTCTTCACTCCCAATGGGGCTCCCCCAGGCCGTGCCTCATTTCCTCCTGCTTGCTATGAGATAGGCCTCCTAGGTCTGGATGGGACCAAACATCACCCCTGCAACAAGATTGGACCCTGAGGGAGGACCTAGTACAGTCTAATCACCTGCCTCTCTCAATGGATCTCCAGCCTCTAATACTCTGCTTGCACTCATTCTTTAATGGCTAGCATACTTCCACTCCCTCATAATCTTATCCCAGCGATTCTGAACCCTTGTTCCCCATGCCCAACTTTTCACTCCATCATTCCCACCTCCTTTAACCTTATCTCCCAAATATCATCCTTTAAATCTACCTGCCCTTCCACTGTTCTCTCTAGAATGCCTGCTCCAAAATTAATAAGCAAGCTTTCTTCTTAGATTTGTTCCTTTCCCACTCCTTCTGTCTTCTGGCACTCACTAAGACCTGATTCTTTGCTAATGACACTGCTTCCCTACCCTTTCCAGTCTTGGTGCATTTTCAATCATTGCCCCCCACCATCCACTGGCAACGGTGGGCAAGTCAGAATGCCCCTTGCTCCCCTTTGCCATTTCCAGACTCTCCCTGTAGCACCGTTAGTCAGCAACCTTTCCTCCTTTGAGGTTCACACTATTCAAATGTGTCACCCTATCCAGATGCTGATGGCCAGTATCCATTGAGCTCCCAGGACATTCTCCTTCCTCCTTCAATAAGTTCGTAGTCTTTCAGCCCAACCCTTGCACTCATACAAAGGGTTTTCCACACACATATAAATACTTTCTTAAGTACCCTACCTTCCCAGTTCCTCAATCCACTCATTTCCCGCGACCTACACTTCTCTTAGCTACAAACAGAAATGAGCAAATCCTTGATTTTGCCATCACCCCCAAGTATTCTACTTCCACATACATGAACTCTGAAATCCCTTATTCCCCACAAACCTTCCCCCTCTCCCTCCAAATTTCCCTATTACTCCCAATCAGCCAGGCCTACAACCTCCCTTGAGGTTTCAGTAATTATCTCAAAGCAGATGATTTGACCAGCCCTCACTTCTCTCCCAACCTCCAGCCTCATTTCCAGCCAGATGGTACAGTGGATAGAGCACTATGCCTGGAGTCAGAAAGACATGGTTTAACTCTGGCCTCAGACACTTGGTAAATGTGTGATCCTGGGCAAGTCATTTAAGTTCTGTTTGCCTCAGTTTCCACAACCATAAAATGAGGATACAAACAGCACCTGCACCTACCTCTCAGGGTTGTTGTGAGGACCAAATGAGATAATATTTGTAAACCACTTGGTGCAGAGCCTGGCACATTGTAAGGGTTACAGAAATGCTTATTTCCTTTACCCCTCTCACCAACTGCCTTTTAGACATTTCAAACTGGATGTCCAGACATCTTAAATTCAACGTGCCCAAAACTGAACTTATCATCTTCCCCCTCAACCACCCTCTCACGTGCCCATTTCTCCTTCCTATCTTTTTATTATTAACAGTTCCACCATTTGCCTGGTCATCCAGGTTCGCACAACCTAGGTGTCACCTTTGACACCTCATTCACATCCTGTTCTTTCCACCTTTGTAACATCTCTCCTATGTGTCTATTTCTCTCTTCTGACACCAAAACCATCATGACACAGTCTTTCTTCACCTCCCATCTGGACTATTATAATAGCTGCTGGTTGGTCCTTCTGTCTTAAGACTCTGCCATTCCAATGCACCCTCCATTCTCCTGTCAAACTGATCTTCCTTAAATGCAAGTCTGACCATATTACTCCCCTTTTGATAAACCTCAGTGTGTCCCTAGTACCTTCTGGATCAAATATGAAATCCCCTGGTTGGCTTTCAAAGCCCTTCATAACCTGGCCCTTTCCCATAATTCCAGTCTTCTTATACCTTATTCCCCTCTGTATACTCTGTGATCCAGTAACATTGGCTTCCTCCAACTAAACACTACATCTCCTACCTCTGGTCATTTTCACTGGCTGCATCCCATCCCTGGAACACTCCCCCTCCTCATCTCTTCTTTCTAGCTTCCCTGGCTCCCCTCTAGTCCGAGATAAAGCCTCACCTTCTGCCAGAAGTCTTTCTCAGTCCTCCTTAACCTTAGTGCCCTTCCTTGTGAGGATACCTTCAGTTTAGCCTGTCTACATCTTGTTTGTACACAGTTGTTTGCATTCGTCACCCTCGTAGAGGCTCTGGGTAGTGTGCTGATGAATGTTTAATAACCAGCTCTCTGGGAAAAAAAAAGTAAGCTTTTGAGTTTATCTGCCCTATTAACATTTTCTTCATTACTTTCTTAATTCTAAACAATCCATCCCTTAGGATCCAATGACTCTGGCCCCTTGATTTTCCATTGCATAAGACACTCCATCTCCTGATGCTGTGCCTGGCATACCTCCTTCCTCACCTCTACCTCCTGCCTTCCCTGGCTTTCTTTAAAACTCTGCTCAATGCAAGGGAGAGAAAATAGATTTTTGTTTCTGAAAAAAATTTAATTTTTAAAAACACAGCTCAAAGTCCACCTTCTTCAGAAGATCTTTCCAGTTGTCCCATCTATAGTACCTTCCCTCTGAACTCATCTTCCATTTACACTGTGTGTATCTTATATGCAGAGATATTGGTGTGTTATCTCCCCTATCTGACCATGAATTCTTTAAAGGTAGGGATGGTGATTTTGCTTTTCTTTTTATCTCTAGTGCTTAGGTTAGTGCTTAGCACATGTAAGCACTCTACAAATGTTGAATGAAGGAATGAATGACTCCTGCTTCTGCTGCTCTCTAGCTATGGGCCGATAATCTACTTACAGGATTCCTCTGAGCTTCAGCTTTCTTAAGTCTAAAAAGCTCCCAGTTCAACTCAATCTTGGGAATGTTCCACCTTCTCACTATTAGCCTTGCTTACCTCAAGATGATTCCATGCATGTACTCTCCTCTCTCTCCTTTGTTGTTGCTGTCCAGTCATTTCAGTCATGTCTAACTCCTCATGACCCCATTTGGGATTTTCCTGGCCAAGATACTGAAGTGGTTTGCCATTTCCTTCTCCAGCTTATTTTACAGATGACGGAACTGAGGCAAACAGGATTAAGTGACTTGCCCAGGTTCTTACAGCTAGTAAGTGTCTGAGGCCAGATTTGAACTCAAGAAACTGAGTCTTCTTGACTCCAGGCCTAGTGTTCTATCCATGGCACCACCTCTCTCTCCTACCCACCTCCTTTCCACCTCCACTCTCTGCTTTGTCTCCTCCTATTAGAATGTAAGTACATTGAGAATAGGGATCCTCTTGTTTTCTGGTCTTTTTATCACCAGAGTTCATCATAGTGTCAAACATATAGTAAGCACTTAATAGATGCTTTATCTCTCTAACTCCCTACCTAACGACACCTACTTTACATAACATGCTGGGTGGTTGTTGGGCTCAAATCAATGAAAATATGTCAAGGACTTTGTAAACTTTCAATGTCAGTTATTAATTTGGCAAATATAAGTTCCTTATAGTCAGGAAATTTCCTTTTTTTTAATAGCCCCAAGACCTAGTTCGATGCCATGCATATAGTGGATGTCACAGTCATAGTCAATAAACATTTATTAAATACCTACTCTGTGCCAGGCCCTGTAGAGAAATCAAAATCAGGTAGAGAAATCAGAAAGTCCCAGAGTAGTATAGCCAGGTGAGAAATAGGGTGTCTAGGGTCAGGGATGGATTTTGATCCTTATCATTGAAGTGAATGTCTATGTGAACAAGATCACAGACCTGGGTACCGCTGAGCATCGATGTTTATGCAGGAGAATTCATATCAGTGATTTTATGTTTTTGGAGAATCAAAAATGAAAAAATGTAAAAAAATGTTCATTTCTTACTTTCCTTAAAGTGAAAATTTGGAATTCGTAGCTTTGCCCTCCAATCAGAGAAGCAAAGATGTTTAAAAATGCTTTTTCATTGAATTAAATGTCCCCAGAATTTCCTCCAGTTTTTCTAAACCATTGAGGCAGTTTATGCAATGAATAAAGAACTGGGCTTGAAATCAGAAAGAGCTGCTGCCTTTAAGTTCTGCCCCTGACACATGGAGGCTGGGAGAGCCAGCAAGTTACAGTGTTTCTCAATGGTTTTTGTTCCATGAACCCGTTTCAACCAAAAAAAAAATGTGTTGTAACCCCCCCCAGGGTAATTTGATACAACTTATAATAATTTTCTTTTAGAATTATTCATTA
The DNA here is from genome assembly GCF_900497805.2 of Vombatus ursinus. Classification (NCBI taxonomy): domain Eukaryota; kingdom Metazoa; phylum Chordata; class Mammalia; order Diprotodontia; family Vombatidae; genus Vombatus; species Vombatus ursinus. Next base: position 6,939,002 of record NW_020954625.1, on the reverse strand, counting down.
AGTGCTTACAGTAACTACAATGATAACTTCTACTCCAAAATGTTCCAAATTAAAATTTATATTATACACCTATAATTATAAAAGATAATGTTTGTGCTACACATAATTAATAAAACTCTGAGTATACGTTTTTAATATTCTAATTATAAAAGAATTATGGATGCTTTATGTGGGACATTCTATAAGAATTAAAATAATCCAGCAAGATCTCATATATTTACTATTATCTTCAAGACTATAATTAATTTATTTTATAAATTTTGCCGACTATAAGCAACATTTTTATTGAAATAAGTTATGATTTGGAAGATGTTTAGAATAATGAAATAATCATATGCAAACATAACATATTTGAACAACGGTTTGCAATATTTAGCTCAACCCCAATACCATCTTAAATTTAGTTCTATGTTGTTCATTTCTGGATTTGATTTAAAACAAGAATAAATTAACAATGCTCACTCACACAAATATGTGGTAGAAAATGATAGGAGAATTTTAAAAACTTTCTTGGTGAAAGAAAGAGTTTCTTTGTTTTTTTAGTCACCTAACCAATTGACAGTAGATAGAGCACCAGGCCTGGCATCAGGAAAAACTGAGTTCAAATCTGGCTTCATACACTTACTAGCTATGTGACCCTGGGCAAGTCACTTAATCTTGTTTGTCTCATTTTCCTCATCTGTAAAATGAACTGGAAAAGGAAATGGCAAATCACTCCAGTATCTTTGCCAAGAAAACTCCAAATGGGGTCACAAAGAGTTGGATGCCACTGAAAAAAACTGAACAACAACAAAGTTTAAATCAGAAAACAGCCTTAATACTTCAGTGAGAGGCAATATAATATTTCTTTCTGTGGACTTTTTGTCATGGTTTACAATGGTTTCAAGATGACCCTTGTAATGCACATGTCTGGTAATTGTGGTTTTCAAACATTCTGACATTTGTACAGCAAGAATGCAAATATTCATAATATCTTGATCATATGAATCAAAGCAATTATTAAGAAATGAACATTTTTTTACATTTTTTCATTTTTGATTCTCCAAAAACATAAAATCACTCATATGAAAATTCTCCTGCATAAACATCGATGCTCAGCGGTACCCAGGTCTGTGATCTTGTTCACATAGACATTCACTTCAATGATAAGGATCAAAATCCATCCCTGACCTCTCATTCTGGGGGCCTCTTGTCTGTGCCCTCCCATACATCATCCACAGGACATCCCCCTTACACACTGAAGGCTTTCTTCTATATCTGACATGTCGTGGAAAGCCATGGTGCACATGAGCTAGTTCTCCATTGGTCAGCCTTTGCTCTTGTTATACCCGATTCCTTTTCTGATGATCCGTCTTCCTACTGATATCCTTTGTGCTGCTTTTCCTGCATAATCCTGCAAGATGCTGCAAGTGACTCACTCTTACCATGCACTTATCCAAGGCCTTCCATTCATTTATGGTCCCAGATCATTATCCATCTACAGTATCAATCCCAGATACACATACACACACACACACACACACACACACACACACACACACACACACACA
>NW_020954625.1:6891275-6937442 GCF_900497805.2 Vombatus ursinus | reverse complement strand
CACACACACACACACACACACACACACACACACACACACACACACACGACTTGGAACAATTAAGCCAAACTCCTTTGAGAAACAGTGGAGGAGAAAACAAATCTCCAAAAAGGCTGGCAAGTGACCCAAATCACTTGGCAAGCCAAATCATCCCAAAAGCATTGAAGGATAAAACTGAAAGGAAAATAAATAGATGAAAAATGGAAAAGTTCTATGAAGATTTCTATAACATCCCTCTCCTCAGGGACAATGGAGCTACTATGTTTGGACCAAAACATCACAGTTCCTATATTGCTAGATGATGAAGTAGATATGGTGATAAAGATTAGAGGAATAACTTCACTTGACCAAGTATAAACAGGAGAGGTGATACAAATTTGAGAGCACTGAGGGATTGAGCCCTTTAAGCAGAGATAATAGCAAACATTTGGGAAAGAATCATGAACCTTATTACCCAAAAAAGTCAATAAAGAAGACAAGAATAACAACTGACCAACAGGCCTACTTTCCCATGTCTACAGAATCTTTATGAAAAGTTTCACACATATTAAAGGCATCCCTAATGGTGATATGAAAATGGAACAATTCTTTTTTAAATTATATTTGACAACAGACCTCATCTTCACAGTCATACAATTAGCTAAAAGGTTTAGACAATACTAGTTCCTGTGGCATCTGTTGTTTGCCAACTATAAAAATAAAATTGATTTGGTAGAGCAAAATGCTACCTTAAAGTGGAACCGGCAAGTTGTCTTCCATGTACATCTCAAAATGTCAGCTTCCTAGGAAGATCCAACTGAAGGTAACTTTGTTCTATGACTTTCTCAACCTTAATATCCATAAAACATGGAAATGTGCGCTCCCCAAAGATGTTTCCCCTTGACATGAAAGTGGTTCAGCAGAGTCCAGATGAAAGAGGGAAGCTTCCCCCAACCCATACATGGTGAGGTCCTTCAAATGCTCCTGTTTACAGATGGCATCGTTTTAATGGAGTGAAGCCCTGGAACGCTGCAGAGGTTCCTAAATGAGTTCAATAATTCCTTTAAAATTTGGCCTGGACAAACAAATGGGAGTGGGGAAAGCCCTTCCAAGTACTGAACAAACAGGTTCACGAGTGTTGGTATTCAATCACCTGCCCACACCACAGCGAGCACTAATCATTCTAGTCGATGGTAGAGCTTGTCAAACGCCAAGAAGTAGGCATTATTGGGACATTAACTCAAGGAAGCGCTGAGTGAGAAGAAATGAGAGAAAATGAATCTATCTCCATCGAAATCTATGAACATAACTCAATGAAGAGTAAAAAGATCAATGAAACAAAAATTATCATTCCCCCAGAATGAAAAAAGCAAAAAGGAAAGGCCAAACTAACTCATGTGTAAGCTCATAGGAATAGTCTTTCTTGGTCAGGCCCGTGAACCCACAAGAGCAATATTCTATCACAATTGGTGGCTCTCCCAACCTTGATGCATAGGTCATAGGAGAAGGTATTTATCTTATCTGATGCCAACCTTAAAGGAGAAGTATATCCCAGCTTCTCCTAGTAGCTGTTTATGGCATTTGTATATCATTGATCTGATCAAAGATGTGACTTCCCAAATCAATACTGGGATGGTGAGCATTACATCACCAAATACCAAATGGTTTTTCTCATCTGCCCTAGTACCCCAAAAACTGAGCCTGCTCTCCTCCAACCCTAGACCCCAACAACTACCAAAGGTTTTCAGAAATTATTCCTAATGACCCATGCAGATTGCAGATATCATCAGAAAAACATAACTTGGACATCACTGCAGGCTGACCATGTCAGTCCTTTGCTCGTGAAGCTCCAATGGCTCCCTATTAAGCGGGGAATAAAATGTAAGTGCTTCTGCTTGGCATCTTGGGCCCTTTTCAATCTGGCTTGGACTTTCTGGCTAACTGTATTTAATTCCTCTTTATGGACTCTATCCTCCAGCCAGCCAAACTATTCTACCTAATTATCCCAGTACATAAAATTTCTTGGCCCATCTCTGTTGTTTTGCATAGCCTAGAATGACCTCTTTCTCTTAGGACCCCACTTCCCCGCAAGGCTTAGTTCAAGTGATACCTCCTCCAAATGAACTTTTCTGATTCCCCAATTGTTAGTGCACTCCACCCCACAAAAAAATTACTTTATTTTGAATCTTTCCCATTTACTTTTATATATATTGCTTCCCTTCATACTAGAATATAAGCTAGGTCAGTACTAGTAATATAATAGAGATGTAAATGCTTATTGAGGTGAATTAATAAGAGGGACCACCAAGAACATTAGCCAAGAACAAACTAACAAGCTCCCAAAGTGAATAAGATTTGGAGAATGGGAGACTCGGGATTGCAAGATAGTACAAATAGAGTTTCACTCAAGTTCATTTTTGTCTCATTGATTTCACTGTTGATGCTTTATTTAAGTCCAAATTAAATTGGATTCATTCCATTTGCAGAATCACTTCAATATTTTTAAAAGGTACTTCTGCCTTACTTGTATGGAAACTAAAAATTAATGTAACTAATATTCTTTAATAATAACTAATGAATGGTTGCTATGGCTAGTAAACAAGATCTCCTTGTGTCCGCAGTTTACCAACTATAAAAATAAAATTAATTTGGTGGAGCAAAATACCTTAAAGTGGAACCAGCGATCCTAATCCTGAGCTACCTTGATCTGAACTGGATCTTTTTTCTGTATACAGTATTCTATTTCCCATCTCCATGCCTTTGCACAGGTTGTACCCCCATCCCAAATACATTCCTTCCTTTCTTCTTTTGTTTAGTCTCCCCAGCTCCCTTCAAAACTTGGTTGAAGGGCTATATCAGCACAGGGCCTTTTCTGATCCCCACCACCAGGATTAGTGCCCCCAAAATTATTTTACTTTTATCTTGAATATATTTTCTATTTTTTTACATATGTAAGTATTGTTTCCACAATAAAAAGTAAGCTCTTTGAAGGAGGTGACTAAAAAACAATTTCATTGCTATGTCTTTGTATCCCTAGTGTGGTATGGTAGATCAAAAGCTGGTCATGAAGCCAGGAAGGTCTGACTTCAAGACCTGCCTCTGGCACATATAGGCTTCATGACTTTGGGCAAGTCACCTAACTTTTCAGTGCTGTAGGAAATGCTTTAAGACTATCAGTTTTAAAGATGGCGCTGACCTACACATCAATAAAGAAAGTTTCCTTATGTGGGAGCTCCTGATATCCAGAAAATTATAGATCCAATCCCTATCCCTAGCCTATTTACAGTATGTACTTAGCACAGTGGGTACTTAAAAATCATTATTGATTGATTAATTGATGCCCCAGCATCCCTTCTTGAGACCACCAAGGTATTCTTTGGTGAACGATGATTGGGAATCCCAATGATTTCCCTGGAAAAGTGAATTCCACAAATTCCAACAAACTTAGTTTGTGTAGTCCCTGGTCTAGAACTCAAAACACACAATCTGACCATAAATACTATTAGATGAGACTAATATTTCTGAAGCACTCACCACACGGATTTTTTTTTTTTAGTGATACTGTCCAAAGTTTTTATTCTCTAAGGGAAAAAGAAGTTTACCGGCCACAGGTCCAGGTTCATAGGTCTCACAGTAGTGTTTACTGGAAGAGTTAGTAAGGACTTTGCAAATCCTAGGTTTGTGAGCAGGAAAACAATAACTTCAGAGAGGCAGAGCCAAGACAGCAGAGCAAAGGCAAGGACTCTCCAGAGCTCTCCCAATTTCCTCTCCAAACAAAATTTTAAATGCCTCAAAATGAATTCTAGAGCAGCAGAATTCCCCCAAAAAACAGGGTGAAACAATTTTCCAGCCTAAGACAACTTAAAAGGTGGACAGGAAGGGTCTGTCTCACTGGGGTGAGAGTGAAGCATAGTCCAGCACAAGCCAGGCCCTGGCAAGCCAGCAGCAAGCCTTGGACATGACTGAATCGGTGGCAAGAGCTTCTAAAACTCTCAGCCCACAGATAGTAAGGGGGTCAAACAACTGGTCGGAAGAAGATTACAAGGGACTCTTTCCTGGCACCAGGTGCAGGACTCTATTGCATCGTCCTTATGCAGCTCTGGGCTGCAGTTCCAGATAGAGGAGCGGCACTAACAGGAGTAAGGACCTGGACATAGTTCCAGGGTAGGAAAGAGCACTTGTCATCACTCACAGACCAGAGCACAGGCCTAGACAGCAGTGACCACACCTGTCCTTAGAACACACCTACTTGGAAGAATTGAAAACTTACAGACCCCCAGAACTAGCTCTGAAAATAGCAGTACGAAAAACCTGAAGCTTGGGACAGTTCCTCTCTATCCCAGGAGCAGAATCCAACTTTAACATACTTAAAAGTCAAGAAATAGACTAGAAAAACAAACAAACAAACCAAGAACCTGACCACAGAAAGTTACTACAGTAACAGAGAAGATCAAAACACAAACTTTGAAAGCCTCAAAGAAAAATGTAAATTGGTCTCAGGCCAAAAAAAAATTCCTGGAAGAACTAAAAAAAAAAGATTTTAAAAACCAAATAATAGAGTTAGGAGAAAATCGGGGGAATAAATGAGAGTGATACAAGAAAATCATAAAAAAAAAAGTCAACAACTTGGTAAAGGAGGCACAAAAAATACTGAAGAAAAAAATACTGAAGAAAACAACACCTTTAAAAAAAACAGGATAGGTCGAATGATAAAACAGGCACAAAAATCCACTAAAGAGAAGAAGAACTCCCTAAAAAACAGAACTGGTCAAATGGAAAAAGATGTACAAAAATTCACTGAATAAAAGGGCTCCTTAAAAATAGAATTGGTCAAACAGAAAAGGAGGTACAAAAGCTTAATAAAGAAAATAATTCCTTAAAAATTAGAATTGAGTAAATGGAAGCTAATGACTCCATGTGACATCAAGAAACAATAAATAAAATCAAAAGAATGGGATAAAGAAAAAAATGTGGATTATCTCATTGGAAAACCAATTGACTTGGAAAATGGATCCAGGAGAGATAATTTAAAAATTATTGGACTACCTGAAAGCAATGATTTAAAAAAAAAAAGAGCCTAGACACCATCTTTCAAGAAATTATCAAGGGAAAATTCCCTGATACTCTAGAATCAGAGGGTAAAATAGAAATTGAAAGAATCTACTAATCACCTCCTAAAAGAGATCCCAAAATGAACCCTCCCAGGAATATAATAGCCAAATTCCAGAGCTCCCAGGTCAAGGAGAAAATATTGCAAGTGGGCAGAAAGAAACAATTCAAATATGGAACCACAGTCAGGATAACATAAGAATTAGCAGCTGCTACATTAAAGGATCAGAAGGCTTGGAATATGATATTCCAGAGGTCAAGGGAGCTAGGATTACAACCAAGAATCACCCACCCAGCAAAACTGAGTATAATCCTTTGGGGGGGAATTGATATTTAATGAAAATCATAAGGGATTCAATAAAATTAAACTGTTTATATTCCCACATGGGAAGATGATACTTGTAACTCCTAAGGACTTTATCATTATCAGGGCAGTTAAAAGGAGTATATATAGACAAAGAGCATAATTATGAATTGACTATGAAGGGATGATAGTCAAAAAAGAAAATTAAGGGGTAAGAAAGAGGGGTGCACTGGGAAAAGGCAGAAGGGAGAAGTAGAATGGGGTCAATTATCTCACATAAAAGAGGAGCAAAAGAGTTTTTACAGTGGAGGGGAAGATGGAGGGGGCAGGCAACACTTAGACCTTACTCTCATCAGAATTGCCTCCAAAAGGGAATAACATATGCACGATTGGGCATAGAAATCTATCTTAGCCTACAGGGAAGTTGTGGGGGAGAGGGATAAGTGAAAGGAAGGACTAATAGAAGGCAGGGTAGATTAGGGGAGGCAGTGGTGAGAAACAAAACACTTTTGAGAAGGGAGAGGATGAAAGGAGAAAGAGAGAGAAGGATAAACAGGGGAAGAAATAAGGATGTAGGGAAATATACAGTTGGTAATCAAAACTGTGAATGTGAATGGGATAAACTCACCCAAGAAACAGAAGAAGATAACAAAGTAGATTATGTGATTTAGATACAAAGGGTAGTACCATAAGCAAATTACGGAAGCATGGAATACTTTACCTGTCAGATCTATGGATAAGTAAAGAATTTATGACCAAACAAGAGACAGAGAGCATTATGGGGTGTAAAATAGATAATTTTAATTATGTTGAATTAAAAAGGTTTTGCACAAACAAAACCAATGTAGCCAAGAATCGAAGGAAAAGCAAAAAACCCGGGGAATTTTTTAAAGCAAGTTTCTCTGATAAGGGCCTCATTTTTCAAATATATAGAGAACTGAATCAATTTTATAAGAATACAAGTCATTCCAGGGTAGCTAGATGGTGCAGTGGATAGAGCATTGGCCCAGCATTCTATTTTTCTTTGCATTAATTTCTAAGGTCACTTCTTTTTTGTTGTTTGTTTTTTTAAAAATTTTTATTTTTTTCAATTAGCAAAAATCTGCTTTCTCACACTCCCACCCAACTGACAGCAAAAGAAAAAGTCTGTTACAAATGTGTAGTTAAGCAAAACAAATAATTACATAGGCCATATCTTTTAAAAAAATGTCTCTTTCTGCCCTCTGAGTCCTTCACTTCTCTATCAGCAAGTAGTTAAAACATTCCGTCATTAGTCCTCTGGAATCATAGTTGGTAATTATGCCAATAAGAGTTTCTAATTTGGGGCAGCTAGGTGGCGCAGTGGGTAGAGCACCAGCCCTGAAGTCAGGAGGACCTGAGTTCAAATCCAGTCTCAGATCAAACACTTGACACTTACTAGCTGTGTGACCCTGGACAAGTCACTTAAGCCCAAGTGCCTAAAAAAAAAAAAAGTTCCTAATTCTCTCAAAGTTGTCTTTACCATATTGCTATCAATGCACTGATTGTTCTAGTTCTTTTCACTTCACTCTGCGTCAAAAATGTGTCTAAGTCTTCACAAGTTTCTCTGAAACCATTATCATCATCATTTTTTATATCTCATCACATTTATATGCTAAGGCCACTTCTTAACAGCAAAGTTATACAGTCAGAAGAGCACCAGTTATAGAATCAGAGGCCCTGGGCTTAAATCCTGTCTCTAAAATTCACTCCTTGTGTCACTTTAGGCAAGTCTCTAAACCACCTCAAACCTCAGTTTCTCCTTCTGTAAAATGGGGGAATTGAGTAAATGGCCTCAGAGATTCCTTCTTGCTGCAGAGCTGTGGTCCTCTGACACATCAAAAGATAAGAGATCTCTCCATATGGCCATCCAAATGAGTGTTAGTCATGAATCCTTTGCCTTCAAAGTTTCCACTTCATATACAACCCTGAACTTCCAAGATACTCCCTGATAGAAAGTCTCAACAAAGAATCCAAAGAAGAAAGCAGAGAAAAATGGAAGCTGGGGAACCAAACTGAAGAAGCCTAAGTAAATGCAGTCCTACTCCACCCAAACAACCTCTCATTCAGGCACCTGACAACTGTCTCCATCTGGAGGACACAAAAGAGAAAGAAGGAACTAGTGGCATTCTCCCCGAAGAGGGACAAAGGAAAAGATAATGAAAGCTATCAAGAATCTCACAAGTAATTTGAGGGGACTGAATGAGAGGGAATAAAGACCAATCTGAAGAAAATACAGGAAAGCAAAGACATTAGTGGACAAAGGGTGAGTGGAGGAAGCCAAAGATACAACATAAGTGAATAAACTGGAAGCAATTTGGAGAGAAAAAGATGTGATAACAAAAACACTAATTAAAGTAGAGATGGAGGAGGGGAGGAAGGGGGAAGAACAAGGAAGGAATCAGGCTTTGAAAAGCCTGTCTCTCTGTTCCTACGGAGGACAGAAATCAGTGTCTATAGGAGATAGAGGTAAAAACATGATCATCAACCAGAGAAAGGCAATAGCTTTTTTTTTTTAACCACAATCTATGATTTCATTGATACAGCGAACTCTCGATGAGGAAGCTCTCTCAACCCATGTAAACTAGAAGTTGCATAAAATAGCCTTGATACTCAGTAGCAACAATACCCTGGGGCAAATCACCTAAACTCTTGTACCTCACTTTCCTCATCTTAAAAATGAAGAGAGTTTGACAAAATTACCTAAGGTCTCTTTCAGTCCTAGAAGCCTAGATCTTACTTCACAGGGTTTTCTGAGTTAAGTTTACTGTATAAAGATGAGTGGCTTACTAGAATGAGAATGAAATTTCAGTGCTTGATGGCTCGAGCTAATCAGAGAAGCTAAGATATAGAGATGTATTTTTAAGGGTAACTCTGTAGAAATACACCCACTTTGGTCTGCCTTGCCAAACTTGGATTTTAAAAGTGATACAGTACAGACGTATATAGTTACAATAATAAAAATGTAATTGCTAGAAAAAAAATTTGTGTCTGATCCATTGGAGGAATTTATTGCCAATGGATGCGATGGTGTAAGTTATCACATAGGGAAAATGGGAGTCAATGATTGAAATATATCAGAGGCTGGGCACCTATGCAAATGACCTGATGATTTACCTATGCACCAAAGGAGAGGGGGAAATAGATTAAAGATAAATCAAGGCTTGTGGTGAATGGAAAGAAGATTTATGAGCAAATGAATTTAGGAGTCAGAGAGTGGCATAATCAGACATATTACCAATTACTCTGAAGATTAAAATGTAATTTTGACTTTGAGTCATACATTGAGGTGATAAGTAACCTCTCCAGAGGAAATATAAGGGATCAAACGTAATGTGAGACCTCAGTAACCCCTACAAAGAGTAAGTTGGAAGATGATGGGGAAAGCTGTGAATTTTCAAAGAAACAGAGATGTGTGTTTGATAATAATTTTATGTGAAGGCAATATTAAATTTAAGTTGTTGCAGTTCTTAATATCAGCAAAAAAATGGAGACCATTATTCAATTCAACAACAAGAATTCATTAAATAACTACTGTGTGCCAGGTGATTTGTTAGGCCCTGGGGGTGCAAAGACAAAAATGAACTAGTCCCTGCCCTCAAGGATTAGAGTAGACAGCGTGTATACATGTAAGTGAAGAGTTAAAGTGGTATAGTAGATAGGACACAAGGTTTGGAGTAAGGACAAGTGGGTTCAAATCCTGGTTCAGACACTTATTAGCTGTATGACCCTGGGCAAGTCACTGAACTTCCCTTGTCCACGAAATGAGGGGGTTGGACAAAGTGCCTTACAAGGTCCTTTTCAGCTCTAAATCTATTCTATATTCTTATATATGCACCTATCTTCCCCCATTGGGATGTAGACTCCTTGGCAATAGGGACTGTTTCATTCATTATACTTTAGACATTATATACACCTGCATATTATATGTCCACAGTGCCTGGCAAATAATAAGCACTTACTAGATATTTGTTGATTGACTGATCCCATGAAGTATGAAATAACCTTAAACCACACAGACCAAATTATAAATTTTCACTGTGCTAAAGAAGTAAGTATTCAATGGTGAATAATCACTTGGAAAGTGTGCAGCCTCACTATTAACCAAAGCAATATAAATGTGAACTACGTTGAGGTACCACCTCACACTCATCAAATTGGAAGAAATAAATTAAAGCAACAATTCAATGCAGGTGGGGTTATGGAAACATAGGCACACTCTTTATGTTGATTGGACTGAAAACTCAGAATCTTTTTGTAAAACAATTCTGACAGCACGGCACTCAGTAAACGTTATAAAGATCATCATATTATGTCACCAAATAATTCCATTGTTAGGACTATACTCCTTGAGTGCATCAAGATCTATGATGAAAGAAATGTCTAACTGTTCAAAGATTTTCTTTTATGCCAGACTTATTTATTGCAAAAATTATTGATTGCAAAAAGAAAAAAATAGAAGCAACCTTAAAGGCCAATAATAAGTGGAATGGTTAAATAAAGTGTGGAACAGTAATGTAATGAACTATAGAACTAGAATGGAATTAAGATAAACCAGTATAAAAATATGAAGAAATACAGAAAGGTCTTTATGAAATGATGCAAAGCAAAATGAGTAGAAACAGAAGAGAGTGCATGCTACCTACAAAGTGGGAGAAAAGATAAATAGGAATGAATGGATAAATAATACACATGAAAACTGAGTGACAGAAATTACTACATTTATGCACTGTTTACATTTGAGTAACTGTTGAAAAGCAAGTATAATTAGTTGTTTGTATGTGTGTGTGCGTGTGTGTGTGTGCGTGTGTGTGTGAGTGTGTGTGTGTTTGTATTGCTATTATTTGCTGAGGTGGGATGAGGGAGTTGGGAAGACTCCACTCATTCAGCTATAGTTGGAAACTTCCACTGGGAGTTAAGTGGCTTTGCCATGATCACTCAACCTGTATATGTCAGAGGGAGAACCTGAATCCAGAGCTTTCTGACTATGACTGCAAGGTTGGACCCGTTAGCCACTACGTCACATTGCCTCTAATTGATTGATTGCATGCGTATTTAATATTAAATCTTTTTTAAATCATTTTTAAAAAGACTATCAGAGTAAGTTAGCATTTTGTCAACTGAATGACCTGATTCATAAGCTTCCCCTCCAACTCTGCAGCTCAAGGAAGATGTCTGCAGTTCCAGGAAGATATCCTATCTACCACTCAAAAGTTTGTGCTTGCATCTCATCCTTCTCAAACTCTCTCTCACTCCCTCTCCCTCTGCCTCTGTCTCTCTCCTGCTCTCTTTGTCTCTCCCTCCCCCTCCTCCTTTTTCTCTCCTTCTTTCTCCCTGCTTTCTCTTTCTCCTCATTTCTTCCTTTCTCTCTCCCTCTGTCTTTCTGTCTCATCTCTATGAACCCAAAGAAGTTAGCTCTCCATTTGTGCAGGTATGACATGGCACCTGAAGCTCAGAAGTATCTCAATCAGAAATCATGTCTACCCCATAGCCTCTACGTAGCACAAGCTTCCATAGGCTTAAAAACTACCTCAAGCATGAGGCAAGAGTGGGACTACATATATTTCTCTATGATCATAGCCTTCCTATGCAAAGATGGCATAAGTGACCCACCATGAGCAGGTCACATGCTTTGGAGCTTGAGTGGTTTTTCCTTTACAGCGAATAAGTTTCTACTAACAATACCGCTAGTCAATATTCAACAAATTCAATTGATTTAATCCTTCTGATGGTAAAAACTGAATCCACACATTTTGTTGTGGGACTCAAGAAAGATGGTGCCTGCAAAGTTCTTTCGAAACTTTAAAACTCTATAGAAATGTCGATGATTATTAGCATCATCCTCTTCATCTAATTTATAGGGGCTGCCATTTTGAAAGTTGTCACAAAAAGAACATTACCAATTTTCAATGGAAAGTGTAAGTACTCCATGCCCAATAACACAGTACTGAAGATGTGTTTAACAAGTATAATGAATCCACATCTGTGAAAAATGAAAATACATAGTTATTGACTTCCCATTATACAAAATGTTGACATACAGTATAAGGAATTTGAAGAGTTTTGTGTTACATAAGGATTCTTCATTTTTACAAAAGAGCTTATCATAAGGTGCTTTGAAATCATAGAGTTCTTGATGGATAGAATAATAATGTATTATACATCATTGACATGCTGTAGTGAAAAGAAACCTAGATTTGGAGTCATAAATCCTGGATTCAAATTCTATTCCCCCTCTGACTGACTGTGTAATCATGAGCCATTTCTGAACCTTGGTTTCCTCACCTGGGATCAAGGTGTTGGCCATTAAGGTCACTTCTAGCTCTAAATCCGTGATGTAATTATCCCCTTTGATTGAACTCATTGAAAGAAGATAGGAAAATTTAATTTTCCAGTATTATGATTCAATTTTTAGAAATTCTGCTTAAATATATGATCTGCAAAAGAAGTAGGATAGTAATATAGCAAGAATAAGAAAGAGTCATAATTCCAGGAATTCCAGGTAATTCAACTGATATGGGAGCCACTCTTGTATATGGCTGAGATATACTGGACACAGAAATTGTGAGCATTCAGGAGGTAAAGGAACTGGGAAACCAAGGTGTTCAAAGGTAGTCAGAGCAGATAAGAGTGTAAGCCAGGTGCCAAACTTATTCAGGAGGATAGGCAACCATTTAGAGGATTATAGATGATGGCAAAAAGGATCTGGATGAGATGGAATTCACTGTAGAGGGAGTTACTGAGTAAAAGTGACAGAAGGTAGTTCTGAGAGTGGCAGTGGGGAGCAAGGAGTAGGAGAATTTCTCCTTCTGGCCTTGTGTGCCCTGAGGTGTGGTCATTTCTGGTGAGAGGAGAGGTCAGCCTTGCAGATAGTGACAAGAGGTATTGTGTCTTTGAGAGAAAGCTGTTATTGTTGTTTGTCTTTCATTCTCAAAGAGGACCATGACATGAGGGAGGTGATGCCATGACATGCAAGTGAATTGGATTTAAGTGAGGGAGGGCCGTGTAAAGTCACCAGCCTCACTGATTCAGAGAGCACCAGGCAATGGAAGAAGTGTGAGAGGAAGGGATCTGGCACCATCGATTTAGAGCTGGAAGGAAATTTCTGTAGGAGCATTTAGTGCAACCCCTTCATTTTACACATGAGGAAACTAAAGTCCTGACACCAGAAATGACTTGAAAGAACTGATCCAGGGTTCGAACTCAGGTTCTCTCATCTAAAGCCAGTGATCTTTTTTCAGCACCACAATAGGAGAGCTGTGCAGAGGCAAGTGGAAATTAGAGTAGAAGAGAATGGCCATTGGAAAGAGAGTTAGTATTGAGTTCATAGTCCTATTGGCTCTAGTGGGAAAGCAGGGAATGTCTTGAGCAGGATGGTAAAGGGTCTCAAGTTCATGGCATATAGTGATCTATTAAAACAACTGGAGATGTTTAACCTGGAGAAGACCTGGTTGGGGGAGGGGCATGATGGCTATCTTCCATATATAAAGTGTGGTCATGTGGAATAGACTTTATGCTGGCTCCATTTGGTCACGGAGGGCAAAACCTGGAGAAATGACAGGGTAGAGAGGGAGGGCTGGGGTGGAGAAGGGGACTTGCAAAGAGACAAACGTAATCTTTTTAAGTCTTCCTAACATTATAATTGTCCAAAAGAGGAATGAACTGCCTCAAGAGGAGGTGAGTTCTCCCTCTCTGGAAGCCTTCAAGCCGAGGTAGGATGACCGCCTATTGGGTATAGCATAGTGAGTGTTCGATTCTGGTATGGGCTGGACTGGATGGCTGCTGAGTTCCCTTCCCTTCTGTGTTTCTGTGACTCCCTGGGAAGCTCTGGGGACAGAAGGGAGGCACCCTGAGGGCTAGGGAGAGGGAGTAAGGCTTTCCTGTTAACAAGTGGGGCTGAAATAATCCTTCCCCCAGGGAAGCTCTGTGGTCCCACAGGAGGAATTTCCCCAACCCACATTACCACACAGGGTAGAACTCCAGTGGTTCTGTCATGATTCTAGCTCTGATCACAAAACATACATGGACAGCCTATGTGTTGCACTGATAGGTTCCCATAAAATAGCATGTGTGGAGTCTCTGTAGAATATTGATGGAAGGATATGGGCAAAGTTATATAGGAAAAGAAAGCAAATTTGTGTGGCTTTCTGAACTTTAGCATGACTTACCCACATAGATGAGACCACAGACCCATTAAAGTATTGATACAAATACTTTAAAATAAAATGGCCTTCCTTAAAATATAGTATAGCCTCAAAGGGAGGGGATGGCTTCAGATGGTGTGTTCACATACATAAGTAACTATATTTTATCATTCTGTTGCCCATTTTGGCCCACTTCTCCTTCCATTCCCCAGGTATGAGCATGCCTTGTGATTTCTATGCTCTTCCTACCTGGATTATGAGAGGTTCTAATAGCTTCTCCACTGTATGTGTCTGGATCTGGAGGTCCTGGGGTTTCATTTTCAGTTGGATCGGTGTCTCGGCTGACATGCTGCCTGTGCATAAGGACAAAAATAGACACACACACACAATTATAAGTGAGTCAAAATAATTTCTGGAGGACAGGGCCAAGCTTAGGCAGAATCATAGAGATGATCAAGTTTCATGGTAGCACCCCTTTCTCATTAGCTCCACCCTCTCAACTCAATTCAACCCAACTCAACAAATGTGTATTATGTACCTGCTAATAGAAAGAAGAGGCAGAGCATTCCATGATTTTAGCCCCACCCTAAGTTATTTTAGGCACAAGCAAGGGTGTGTTGGTAAATGGTAAAAACAACCAGTTCTCTGGGAAAGGCAATGTACTTGTGACATACTTCTAAGTTTAATCTACATTGACATTTTCTTCATCACTTTCCAAAGTCTAGACATTCAATAAAATAATAAATCAAGCCCTTATTTGTAACACTTGCTTATTTCAAAGGTATAAATTCTCACACTGAAAATTTAACAATCAGCTCTCAGTGCCAGTTAGGGCTGGCTCCAGGACACCCCTGGAGAAGGGGAAGCATTCATTTTCTCTAACGTGTAAACTTTTACACCTTCGGTTCCATTAAGTTCATAAATCATCCAAGTGGGCACTCCCTCCAAAGGTGCAGATCACAGCCCCTCCATGCCTCTTGTCTAAGTCTTCCTGGAAATCCACCATAGGAAGTCCACTCTCCATGCTGAGAACCTTCTTCTAGATCTATTCACAGTGCAATAATGCTACCAGAACATGGAACCTCTCCATTGGCTATCTCTTACTCTGCCTACAAGATGGCAGACTCTCCTTTTGTGACCATCTACCACTCTGATACCTTTCACACCACTTTTTGTAAGCAGCCCCTTATAACTGATACACTGCAGCCTCTTTAAGCAGTCAGTCTATAAGCATTTATTGAGTATTTACTGTGTGCCAGGCATTGTGCTAGGCCCTGGGGATACAAAAGAAGTCAAAAGCATGGTGTGCACCTTCAAGGAGTTCACATTCTAATGAGAGAGACTGCATGTAAAAACCAGTACATATGAGATATATAGTATAAAAGGAAACTAATCTCATAAGGAATTCACTGGCTGGGGAGAGGGGTGAAGAAGGTCAGGAAAGGCTTCTTGCAGAAAATATCTCTTCTTTAACTTTAGAGTGAACTCAGAGATTATGACAGAGAACTGGCTACACCATTTTAAAAATTATCATGTATGGTATTTATTTTGTAAATGGTATCAAAAAACAAATACTAGTCAAACTTAGTCATTGATAATATATAATGTGCAAATATGTGTATGTATTTGTATACATATTTATCATTTCCCGGCATCCCCTCCCAAGCCTACTCTACCCTGCTCAGATGACATCTGGAAGAGTTGGTCAGTTTCAAGTGCTACATTTTTTGGGTTTTTTTTGTTTGTTTGTTTTTTTAGGCAATTGGGGTTAAGTGATTTGCCCAGGGTCACACAGCTAGTAAGTGTCAAGTGTCTGGTCTGAGGCCAGATTTGAACTCAGGTCCTCCTGACTTCAGGGCCGGTGATCTATCCACTGAGCCACCTAGCTGCCCCTCAACTACTACATTTTTAAAGGATGTTAAAAGGCTAGAGAATGTTCAGAGGAGAACAACCAAGGAGGTGAAGTGGCTCAGGTTCATGTCTCATGAAGATCTGTTGAAGCATTGGGGATGTTTCTCTTGGAGAAGAGAAGACTTAGCAGAGGAATTGATGACGCTTTTCTGGTATCTGAAAGGAGTTATCAGGTCCCAGGAAAGCAGAACTAGACTTGTCCTATTTGGTAGCAAAGCAGAAGGTGTCACTTGGGGTGAATCCTGAAGGAAGCCAGTGATTCTAAGAGGCAGAGGAGGTGAGAAGGGAGCGTTCCAGGCATGAGGGACAACCAATACAAAGGCCTAGAGAAGTGAGATGGACTAGCATTGTGAGTGATGAGTAGCCAGCGGAGCCCATATTATGACATCCCTGTTGTGAGTCAGTCACCGAGCTAGGTATTGTAAATGGACAAAATACATGCTCTGAAAAAGAAGCTGGTTGGTCATGTGGAGAGAGCAGGTGATGGTAGATGAACAGTCCAAGAGCTGCATTTCAGAATGCTCAAAGATCCACAGTGAAACCTTCACAGAATTAGGTAGACTCTTTGCAGAGTATTTGTAGACCAGGGATCACAAAAGGATCATACAAAATAGGAAGGCACAGATGAGACCCTGAATCCTTCTCATGGCTAGTTTCCTATGTTATAACAAAATCCAGTAACATTCCACCCTGAGGCATTAAGGCCTCTTTCCTCTCCCGTAGTTCATCCTCCTTTTCCTTGGCTTTCTTTTAGACACTGAAACAGTGTTCTCCTTTTGTAGCCAGGCAATGAAAATTCAGGAGACATGCTTTCAAGGAGTCCATAAATTTCATGAGGGAAAAGAGAGAGGGGTGGCATGTGATTTAATTTGATCTGTATTATCTGGCTTCTCTTAGTGATTTTTCTTGTTACAAAGGAAAGTTCAAAGAATCATAGATTTAGATCTAGAAAGCACTTTAAAGGTCACTGAGTTCACCCCTTTCATTTTACAGAGATGAGAACTCTAAGGTTCAGAGGCATTAAGTGATACTGTTCTCTCCTGGTTCACCTCTTACATCTCTGATCACTTCTTCTCAGTCTCCTTTGCTGTATCTTTAACTAGATTATGCCCACTAACTACGGGTGTATCTTCACATTCTCTCCTGGGCGTTCTCTTCTCCCTCTATACTAATTCACTTGGGGAATCTCATTAATTCCCATGAATTAAATTATTATTTCTATGCTGATCTCTTTACATCTATTTATCTAGCCCTAATCTTTCTCTTTACCTCCAGCTTCACATCCCTAATGGCCTATTGGATATCTCTAATTGGATATTTCTTAGACACTTCAAACTCAACATGTTCAAAACTAAACTCATGCTGTTTTCCCCAAAACCCCCAATCTTCCTAACTTCCCTGTTACTGTTGAGGGTACACCATCCTCCCAGTCATCCAGGCATTCAACCAAAGTGTCATCCTTAACTCCTCACTCTCATACCCTCCTATCCAATCTGTTACCAAATCCTATCAATTCATAACATCTCTTTTATATGCCCCATTTTCTCCTCTGACACTGCGCCCAGCCTGGCGTAGGCCCTCACCACCTCATGTCTGGGCTGTGGCATTAGGCTTCTGGTTGGTCTCCTGCCTCAGGTTTCTCCCCACTCCAATCCATCCTTCACTCAGCTATCAAACTAATCTTACTTAAACTCAGGTCTGACCACATCATCCCCCTCTTCAAAAAACTCCAGTGGATCCCTATTACTCCAGTACTAAATATAAAACTCTATTTTGGGCTTTTAAAGCCCTTCATAACTTGGCCCCCTCCTACCTTTCCAACCTTACTCCCTTCCACATACTCTGTGATCTCATGTCACTAGCCCATTTGCTATTCCACCATTTCCCAATTCCAGGTGCTTAATAAGTGTTTGTTGACTTGTCCATAATCACATAGCTAATAAGTGTCAGAGGTGGGATTTGAACTCATCTCTTTCTGACTCCAACTCCAATACTCTTATCTATTTTGTCATACTGCCTCTCATAAGATTCTTTTGGGATTGGGGCTAGCTATATATCAATAAATGACTTTTTTGAAGTTATCAATAAACATATAATTGGGGGGAAATAAAATATATTTTAAAAGTTAACAAAAAAATTTTAAGTCCAAATTATTATGATTAAACTGGTATCCTTTGTTTATAGAGTTATGACAGCTCCCAGAAACATTTCTTGGGTTAATACAATCCTGATGACTCTGTCGTTCATCTCTACTCTTTTCAACCTGTTCTCAACTGAACCTATCCTCTGAGTATCCAGGTTTTTATCAGTAGACACATGCCTTCCAACAATACAGACCATACCCCTTTACGCCTTCGATCACCATTTTCAAGAAGGGCTGTAACAGACAAGTTCATCAATCCCTGGCCAGCTCTTTCAAGACTTAAGCTAGTCTACAGATAGCAGAAATCCAACATTCATCCATACTCAAAGCCTTTGTGGCTTAGTAGTATCACCTATACTTGTTCTCCCCTAAGATTGCCTTCAAGTACTCAAAGTCACTTCTACATCAGACTGAAGCATCAAATGACTTCAGTAAATTCTAAAACCATTTGGAACCCCCATAGCAACCTTTCTACTTGGGGTTTGCCAAGAACCAACAATCTGTGTAACAAGATAAACTCTGGAACTGTAACCTCAAAATGCACACAACCAAACACACACACAATCACACACACACAGAATGTATATATACATGTGTAAATATGTATCTGTGCACACATATGTATACATATACACATATGTATATAAACACACATAGATGTTTACTGTCTACCTTCCTAGTGGTAGATTCTGACAATTAAACTGAGCCTAAGTTGCTGGTGTTCATTTGTCCTATGATCACAGGGACAGTAAGTAGAAGACGTTTTAAAGTTCTATAATAAGAAGCCTATAAAGGAGGTTGGTAACACTGTCTGAAGAACTCCCAGTAGATCCATGTAGACACTTACATCTTAGAGGAACATAGATTTTCAATAAAAGATTTTAAAATAGGTCTGCAAGAGCCCATTGATCTCCAGGAATGTGGAACTAAGAAGAATGGACAATTGAAAGAAAGTCAGCATTTTCACAGAGACTTTGCCTCCTGGAAATGAAAGCTTTCCTGTCAAGAATCAGAGGGTGACTAAAGTCACCATGGCTCCTCCTGGTCCATTAATTCACATCCATTGAAAGGAACTATTTGGAAATGAAATGTCCCATGGCAAAGACTTGCAAAGAAGAAAGCAGAGATGACCTTGAAGGGCCTATGTTCCACAGGGTAATTAGACTTTGAATAAACTATGTTTCTCTCTCAGGTCAAATCCAGTAGAACCACTTGGAATAGGTGTGAAACTAGTTAGAACTAGTTAGAACTAGTTTGGACTGGTCACAACTATATTGAATCAATTGAAACTGGTCATAACTGGTTTCTATCAGTGAAAACTTGTCTGAACCAATAAAAAACAAAGCTATCAGAGCCAGTTTTACCATTCGGAAGAACTTCAGGCCCTAAAATCAATCGGGAGTCAATTTTATTTGTTTTGTTCAACATCGGTTGCAAATAAAATGAGATCCAGCTGTCAATAGACACAAATGGCAGAACTTTATAAACTAAATCATTTTAAGTTCATCATCTGACAAACACATATATACAGTACAATGAGAAAGCAAACAGTGCTTGGAAAGAACACTGGCTCACAAATGAGAGGACCTGGGTTCAAATCCAAACTCTGTTAACTTATTACTCACATGATCCTGGACTCATCACTTAACCTCTCTAGGACTCAGTTTCTGCATCTAAAAAACTCAGGGAGGTTGAGTAGATAATCTCTAAGAATCCTCGCAGCTCTAAATCTATAATTCGTAACTGGAATATAGTAGAAAAACTACATTTGCATTTGTCCTCATTTTGTGTCCTTCCTTTCCACCTTTTGTATATGCATTTTTTAAAGTAAAAATCAACCAAAGACCTCCCCATATGGCTACGTTGTTTTCTTTAGATGCCCCTGGTATTATTTCTCATTGGGATTATTGACCCTAGAACGTGAGAATTTCATTTTTTAAGAGCCATCTATCAAGCTGTCTTTCCAATGGGCCATCGGGTGATATCCTCATAGTTAGCATTCCTCCGTCTTTAAAAAAAAAAAAAACTTTCTGCTGGTCTAGGATATACTAAGTGGCAGGGTGGGGGAAAATACTAGATTTGGAGTGTGAGGACCTGGGTTCAGACCTTGGCTCATTTGTGTTCTCGGGTAAGCCACTTCACCAGTTTCTTCATCCATAAAATGAGGGGGTTTATGGCAGATAACATCTCAAGTCCCTTTCAACTCTAAATCTCTATGAGATTCAAGGTGAGATATGACTATGATAGAATTATGCCAAAAATTCCCCTTTCATGACTAAACTCTTGGAGTTGATAATTTCAGCACCACAAATTGACTCTTATTTTTCAAAATCAAATCCAGAATGGAAGTTCTCCTTTTTGCCTCCATTACAACTTGTAAGGTGTGAAATTGTTGCCAAAGGAAATCAAAAAATTATCCAATACTATGGTTTAGCACAGTGAGACTTCTATCGAATAATTAAACAATTAGTGGCATCTCTAGCCATGTTGATACGGTTGCCCCCTAGTCAAAAAATGGCGTCAGTGTTCAAGAGCTGTCCTTGGTTGTGGTTTGTCTGAAAGAATAAGCCCAGGATGGGATTAGCCCCAAACATCCTGATTTCACAGTCTTCAGAATATTCAGCTTAACAAGATTACAAACTGAAAATTCTCTGCTCAACCTCAAACTATTTCTTTGATTTTTCTAGTGCGTATATTTTGCTGATATCTCCTTGGCCTCTCAGTTTTTCCTGCCCTCTTTGATCCTCGTGATTCCTTGTTGCCCCCTACGCTCATCTGGTCTGTGGACTTGCCTCTTGGCTCTGACCTTTCTTGGCCTCTATATTTGCTCACCCAATAACCATCCACTTTTTCTGTTCATATAACCAAATCTTTACCTGTGGACTGTTAAATTCAGATTATACTGAGTTCACTGAAGACCTTTCTACCCTAACCAGTATAGCAACCTGTGTAAGTTCAGTCAATGCTATTCATGCAGGCTACCAACCATGCCACAATGTCAGAGAATTGTATGGAAGTCTTCCATCATTATTATGTCATGCCTCTGTTTCACTTTTGCAACCTGTTTTAGGAAAGTATTATCCATATTCTCCTTCTGGCTGGATAGTCTATAGTGTGCTCCTGGAACAATGTCATTTCTACTTCTCCTACTTTTTTCAGCACTGAAATAGTCTATACAAGTGTCCGTGCTTAATTTGAAGGATCTTGGTACAGGTTGATACTTTCTTAACATTTAATGCTATAATACTCCCATTTCTTATGAAGAAGATATGTCATTCTGTGACCATATTTTAATTATGAGTCTTATTGCACCAAATCTCAGTTCAAAGTAATCTATTTCCCTCTTAAAAGTAAAGTTTATGTAATAAGTATATGGTACATGTGCTCATGTCCAACCATAGCACCTTTGCCTTTCTTTATATCCCCAACACTTAACACAGTACCTGAAACATGGCAAATACTTAATAAAAATGCTTACCTGATGAATGAATGAAGCCACCAAAAGAGAACAACTCTTCCTGTCATGCATATGTGCTTTGTGAATCATCATTCTATAATGCTTTCATCTAAGCACAGTTTTGCTTCTACAGCTTAGGACACTATAACCAGACTTCAGATCATAAGATCCTGCCTTTAGAACTAGAAAAGACCTTTGAGGTTTTCTAGTCCAATATTTCATTTTTCAGTCTGCATACTTTGTGTATACAATCTTATTTGATCCTAAAAAATAATCCCATAAGGTAGGTACTATTATCATGTTTGTTTTGCAGATGAAGAAACTAAGGCTAGTAGAGGTTAAGTGACTTGTTCAGGGCTACACAGGCAGAGTTGGGATTTGGTTAAAGGTTATCTGACAAAATTCAACACTCTTTTTTCCTAATATTTCACAATAATTAACACATTGTCATCGAAATCTAAGTTGTTCTTCCTCAACACACACATGTCCATTAACGGACACCATCTTTATAAATCATGCTAGAAAAGAATGATATCAACTCTCCTAATCCACAGAAATGTTATGAAATATCTTGAATTCTTTCAGGACAGTCGAAGAATTCTAAGTAAAGGGTAAACACCACGGGTCACATATACAACTGGTGTAAGTAATCCTGGGATAATTTGTGGGGGTTCTGGATCCTCAAAAACTAATTTGTTTGCCACTCAAGAACATTGAACTCCAATTGAAGAATATTATGTTAGATTTTAGAATCTCAATTTCAGAATAAAAATGGAAGATTTTAAATATGTTGGAATTCAAACACTAAAGCTTCCTAGAAATATGTGTGTGTATATATATAAACTATAACTTTGTAAAAGAATCATAGATACATATTATTTAAAGGAGACAAAATTAAATCCCCCAGAACAGATATGCTTATATATATGCATATATATTCACATATATGATGAACTCTATGGGTCTTGAAACAAGGCCAAAACCAAATTTAATTAAGAAAAAATATGTTCTATAAAATTGCTTTGGCCATGAATCATGTAAGCAAAGGGCCTATGCCCCACTGCTGATTTTTCTAGCCATGTTATACAATATTAAGCCTTTTCCCATCATCTAAATAACAATAGCAAAAGTAATAAAAAGCTCCATAAGTTCAGCTTAAGCCAATACCAACTAAAACATGGGAGCACAATTACATTTAAATGTTATCCACCTTCCCATGGAGGGTCAGTGTGGCCTACTGGACAGAGAACCCTAGACTTGGAGTCAGGGAGATGTGGAACAGAATGCTGCATGCCCCTGACCCCATAGAAACTTTCTATCTAGATATATGGCCTCAGGCAAGTCACTTACCCTTTTTGAACCTCAGTTTCCTCATCTGTAAAATGATTATGATAATGGTACCTACTTCATGGGACTGTTTCTAGAATAGAATAAGATTATATACACAAAGTGCTCCAGAAACCTTAAAGTGACATACAAATGTCAGCAATTATTATGAATGGTCAGTTTTACTTAGCTTCAAAAGAGAAGACAAAGTTTTGAAGATGTTTGGGGTATTTTTTTTTCTTTTTCAATTAAAGTTAGAGGAAAATAACTTTGAATGCAAAAATTTTTACATGAAGATCCAATCACCCTCCAGGTAAGAATGGAGCTTAAATTTTTAGCACAATTGGGGTTTCATTATGTAGGGTAGGGATAGGAAGGATTGGGTTCTTTGGTTTGTTTTGGTTTTTCGTTTTAGTTTATTTTTTAGGAAATGCCAAGTCTTTCTTTGAATCTCTCCAGACTGAGGCAAACATTTAAAATTTCAACTGTGTCAAGGTAAGGCAGAAGAGAGGGCAGAAGCATGAGGCCTCTCTTCCATATGGCACTGCCTTTCCTCTCCTTTGTACTCCATACCCATCTGAAAATGATGCCATCTCTGAAGTCCTTTAATATTCCATTTCAAATTCTTTCTCCCCAAACATGTGGCCGCCACCCTGGCTCAGGCCCTCATCACTTTGAAATAGTCTCCTAATTGGTTTCCTTAATTCCAGTTCCTCTCCTATTGAATTCATCCTCAAGATAGTTACCAAATTGATATTCCTAAAATATAAAAATCTAATTCTGCCATTCCTTCAGTCAAAAATCCTCAGTGGTTCTCCATTGCCTCTAGGAACTCCACAGTCTGACATCTAATCTGGTTCCTATATCTCCTTTCTGACATTTCCCATGATGCTCCCTCATACATGCTATATTCCAACCAAACTAGATGGATTTTTGCACCTGGACTCACCATTTGGTCCCCTCTCATTGTATCTTTTGCATTGACTACCCTCCTCCTCCTCTCCCCCCCCGCCCCACCCCCTGTGCCTGGAATACATTCTCTTCTTATGCTTCCTTAGAATAGCTGCTTCTAAGGCTCAAAGCAGTTACCACCCCCTCCAGGAAGCCTTTCCCCATTTTCCCAGTTGCTAATACTCTCTCCCTTCTCAAATTACCTTGTCTTTACTCATCTCTGTATTTGGAGTATCTCTGCCCCAATAATAATATTAATAGCTCACACTTGTGTTGTTCTTTGATCTTTAGTAATAAAAATAATAATAGTAACAACAACTAACATTTACATAGTGCTTTAAGGTTTGCAAGGTGCTTTTTAAGTATTACCTCATTTGATCCTCATAACAACCCTGGAAGGGAAATACTGTTAACCCCACTTTGCAGGTGAGGAAACTGAGGCACAGAAAAGTTAAGTGACTTGCCCAGGGTCACACAGCTACTAAAATCTGAGGCTGGATTTGAATTCAAATCTTCCTGACTCCAGATCCAGCCCTTTATCAAAGCTCCACCTACCTGTCTCTTTAACAAGTGCATTTCTCAAAAGTCTTTGAGGTGGGTAATACCATTATGCCCCTTTACTGATCAAGAACTTGTGGCAGAGAGCAATTATAACTCATATAATTATAACTCATCCAGGGTCACACAGCTAGTACATGCCAGAGCAAAGTATTGAACTCAGATGTGCTGACTTTGAGTGCAATACCTGTTCTATCACACCAAGCAATGAGTGCAATATCATCTCCCTGAAGGCAAGGATTTTTATCATTATGTCTCCAGCACTTAGTACCTTCCATATAGCAGGAACTTAGTAAATGCTTCTTGTGATTGATTCTGAACATACATTATCATCAACATCATTACAACAATAAAAAAACAGCCTATAGATAAAGCACTTCCAGTTTAAAACAAAAAAAAAAAACTTTCTTCAAAACAACTCTTCATGAGCCAGAACTTGGATTCAAGAAAACTTGAGTTCAAATCCTGCCTCAGAAACTTACAAGTTCCATAATCCTTGGCAAGCCTCTTGATTTCACTAAGCCTTAGTTTCTCCATCTGTACAACAGAATGATAATAACAATAACAATCATTGTTCTCGCCTCGCAAATGAAACAATGTAAAGCATTTTACAATCTTTGAAACACTTTATAATTGGCATCTATTATTATTATTACCACTACTATTGGTGTTATCATCCTGATTTTATGGATAAAGAAACTGAGCTTATAGACTCTTATAAATGCTCAAGAATTACATGGGTCAAACTGACAGCACAGGGCAATAAGATAGCCTCTCTATACAAGAAAGCCCATTTTATCTGATCTCAGCAAACTCAAAGAATCTTCCATTGTGCCCTCCAGCTAGCGAAACAGTGACATCCTGACCCATTGTATCAGAGGCAACAACTGTTTCAATAAGAACATCATGACAGTGGTTCCTACAGGGCGATGGCCCTAATGGGCCGATGGAATTACTCCATAGCATGGTCAGGAAGAGGTCGAACGCCTTCACTTTCTGAAAGTCTGATACTGTTTAAGGTGGTGAGTAAAAGCCCCCAAGAGTGAATTACCCATCAACCCCAATTCCAAGCCAGAGATTTGCTTTTCCAGCTTTGTCTCTGGCCGTTTGACAAAGACATTAGAAACTAATAAAAGCCCTGCTTATCTGAGCAAAGAAAAGAGAGGTGTCCTTAAAAAGCTTCCCTCTTTTCCTTCAAAGTGACCAAGTAAATTGCTCTCACGGGGAAACTGTGCAGGAACATCAGTTTCCTATTCTCATTCATTAAAGCTTCACTCTCTCCTTCACCCGTATCCTGGCATAAAGAAGACTGTCCTCAGAGGGACCCCCTTTCACATATTAGCAACTAGAGAGCCAGGCAAGAACATTCACCTCGACTTTGGAGGGAGTTTTTTCCACGCTGGTTCTGTAACCAATTAAACACTGATTAAATATTTTTCAGCTGTGGAAGAATCCAGTCTCAGAATCACCAAATCTGAGATGGAAGAGAGATCAGAAGCCAACTCTTCCAATACATGCCTGCAAAAGAATCTCCTCGTCAGCCCCCCTGTTGTATAGTCATCCAGCCTTCTCTTGGAGACATCCAGTGATGGGGAACTCACTAGCTCCCCAGGGAGCCAATTCCACAGATGGGGCAGCTGTCATTGTTAGGAAGTTTCCCCTCTCCTCAAGCCAGAATATGCTTTTTTGCTACTCCCATCCACTGATCCCAGGTCTTCTCTCAGGGAATGATGACAATAAATCTAATCCTTCTTCAAGGGGATAGCCATTCAACCTAATTATCACATCACCCCAAGTCTTTTTTTTTCCAGGCTAAACACTCCAGCTCTTTCAACTAGTCCTCACATGCCATGAGCTCAAGATGGTATAACGAAAGAAAGCCCTGGATTTGGAGACAGAAGAACTGGATTTGAACCCTGGGCCCACTATTTACTAAATTTCCAAGGGACCTTGAACAAATACAATTATCCTTTGCACATCCTGAGGTTCGGGGAATGGTGCCCTTGTGATCTGGAAAATCTGTGTAAAATTTTTTGGCCCTCCCTTTGTACCAGTAAAAAAATCTGATTTTTTTCTTTTTCTTTTATAGAGTGTCTACAGTACCGTATTGTAAAATTTGAATTGATATTATACAATACCATACATATATTTTATGCATTTCTAAGTTTCTAAACTTTTTCTATGTCATCTACTGGCTTTCGAGTATTTTCTACAGCTTCCAAAAAACATTCCCATTTAATTTCTTATGCCAACTCAAGATATATAGAAACCAAGATGGGGAAAGGAAAGCCGAGATGTGGAAGGGATAAATGTGCCTTTCCCTCTCTAGGCCTCAGTTTCCTCTTGCACAAAATAAGAGGCTTTGACTAGATGATCACTAAGGTCCCTTTATACTCTAGAATTTCTGGTTCATCATTACAAAATCACAAAGTACCAACCTTGAACTTCTCCTTCTATATAACCTTCACCACTACATGGGTGGCCAAGAAGAGACCGTTCCGCAAGGTGGAAAGTGGCTGAGCCCTGTCTTATAACCATCACTTGACAGCATAATGGCATGGAAGGAGCATTGGATTGAAAGTCAGAGGCCATGAGTTTGAAACTGGGCCATGACACTTACCTGTGTGACCTTGTATAACTTCTCTAGACTCCAATTCCCTCCTTTGCAAAATGAGGGGTTTGGATTAGAATGATCTCTAAGGCCCCTTCTGGCTCGAATCTATGATCCTATGAAAATAGTCAATGGGCAAACAGGAAAATATCATCCTCTTTATAACTAATGCAAGGATTAGCCATGCTTACTGAGAAGGACATCCAAATGACTTGAATGTGTCAGAGATGATTTCTTTCATGCATTTTCAAGAAGGATCTATGATTCCAGCTGCTTGGGAAAGCCCCTTTGTCAACTCAGATTGCATCTCCTCTATGAATTAGAACTAAGAGAAGTCCCAATGAAAGCACTGAAAAGTTAGGTGACTTGCCCAGGGTTTCATAGCTAATGTGCCCAAAACAGGATTCAATTCCAAGTCTCCAAGCACAGCTTCTTGGTGTCTAGGTGTCTCAGGTATCTAACAATATTTACATGACACTGTCTTTGTCCTGGTTTCCAAAAACTGTAGCCCTTTAAGAATTCCATTTAAAGGTAACTAGAACAAGGGGAAACTGACAACTCTTGGTTGCCTGGGAACTATCTTCAACTTATGATTGAAAATGCAAGCATTGAATTCACTAACTTCTTTCACTTTTCCTTTTTGCATTCTTGCCAATCAATATTGCCTGATTTAAAAATATAAAGAGGGGAAAAAAATTTAAGTGAAAAAAAATCTTTTAAAAAATCCACATTTAACTTCAAATCCAGAAGTCTGTAATAGAATCTTGAAGCATAGATTGCATTACTTAGAGATATAATAATAGTTAACACACATACAGAGCTTTCAAATTTGCCAAGTGTCTTACATATATTATCAAGATCAAGTACACTACTTCCCAGAACCACACCTACTCCAGTTAGATTTCAGATTCACAGTGGAAATGTTTCAAATATGTTACTGTTCAGCTACTATAGTTTGGAGGAATGAGATAATGCACACAAAGTGTTTTGCAAACTTTGAAGCATTATATTAATGTAATCTATATGTACTATTATAATTATTATTACCATTTTATGCATAGAATAAGTTTTTCCTTCAGTAGTTCAAAGAAATGTCTCCTAAAGGCTCTCCACATTTGAGCTGCACTGATGCTATCCTTCCAAATGTGCCCACCTCAGCAGAAATGACGTGGAGGGGCACAGAGTTTACCATGATGAGAAGACTGACATTTTGTGTCTCTCTGAGCTGCCTCCAGATCTGCCCAGAAGAGGGGATCACTCTAGTACCCCGGACACCACAGCAGACAATTCTGCATGCTACCTGACAAATGCCACTTCCCTTTCTTTCTCCTCAGAACCTTTTATCAAAAGGCGCCCTCAGAGACAATCTACGATGAGAGTTCACTTGACAAGAGGAAAAAAAAATGTGTTTTCAAAGTTAGACTTCAAAAAAAGTGGAGACCAGCCCAGCCATCACTCACCAACCGGACCCCAGGACACAAACACTTACTTGGCCACAGACAGCTCCTAAGCCGGCTGCCTAAGCAATCGCTTATGTTTGGAACTTCGGCCCCACCGCTGGGTTGAGAATTTGGCTTGTGATGCATGTGTAGGCAAACAGTCGACAAGCACCCTAGTGTATTTCAGGATGACTGACAGGGCACAGTGGCTGCTGCTTTGGGGGTTGGGCACTCTTAAAGCAATATGCCAATGGAAAATATGCAAAGCCACCCAGTTGTGCTGGAGAGGGCTTTCCCTGAGTTTATGATGAACAAGTGACCCAAAGCCTGAGGTGAACTTTGGATGGGGGTTTTCATTTCACGGCAAGCTGGAAAGCAGAAAGTTCTGGAACAATCAATTAGATAGGGAGGTACCACTTGATATGTAAGAGGAATTAAAGGTAAAAGTCCTACGCTAACTGCAGTGCTCCAGATTCCATTAGCATGTAAATTATACTGCAAATGACTTTTAGTAGCAGTCAGTCAGTTTGCCCAAGAGAGGGAGAGGATTTATTGACCTGCCATCAGTCACTGAAGACCTCTGGAATCAATGCTTCAATATTCAGTGGTTCTATGATCTGATCGAGGTGCTTACTGCCTCTGGTGGTGTCAGTCACAATCCATCATCATTCCTGACTCTTGGACATGTCCTCCTAGAAATCCTCCATGGGGAATCCACTCAAAATTGGGGGAGTCGTCCTTCAGGTCTCTTGACATTGCATGGGTACCAAAGATGCATGCAGGCTGTCCTGAGGTCCCTTGGACATGACCTGTCCACCTATATTACAGGTCCTATTTCTCTCTGATGACATTTTTACTGTTTCTATTACACTAATAATGTGTTGGAACCTACTTATGCCCTCTTTCGGATTGTGTACTACTTCAATTCTTTGAGACTATGGTATTCAATACTCAAAGTCATGGCCAGTTGTGGTGATGGTGAAAGAATACTGATGCTGGTGTGTGTTTTTTTAGTTTATCATTTTTATTATTCAGGTAATGAGTATTTTGTGTTTATCTGCCTTTCCCACTACCCCCTGCCCCCACTGAGCAACTATTTTTAAATCCCTTAATATTTACATAGCAAAATAAAGTCACACAATAGCCACCTTTGAAGACAGAGGGGTGAGTAGCATAATTCATCTTTATTCTTTTAGAGTTGTGGTTTAGCATTGTGTTGGTCAGAGTTTCAGGGTCTTTTGAAGTTGTTTCTCTCTTTAATGTTGTTGCCATTGAATAAAGTGTTCTCCTAATTCAACTAGTTCTGTTATGAATCAGTTCATAAAGGTCTGCCCAGTTTCCTCTGAAATTGTCCATTTCATCAAAAGAATATTTATGTGTAAAAAAAAAAAAAGATGGGATTTTGCTTCAGGGAAAATATTAAAAGAATGGCACCATTTCCTAATGACAATCCAGGAGAGACTATTGTCCTTCTGTTTAATTCACTGTGTAGCTCATCGTCCATCTCCAGTAATTAACAACTCAGAAACTCAGTAATATTAAAAACTTGATTTCAGTTTTTAAAAAAGCTTTTCCTTGGCTTTTGGGGGAGTTCTTATATTTTTCCCCTTTACTGTGTGATTAGTCTCCAGCGTTGTCACAATTACTCATAAAGGCAAGAGTAAAAAGTTGGTAAATCCTGGTTATGGGAAGTCTTTTATCAGGATTTCCTGGGGAGATGGACACATTTATTTAACTTGTTCGTATATTTGGTGTTTCCTGAGCTATTCTAGAATACTCATTTATAACCTCTGAGCTGCTAAGTCATAGCTAACTTTAAATTCTCTAATCCTTTTTCCCCAGTAAGCAAGCATTTATTGAACACTTATTGTATGCAAGGTATGGTACTTGGATCTGGAGATACAAAGACTGAAACAGTCTCTGCCCTCAAGGAGTTTATATTCTTTTTCACATTTATTTATAATTTCTCTACATCCTAGCATGTGGTCTATTTTTGTCTAGAGATATCATATAGTGTTATGAAATTATATGTATTCTTTAATGCTCCCATTCAGCAAGTATCATAAAACTTTCAGATCTATTTTCTCCCTAAACTTATTCAGTTGTATATTTTCCTTTTTATCTTTCTGTTGATTTATCTAACTCTGAGAGAGTATCATTAAAATTCCCTACAATTATACTATCTATATCTTTTTACAATTCACATAACCTTTTATGAATTTAGATGCTTTACCAATTAGCATGTACATATTTAATACTAATATTGTTTTACAACCTGGGATTTCTTTAAGTGTAATGTGGTTTCCATATTTATCTCTCTTGACACTGTGAATTTTCATATCTATTTAAACTGATAGTATGATTAAATAGTTTATGCTATGGGGGAATCATCTGATACACAGCAAATTTTATTCCAGTCTCTCATTTTTATTCTGTATGTGTCTTTATTTTTATGTATTTCTTGTATTTAGAAGACTGTTGTTTTTTTCCTCATCCATTCTACCACTCACACTTTGGCCTTATGTTTTTTAATTACATTCAATAACCTTGGTCCACATTTCCCATCATTTAACCACTAGAGAGTATATTTGAAGAACTCCATAATGATGCACTGAGTGAAATCTATTCATGCCAGCATCGAGAAGTAGGACACAATGTGCCCATTAAGGTTCACCCTTTCAAAAGAGTGATTTATGAAGACTTATCCCACACCAAGGATTCCAAGAGTAAAAATCTTCTCTCATGAAAGACTAAGAAAAGACAGTGTTGTATATGGAAAAGTACCCTGGGGTAGAAGTCAGGTACCCTGAGGGGCTAATCTCAGTTCTGTCACTAACTGGCTACATGACCTTGGGTGAGTCACAGCCTCTCTGGGACTCATTAAGTACTTACAGAAGTTTTCATACGAAGGAGCTGGACTAAATGATCTCTAAGTTGCCTTTCTGGTCTAACAGTCTATACTCTGTTAGGAAATTTATTCCATTTCTGAGTGGAAAGTAAATAATAGTAATATAATAATAATAACAATAATGACAATAAAATTACATAATGCCTTAAAGTTTCTATAGCACTTAGATATGTTATTTCATTTAATATTCACAACAACGAATCAGTGCTATTACTCTCCTCATTTTAATATTGAAGAAACTGAAGCTGAGTGTGATTAAGGGACTTTCCCAAGGTCACATAGCTAGTTGCACTCAGGTCTTCCTGACTCCAAGTCCAGCTCTGTATCCATTTGAACAGTATTCTAAGACATTATATTCTATGACATAAAGTGCATGCCATTCTTGCATTATATGTTCTATGGTCTATGGTCTCTTCCGTCTTAGAATCAATCAAAAAATTAAAGTGAATGACCTTAAAAATATCATTTAACCTCTCTGAGACTCAGTTTCCTGCTCTGAAAAATGAATTGTCTACTCAATTACTTTCACCAAGTGCATTAGTATGATTATCTTCCAACAACCCCTCCAACAATAATCAGTTTCATCTTTCATCATCTTTGCCAATCTGATGAATATGAGGTTAGATCTAAATGGTTTCAATTCTTATTTCTCTTATTTTTTAGCAATATAGAACATTCTTTCATAGAGTTGTTGATAGTTTATATTTCTTCTTTGGAAAAGAAGACATCTTTTTACTATATGTCTGTAAGGGAATGGTTCTTTTTTTTCTGTTTGTTTTGATTCTCTATATATCTTTGACATCAATATTCATCAGTGATATTTGCTTTGAATATTTTTCCTGACAGAATTCTGAACTTAATTCTAATCATCCTTTTCCCCCATGTGGATATTGACTCTCTAAAAGGTCCTAGGACTAAAAGAATTAAAATCAAATAAAGAAGGATGGAGAAGACCAGGTTGTATCCCAATCCCCAAAATGTGCATTTTCCATCCAGAATGAAAAGAACAGAACTAAACCATAAAGTAAAACAGTCCTTCTCTGCCATGATTGACTGCATTAAAAAATAGCTGAACATTCCTTAAGCACCTATTATATACAGGAGCCATTGAGAGCATTTAAAGATATGGTCCTTGCTCTCATAACATTGACATTTCCTTCATGAAGGCTGTGTGTTCAATGCTGAGCCTGTTAAATGGTTGAAAGATTCTCTCATCATCAACCACTTATTATTTCATAGTCATACTGAAAGCTCAACATCAATACCCTGCAAGACTTTGCACATCAAATTGCCTAACTCACTCCCAAAGTAGAGGTATTATGGTGGAGCTAGTGGAAACTATGCATGCTTCAGTACTCCAATAGATCTGTGATCTCACTAATGAAGGTACTCCATCCAATGGTGTAGATAACGTCCATTCCTGACTGTTCATCCTATGCTATTCCCATCCTGTAACACAAAGGATCCATCCAACAAGCTACATGGGATCCCTGTTCATGCTCTCTTGACATTGCATAGATATCCCTGCCCCATGCAGAATACCATCTATTAAACTTCACTCTTGCTATAAGACTATCCTACCTCCTCCTCCAGGCATATATCTCTTAGATGACTTCCTTCCTGTGTACAATTCACATAAATCTATTTTGTCCACAATGTGTCTTCCTATTGCCCTTCGGGTAATCTATAATTTTTGTACTACAAAGCCTGTGGTATTCCACAATTCACAATGAGTATCTCCAGAAGAACAATGGTGTAAGCTTCTTGGGAATAGAGCCTGTTTCCTTCATTTTCTTTATATCTCTAGCATATAGTACAGTGCCTAGCACATAGTAGGTACTTAATAAATATTTGTAGACTGATTTATTGACTGATTAGTGTTACTAAGATGAAATATTGTTTCAGAGCCGTTCAGCTTAAATGCTGTTGAAAGCTCCGTGCATTTTCCTAAATTCAGACCAATCTAGACCATTCTCTTCTTCCTATCCAATTCTGGGCCTGTTTCATTGTCCATATGCAGCACCTGTCCAAGATACACATATGACTGAGCCAACTCTATGGGCTGTCTATATAACTATATAACTATATATATGTATATATATATATATAACTATATATATATATAACTATATATATATAACTATATATATATATATATAACTATATATATATATATATAACTATATATATATATATATATATATATATATCAAGGCCTAGAACACCAAAGAGCTTCCCAAATGAGATTCAAAATCATTCAAGAGTTCAACCTAACTCTCTACACAGGGGAAAACAAGTCAATGAAGAAAGCTTGAACAACCAGCCATGCAGAATAAATTTTTAAGGTTTGAAAGACAGAAATAGCACCAGAGTTCTCTGAGCCAGATAGGGCTCTTTGAAGATTCATTTGCTCATCATGTAGTGAAAGAACAGGGAATTTGAAGTCAGATGACTGATAGAATAGAAGTTTCTAGAGGGCAGCCACAATGTTTTTGCATTTCTTTGTATCCCTAGTGCTTAGCATAGTATCTCACACATAGGAAG
The DNA here is from genome assembly GCF_900497805.2 of Vombatus ursinus. NCBI lineage: Eukaryota > Metazoa > Chordata > Mammalia > Diprotodontia > Vombatidae > Vombatus > Vombatus ursinus. The sequence continues at coordinate 6,904,040 of NW_020954625.1, read as the reverse complement.
TTCTTAATAAATGTTTACTGACTGAAAGACTGACTGACCTAGGTTCCAGTTGTGGATTACTTAGAAGAACTGAGGGTGTCTAACCTATAGAAGAAGGAGATTACACTTATTCTGCTTGACTCCATAGGGAAGACTGTGTGCAAATTATAGAGATAGATTATAAATGTATGCAGGGCATACTGAGAAAACACCACCTCCTTCATACCACCTCCGAGAGTTGATTGTTCAATTTTCAGTGAGAGCATTTCCACCTCAGAAATCAACAAAAGCTACAAATCAGGGCTTGATTTCTAGTTTTGATTGTCTAAACTTAAGAAAATGTCAATAATGCAGATTAAACTTTTTTTTTTCAGAAAGCCAGTTATTTAGCATTTGCCAGCCCACCACTGGCTGTATCTAAAGGAAACCTTCCTAGCAATAAGACTTGTCCAAACATCGAATGGGCCCCCTCAAGAGGTAAATGTGCTCCCCTCTTTAGAACCATAAGACCCTGAAAATAGAACTGCAAGGTATTCTAGAGATTATGTAGTGCATCCCCATCATTTTGTAAAAGAAGAACAAATCTAATTCATCCCTCACTTTGGGTAAGATGTGGAAAGCATGATAGCTATCTTAAGACATTTGAATGGTCATCATATGGAAGAAGCACTGGGAAGGAGTTTGGCATGGTAGAAAGAGCACTGACTCTGAAGTCAGAGAATCTGGATCGAAGTCCCTCCTCTGACACTGATTACCTGTATGACCTTGAACAAGCCATTTAACCTCCATGGGCCTTAGTATCTCCATCTGTAGACTAAGAGAGATGCACTTAATGGCCTCTGAGGCCTCTTCCAGCTCTAGTTCCATTATCCTATAACTTTTTCCATTAGGCCACACAGTATAGGTCTATGGGAAACAGGTAGAGTTTTCAATGATAGAAATTTAGACTTTTCTTGAAGAAGAAACACTTCTTAATGATTAGAGCTATTCCAAAGCAGAATGGAGTTTCTTGGAAGGTAGTAGCTTCTCCTGCCAACTTCAAGCATGATTCAAATAACCACTGATTGGGGATATATTAGAAGGAAAAATCATTGTTTAGCTACATATTGGACTAGAAAGCCTTTGGGCTCCCTTCTATCTGGCATTTGTGATAACTGTGCGAATATAAGGAAGTCACTTGGCCTTTTCAAGCCTCGATTTTCTCCTACGTGAAATGAAGGGGTGGGACTAGGTGTTCTCAGAGCTCCCTTCCAGTTGTAACTCTGATGATCCCAAGTTAAAAATGAGATCTGTAAAGAAACCAGGCCAAGGAAGTCAGGGCTTGAAAATATCTCTCAATCCAGGTGAGTTGTTCCTCAGCTCATCAGCATCCTTCTTAAAATGTGGTGTCATGCTATCAAAATGGATATTCATGCCAGATTCCTCATGTTATATATTAGAATTTGCCAGTGGGAAAGTCATCATTAGTAACTTCCTCTTCTTTAACCCCTTTAACCTACCCTGTGATCTCATGAATGTGGGTGCTCCATCCCACAGGACATATAAAGTCCATCTTTGTCTGTTCATTCTATGCTATTATTCCCATCCTGTAATTGTCCACTAGACAAGCTACACGAGATCCTTATTTATGGACCGTAGGATCCAAAAAGCCTCTAGTATAGTGCCTTGAACATATTGGGCAATTAATGACATTTCATATGTTTTCATTGAAAATAATAAGCTTCTCTTATCCTTTTCTTTGAGGAGAGAATTGTACTTTAGATTCTGTGGACACCATATTGGGGTGCTTTGCTGAAAGGAGATATATGAGACCATTTATTTACTCCTAAGAAGGGAGTTCCTTTATTTATCTGACTCAATTCCTTCTTAACCAGCCCTACTTGCCATAAAGACAGTGTTTTATGTGGCGATATAAAAGTTTAAAGCCCCCTGGATTGCTATTGTTCCTTTGATAAATTTTTATACACTATTTTCTTCATTCTTCTAGAATACTAACAATTACAGTATCCCTGAATCACAGAATCTCAAAGTTAGAAGGTCCTTCACAGGCCATGCAGTTCAACTCGGACCTGACTAGAAATCCCCCTGATGACATCCCAACAAGTGATTAACTAGCTTCTGCTTAAAGGCCTGGGTTCAAATCCTGCCTTTTCCTTTACTACCTGTATGATCTTGAGCAAGTGATTTCACTTCTCTGGGCCTCAATTCCCCATCTATAAACTGAGGGACTAAGACTGATGACTTCTAAGGTCCATTCCAGTCTAAATACATGATCCTATGATTCTAGAGAAGAGGAGCCCATTTCCTCTTGAGATGGCTCATTCTGCCTTCAGATCATTCTCATTGCTAAGAAGGTTTTCTTTGCCCAGAACTCCAATCTCTCTTTCAACAACTCAGACCCATGGCCCTCAGTTCTGCCCTCTGGGGCCAAGCAGACCACATGGCAGTCCCTCAAGTTCTTGAAGGAACCCTATCACATTCCTCCCAAGGCTTTCTTCTCCAGGCTAAACATTCCCTTAAACGGTACTTTCCACCAATCCAACTATATCACTGTCTCAAGGCCCCTTACCATTCTGACTACCTTCCTCTAAATGCTTTCCTAATCAACATTCTTAAAATGTAGTAGTACTCTAGATATGGTCTGACCAGGGCACAGTAAACAGCTAGATAGAAAGACAGACAGATAAGATAGATGATGGATGAATGGATGGATGGATGAATGGATGAATGGATGGATGGATGGATGGATGGATAGGTTGAATGATTACCACCTTCTGAACATTATGCTTCTCTTAAAATAGCCTGTGATTGAAAGGCAGCCTGGCATAACAGATAGATTGGCATACTGAGTCAGGAAAACTGGGGTTCAAACACTGCCTTACTACTTTCTTCTCCATCTTCTTTGCTACATCATCATCCAGTTTTATCATAGTCCCTCCTCTCTTTTCTCCCCCCTTTAAACTCTCTTTATGACTTCATCCGTTCCTAGGTGTTTAATCATAATCTCTATGCAAATGACTCACAGATCTTTATGTCATATCCAGCCCTAGTCTCTCCTCTAAGCCTCAGCCCTGAATCCCTAGATTCCTGTTGGAAATTATCAACTGGGTGTCCCAAAGTCATCTGAAACTCAACACATCCAAATCTGAACCCACCCTTCTTCCAAATGTCCCTGTTGCTAGACAGTCATGGATGTAATGTGATTGATATTACTGCAGAAAAAGTCCAAACTGATGAGATCATACACACATATTTGAGTAGGTGGGTATTACAAATCTAATCAAAGGAGTTTTAAACTGAAAAGGAAGGGGTGGGGGGTGGGGAATGCCTTGGTAGATAGATCCACCTAGTAAGATGCCACATAGACAGTAGCTAAAGTTTTAACAAAAATCATAGTAGATAGGCTAAGAAATTAATGGGACAAAAATGAAAGAAAGGAGACAGTAATAAAACCAATGCCTTTTGATATCTATAAACAAATGCACCCATTATAGGTACCAAGCAAAGTGAATAAGAGATCCTAATGCAGAAAAACAGATTTGACATAAGGGACATCATTGAGATTTGGTGGATAATACTGAAGCCTGGACTATAGTTCTGGAAGGATATACATATTTGGGGCAGCTAGAAGTTACAGTGGATAGCATAAAGCCTGGAGTTCAGGAAGACCTAAGTTCAAATCTAACCTCAGACACTTACTGGCTTTGTGACTCTGGGCAAGTCTCTTAACCTCTGTCTGCCTCAGTTCCCTCCTCTGTAAATGGGGATAAAAACAGAACCTATCTCCCAAGATTGTTGTGAGATTCAAATGAGATAATAATGGTAAAGTAGTTAGCACAGTGCTTGGCACATAGCAAGTGCTATTTAAATGTTAGCAATTATTATTGTTGTTGCTATTGTTATTATTGTTACATATTTTTTTCAAAGAGAACGGGATAAGTAGAAGAAATAGAACAGATAAATTCATGTAAAGAAATCCACGTAATCAAGAACTTTGGGGGAAACCATAGTGGGGAGTTTTTTGGTAAAGACTAAGAGAGACAGGAACAGACATGAAATTGTCATCATACTATATTATAGGACCCTGTGATCCAGAGTGCTTTTCAGGGGATCTGCAAGGTCAAAACTATTTTCATAACAATACTGAGACATTTTAGCTTCTAATAAAGTAAATGTTGATAGAATGAACCCACATAAACAAAAGCTCTTTGGGAGGGTCTTCAATATTTTTTTTAAGTATAAATGAGTCCTGAGACTAAAAAGGTTAAGAATCATTGCTTTGGACCAACTAGACATCAAATAAGAAATGGATGCAGATTTCAGGAACAGGCCATGAGGCTGGCATGGAAGCGTGGAAGGAAATGGTAATGGTCGGGGATTTATTATTCAGACAGCTACTGGAGTCATCAATCAACTTAGATTTTTTAAAAGATAGGCACATGCACCATATCCCACAATACATTCAAAATGGATACATTATCTCAATTTTAAAGATTGTGCTATTAAAAAATTTTGAAGAGAAGTAGATCATATACCTCTTGCAGATATAGGTAGGACACGCATTCTTAACCATTTAAGGGATAGAGGCAATTACAAAAGAAAAAAGAAAGTGATTGAATGGGGGGGGGGAAATCTTCATACCAAATTTTTCTGATAAGAATTTCATATCCAAGATCTATAAAAAAAATTAGGAAATTATATCTATGAATATGTGCATAGATATGACTAAAAGCCATTTTCCAAGAGAGAAGTAGTCAAAGGATATGGACAAACAATTCTCAAAAGAAGCATGACAAAATATTAACAACCATATGAAAGAAGGCTTCAAATCACTAATAAGAAGAGAACTCCAAATCAAAACAACCCTGAGGTTTCACCTCACACCCTACAAACTGGCAAAAATGACAAAGATTGGAATTGACAATGTTGGAGAGGCTAGAGAAAGAAAGGCATTTTTTTTAGTACATTGTTGGTGGAGCTATGAATCAGTATAACCATCTTGGAAAGCAATTTAAAATTATGCAAATAAAGTGACTAAAATATCCATATCCTTTGACCCAGAGATTCCATTATGAGTCTTATACCCTAAGAAGGGCAGCTAGGTGGCACAGTGGATAGAGTGCTGGGCCTGGAGTCAGTGACTTTCATCTTTCTGAGTTCAAATCTAGCCTCAGACACTTACTAGCTATGTGACCCTGGGCAAGTCACTTCACCTTGTTTGCCTCACTTTCCTCATCTGTAAAATGAGCAGGAGAAGGAAATAGCAAACCATTCCACTATCTTCGCTAAGAAAACCCCAAATGGGGTCACGAAGAGTTGGATATGGCTGAAAAATGACTGAGCAAAACACCCTAAGGAGGACATTGATAAGAAGAAAGTTCCCCTGTATTTATAGTAGCACTTTTTATGATATTGAAGAATTAGAAAGAAAGCAGATGTCCATCGATTGGGGAATGACTAAACAAATTGTGATCTATGAATGTGATAGGACATAATTGTGCTGTAAGAAATGACAAATGTGATTAATACAAGGAAGCATGGAAAGATCTATGTGAATGAATGCATAGTGAAGTAAGCAGAGCCAAAGAGGGGGAAATATATGTGTGTGTGTGTGTGTGTGTGTGAGAGAGAGGGAGAGAGAGTACAACAGTGTAAACAGAAAGAACCACCACACACAAAAATAAATAAATAAATGAAAGTGAATGTGGAAAATTATAAAGAATAAGCACAGTTCAAAAGGAGACATATAAAAAGACACCCCCACCCCTTTGTAGGGAGGTGGGAGGGGATCCACAAGTGTTGTACATTGCACACATTTTCAGATTGTTTTGATATATCGGTCAGTTATGCTGATTTTTTTTCATCTTCTCTTAGGGGAGTGCAGTTAAAAATACTGTCTTATAGGGGATGACTGAGAGGGAAGGAGAAGGAGAGTGGGAGAAATTATGATGACATAAAAAAACAAAATACATCAATAAAAAGCTATTTTAAATTATAACTATTAAAGGTGGAAATAGGACAGATAATGTAAGTTGACACAAAAACATCATGAGAACAGTATCAAAAATGCTCCAACTCTGAGTGAGCTGAGACTGGAAAGGCTTTCTTTAGCTATATTTGGGGAAAATAGGAGAATCAGAGAAGAGCTAAGTTGATGTCTGCTTGGGGGTGGATGGAATGATAATAAACAGGAAGAAGGTGGGGCTTCTCAGACTCTAATTTTGCTTCTGCTTTCTCTGCCAAGGAGGATGAACTTTGGACTGGAAATAAAAGAACAAGAATGGCTAAAAGGGAGTTGATACACAGCATAAACAGAGAGAGAGGTTGACCTGCCAAAGCTGTCCTTGGTGAGATCAAATCACCAAACCCAGTTGAACTATGTCCTGGAAGAATATGGCAGATGTAAAACCTTTGGCAATGATCACTAACTAAAAGACAAAACTTTGATTGCAGATTCTACAATTTATTATTAAAGGGATGGTGAGCGAACACATAGAAAAGGAAGCAGTGATCCCAATGAGCCAGCATGGCTTCATCAAGAAAAAGTTGTGCCAGACTAACCTCACTTCCTCCTACAATTAGATCCTAAACTAGGGAAATCAAAAGAATGCTATAAGTAAGTACAGCCTACCTAGATTCAAAGAAAGCATTTGACCAAATTTCTCAAAAGAAGAATGGGCTTCTAGCTGCAAAGATAGTAGGGTCCCCATCAGTGGAGATCTTTAAGCATAAGTTGGCAGGTATGTGGTGGAAGGGACACCTGTTCAGGTAAATATCCAATGAGATGTCAGTTTCCAAGTTCCCCTTCAACTCAAAGATTCTTTATGAGACTAGTAGAGACTTCATTCGAGGCCTGTAGTGTTTCTTATACAATACAGAGAAGTAGATGTCACAGAACACAGAAGGTTAGAGGATCATACCTATTGAGCCAGGAAGGACCTCAGAAGTCATCTAAACCAATTGCCCCATTTTAGAGGTGAGGAAAGGAAGTCTTAAAGAGAGAAAGCATATTTACCAAGTTCACACTACTATTAAGTGACAGAGATAGGATTTGAACCCAAGTCTTCTGCCTCCAAAGTCAACATGCTTACCACTAAATCACAATGCTTTCTCATAATAACATGTGAAGTACAAATTTAAATTGATAGACATAATTTCTATCTAACCCCTGAGTCTTGTTATCTCAGGCAAACACACCTGACAAAGAAATTAGCCTCTTTGTATTAAATCATAGGATTTTAGGTTAAAGGACTCTATAGGTCACTTAGACTTAATGGAGGAGGAAACTGAAGCCCAGACTGGGTAAGTGACTTCCCCACAATTGCACAGGAAGTGGTAGGTCCAGGACTGGATCCTAGATTCTCTGATTCCAAATCCAGTGTTCTAATTCAATCAGCACATTTTTGGGGCACCTGCAATACACTACATGCCTTGGGGAATACAAACCCATCTAACAAAGGTCTTTGCCTTCAAAATGCGGCGATGCTTCCCATCTACCTTGTGACAAGTAAGTGCAGGCTAGCTAAGAACTGTACACTGATAGTAACTATAATAATATTATAGTAATACCTAGCATTTATGGGGAACTTTAAGCTTCGCAAAGTGCTTTATTTATGTCAGCTCATTTGATCCTCACAACAGTCCTGTGAAGTAGGTGCTTCCCCATTTACAGACGAAGAAACAGACCAACAGAGGTTGTGACTTGCCCAGGATCATGCAGTTGGCAAGTGTCTGAGGCTAGATTGCAACTCAGGTCTTCCTGGTTTACAGTCCAGTGCTCTATCCACCATGTCCCCTGGCTAATAACAAAATTTAGTATCAGGGAGATTCAGTGACATCCCCACTGTCACACACTACTATTTATCCGTGCAGTGACTCAAGCACAGATCGTCTGGCTTTGATTCCAGCACTCTTCTAGTCAGTCAATAAACATTTATTAAGCACCTACTATGTGCCAGACACTAGACAGTATCTCTCCTGGGTAGAAATATTATGCACTATAAAATAAACAGTACCACACACCCGGGGAACATATGGTACTATTAACTGGCAACAATAATTTTTGTTTCTTTTTTTCTCTTTATCATGATTTGCTTGCCTGGTCCAAATCCCACTGAAATCTAGTAGAAATAAGAGGTTATGAGGTGAATGGTCTCTTTCAGATTAGGAGTAAAGATTTAGAACTGGAAGGGACCTTGGAAAGTGATCTAGTCCAACCTGCTCAGGGCAGAGATGAGCAAACCAAGCTTAAGAGAAGAGAAATGACTTACCCAAGGTCACATGGGTAGTAGGTAATAGATCCAGGTTTTTAACTCAGGTTCTCTGACTCCAAAATCCCACACTCTTTCTACTGGACAAAGATTATAAAAGGTGTTAGAGTGAAAGGAGCCTCTGGGAAAAGAGTAATCAAATCCACAAAAGCTTACTCAATGTATTTATCACTTGCCCTAAGGACCATCATCTGCTCTAGTCCTAAGAGCAATTTGTCATCTGCCAACATGGAATCCAGGACCCTCTGTGGATATGTGGAACACTAGGGAAACATTCTATTTGGCTTCTAACATTGTAACAAATGCTTCCTACAGAGAGTGAAAAGATGCCTAAGGCATCTCATTAAATTATAACTTCATATAATGTAGGGGAGTGAGTATCATTGGAGAGAAAAGGCCTTGCTTGAGTTAGGACAGTGAATCCAAAACTGAAATTTCTGCATTTTCCAAGAGTCAGGGCATTGTGCCAACCATCTTCATTCCTGAGAAGAGAGCCGCCCAGTAGCTGATGCTATATTAGCTGCAAAGGAAGAGACCAGTTTCTCCCACAGTTGGCATTTCCAAAGATAAGCACAAAAAAAACTAACTAGAAATAGATTTCATGACCAAGTTATCCTGGGGACTTTTTCATGAGTCCAATTTTCCCTCTAAAAATCCCCAATCTCCAAAATATTCATTGCCAAGTAGAAAAAACAATTTGGTAAAAAGACAAAGAAAGCTAAAAGGCAAAATGAGAAATTGCTCTAAATGTTTTATACTGATATTAAGTCAGAAAAGAGTGTCCCTATGCTTAGACGTCCCAGCAAAGAACAAAGGACAGATTTCTGGATTCAGAGTCAAAAGACATGAAATTACACCCTGGACCACCTCTGTGAACACAAGTGTGAGCACAGGTATAAATACAGATAAGTCAAGTCAGCGATTATTTATTAAAGACCAGTTATTATATGCCAGGTACTGGGGATACAATAACAAAGGAAACAGCCCTGCTCTCAGGGAGATTATATTCTACAGGAGGAATATAAAATATATATCATAAGTACAGTCCAAGGAAAACTGAAACAGGAGAAGGAACTCACAGCTGTGGAAATCAAGGAAGGCTTCACAAAGAAGTTGGTGCCTTAGCTAAATCTTCAAGAGGTTTCTGAGAGGTGAGGATGATGAGAGAGAGAAAGTCTAGGTATGAAAAAAGGCTTATGTAAAGAGATAGGAAAGGAGTATCAAGTCTGGGAAATGGCTAATAGTCCATTCTGGCTAGAATATAAAGTTTCATATAAAATAAATTTGGAAAGATAGATTGAGCCAAATATGAAGGACTTAACTGCCAGGCTAAGCAATGTACAATAACAACTAGCATTTATATAATACTTTGAAGTTCACAAAGTACTTTACATGTTTTCTCATTTGATCTTCATAACAATGCCGTGAGGTAATGACTCTCAATCTCCCTATTTTACAGAAGAGGAAACTGAGGACAAGGGAGGTTAGGTGACTTGCATAGGGTCACACAATTAAGGAAGTGGGATTTGAACTCAGTCTTCTTAACTCCATAAAGTCCAGCACTCCATCCACTGTAACACAGAGCTGCCACTATGTTTTTAATATTTTATCCCATGGGCAATGGGGAGCCGTTGAAGATTGGAGCGATAGGGCCATATGGTCAAACCAGTACCTTAGGGAGATTCTTTTGTGGGGAGGTTGGATTGGAGATGGGGGAGAATGTGACCAGGGAAACCAATTAGGAGAATATTAGCAAAGTCCAGGTGAGATAGGATGAGGAATAGAATTAGAGCGGTGAGTGAGTGAAGAAAAGGGTATTTGTTTTGTGAAGGAGTCAATGAGACATGGCTACTGATGAGATAAAGTGTGTAAATGAAGGAGACAAATAAAGGTTGTGAACCTGGGCAAGCAGAGTAGGGGGGAGATGATAGAACCCTCAACAAAAAGTAGGAGAGAGTCTGGAGAGAGATCGTGTGGAAGAGGGAAAACCATATGTTCAACTTCAGACATGTTGAGAATCATCTGCATAGAGATGATGGTTGAAACCATTGTAGTTAATGATGTCTCTGAGGGAGGATGTAGAGAAAGAAGGGAAGAGAGTACCAGTCCTAGAGCCCTGTGGAACAGCCACTCCTAGGGAGCTGGAGATACATGACCAACCAATGAAACAGGAAGAACCAGAAGCAATGGGACAAAAGCCAAGGGAGGAGAGAGTGTCCAGAGGAGGGGATATAAGCAATGCCATGAGATCACAAAATCCCTCATTCGAGCTAGAAGGAAGCTTTAGAAGTCATCCCATCTGGTTGCCTAATTTTATAGATAAGGAAACTGGAGGCAGGGAGGTGAAATAACTTGCATTAGGTCTCACAGCTAAGTAAGTATCTTAAGCAAAATTTAAACTCAGGTCTCACTGACTCCAGGTCCAGTACTCTACCCGCTATGCCACCTAGCTACCATTAAAGAATTAGCCGTCAGATCTAGAAGTTAGAATTCCAAATGAAAACCTTGGAGAAAGAAGGGTCAGTTGATTCGTGGGGTTAAAAACCAAGTAGTATGTGAGGAAGTGGAGGCAATAATCAAAAATGGTATTTAATCTCTCTGGGCCTCAGTTTCCATCTGTAAAATAGACAAGTTGAGCTGAGTTCCCTTACAGCCCTAAATCCTATGATCTTGTGAATTTCTAAATCGTACCCAAAACGATACACAGAATTATTGATCATTGCTTGGGGAACAGATGAGACCCACTTAACAGGGCTCACAATTGATCTAATCCCATTTTCCTGTACTAAGCCCCATTTCCTCCTCTGAGAGACTGAGTCTCTACCTGAGAAGGTTTAGTAAAGCTGAGAGACCAGAATAGAAAAGGTCAATGATTAAGATCCAGTATAGATTCACTAAGAAGAGTTCAGGCCCAAATAACCTGATTTCCTTTTTGGATAGAATTGCTGGGCTCTTAGATAAGGGGATGCTACTGACTTAAGGCACCTTGATTTCAGCAACAACCTTGAGAAGTAGGTGTTGTTATTATCCCCATTTTACAGTTCAGGAAATTGAGGCAAATAGAGGTGAAGTGATTGCCCAGGATCACATAGCTAGAAAGTGTCTAAGGCTGGATTTGAACTCAGGGCTTCTTCACTCCAGGCCCGGTGCTCCATCTACTGCACCACCTAGCTGCCCCAAATAGATAATGCATGGGATGACAGAATCAGGATTCGAACTCCTCAACGGCCTGTATTAAATGATGGGTTCTAACTAGCAAGATGGAATCAGATGGCTGTAAATTCCTACACTTGGGTTAAAAACAATCACTTCAAAAAGGATATTTTGAAAGCGAGCCGACTTAACAGCAGGTCATGCTTCAAATAGCTAGAGATTTCCATTAACTCCACTCTCAGTCTGAGTCAATGGGAAACAGAGCCATCCATAAAAGTCATGTCATTTCAGGTTGTGCCAACTGAAATGGAGTAAACGAGACAATGATAACTCGTGGAATCGCTGATTCTTAAAGCTGAAAGCAGCCTCAGGGGCTATGTAATCCCACCTGCTACATTATTCAAGAGTTCCCTCTACCCCTTCCCACACACGGGCTCATCCGGCTTCTGAATGCTGCCAGTGATAGAGGATTCATATACCCTAAGGCAGCCCACTCCATTTTTGGACCAGCTCTCATTGTTAAAAAGTCCTCACTTGCATAAAGCCAAATTCGACCTCCCACCCATTATTCCTTACTCTACTCTCTGGAGCTGGCCACAATAATTCTAATGCCTTTTCTCCATGAAATATTTAAATCTGTTGAATCTTTAAAGACAGAAATCACCCCCAAGTCCTTTCTTCTCTAGGTTGAACAACCCCCATTCTTTCCATTGTCCATCACCCTCATGGAATCCTCTGGGCACACCATTCTATGTCAATTTCCCTCTGAAAACATGTTACCTGAAACTAAGCAATAGTTGCTGTCAAGATATGGTTTGCTGACACAAAGTACAACACACTTTCGGCCCATCATTCCAACCTGTCAAGAAAAATGTTCAATCTTGATTATGCCATCCAGTGAGTTTGTACAAATGTCAGACCTAGTTTCTGAAGGGGATGGGTAATCCCAAAAGGTAAGGACCTCCCTGGCAATGGATTTGTTCAAGCAGAGGCCAGACAATCATTTATCAAAGATTTTGTAGAGAGGATTCTTACAAGTATCAGGAAGGGAGGGGCCTCACTGCCTTACCTGTCACTAATTTATTGGGATGCAGCATGACATAATGAGAAGAGCCCAGGCTCTGGAGTCAAATAACCTTGGTTTAAATCCCACTTCTGGGGCAGCTAGGTGGTGCAGTTTATTTGTCTCCTTCATTTACACACTTTATCTCATCAGTAGCCATGTCTCATTGACTCCTTCACAAAACAAATACCCTTTTCTTCACTCACTCACCGCTCTAATTCTATTCCTCATCCTATCTCACCTGGATTTTGCTAAGAGGTTGGTGGCCTCTGAGCCCCTTCCAGCAGTGCCCACCCTTAG
>NW_020954625.1:6869315-6891265 GCF_900497805.2 Vombatus ursinus | reverse complement strand
GTTTACTCATATGTAAAATGAAGGGTTGTTTGAAGAACAGTTATATAGTCTATGAAATTTAATGGTCCTGGAGATCAAGACTAAAACAGTGGATGTGCCTTCTTGATCACCTAAACAACAAAATCCTCACCTATAAGTTAATGAACCTCAGACTTGATGGGTATCCTACTATGAAGTGAGTCAACATGGGTACACTTTCTTATGGAGTGAAGGTAGCTGTCTCCAACTGAACCAACTCTGAATCCTTCCTGAATATCCTTTCCATGCTATTCTTGGTTAAATTTCTTTTGTTAAATATAAAAAATGAAATGAAACGAAGGGAAGAGGTTGGTGGCCTCTGAGCCCCTTCCAGCAGTGCCCACCCTTAGATCCAGGCAATCAGAGCCCCTGCTGCATGCTTTCAATGCAGAGGGCCCCGCCCCCTGGAGGGTCCCACTAAGCACAGGTTCTGGACATACCCTTCTTACTCAATTTCCAAACTGGGCAATAGATAGATAGATTTTTTAAAAAATATATATCATAATCATTAATGTTATGACTGTAAGAATAAGGAACTTAAATTTAAAAATTCTTCTAGGGAAGGGACAGCAAGAGAAATAATTATTAATAACCAATTACTAATATAGGGGGATCTAGGTTTTTTCCCTTTCTATTTCCTCATTTAGTTACTAGGTCAAGGCAGCCTCTGAAGGACAGGGCTGATGATGAGATTGGGTTCAGTCTTGTGTGGGGCCCCACCCAACTAGGAAAGCTTAGCTCTGATTAAAGGGTAAAAAACATCTTAAGGGCAGCTAGGTGGCGCAGAGGATAGAGCACTGGCCCTGGAGTCAGGAGGACCTGAGTTCAAATCTTAGCCTCAGACATATAACACTCACTAGCTGTGAGACTCTGGGCAAGTCACCTAACCCCAACTGCCTTACCAAAAAAAAATCTTATGTAGATGGGATTCTTACTATAACCCCACCATTGTTCTACTCAGTTAAGACTGGGTGGAGAAGAGATCCTTCTGTCAAGATTGCCCAAGGCAATACAGAGTACATATGAGTCTCTTTGTCGAAGAGTGACATAATCAGTCACAACCCCCAGTCCCTCATTAGAATAAGCCCACCTCTCATTATAACATTCATTCTCTCATTAATTGTTAACCAATCAGAGTTGTTTTCCACCTGTAAGCAACATCCACTCCTCCGAGGGTATTTAAACATTCAGTCATCCCCAAGGTTTGTTTTTGGTTTATAAGAGAAAGCCACTGACCTCAATCAATTAATTCTTTCCTAGCAATAAATAATAAATATATTGATGAATATTAATAAATTAATAAAATTAGCAAATAAACTAAATTTCCTGGTCATTATTAATAAACTAATAAATTGAATATTAATTACTCAGAGATTGTGTCTCTCAGACTTCATTTCATCACAGTAGATTGATGGTCAACATCATGGATACCTCCTCATATTGTGCAGGACAGTGTCTGCCATTACATAATGATGTTAAAGGCTGATACATTGTGTATAGACTGGAATATTTTAATTTTGTACTTTTCTTGTTTGTATGTGTTTAAATTGTCATGAACCATCGTGAAAAAAAACCAAGGTATAGTACAATTTTAATATGAAAATATTATTATAAGTTTATATTAACAATCCAAATATAAGTTCCACTGGATCTTATTTTAATTATAATTTTGATGCATTTTGTATATTTAATACAAAGTGATAATCATTTTAATTTCAAGAAAAGATAGAATTATTGTATCTGAGGTTTCAAAAAACCAGGCAATACTAAATGTAAAGATAATATCAATGTTGCATCCTCTGACTTATTTGGACCACAAAGAAAGACAAAAGACAATGCCTGATCTCAAGGAGCTCACACTTTCATGGGGGAGACAACATGCAATCAACTATATAAAAACAAAATACATGCAGGATAAATTGGAGGTTATCAATAGAGTAAAAGCACTATCAAGAAAGGCTTTTTGTAGAAGATGGGATTTTAACTGAGACTTGAAGGAGCCAGAAGATGCATATTGAGGAAGAAGAGTATTCCAGACATAGGGAAGGACTAGTGAAATGCCCAGAGTCTGAAGATAGAATGCCTTGTTCTGGGAACAGCAAGGAGTCCAGTGTCACTGGATCACAGGGTTTCTGTACAGGAGTAAGATGTTAGAAGACCGGAAAAGGTGACAGAGAGCCACTGGAGTTTATTGAGGATGATGTGGTCAGATCAGTGCTTTAGGAAGATTAATTTCACAGCTGAGTGGAGGATCAACTATAGTGGGGAGAGACTTGAGACAGGGAGCCCAATATTGCTATAGTCCAGCTGTGAGACAGTATGGATCTACACCCAAATGGTAGCAATGTCAGAGGAGAGAGGGGAGTACGTGGGAGAAATGTTACAAAAGTAAAAACTGACAGGACTTGACAATTGATTGAACGGGGGGCGGAGTGGGATGAAAGTGTAAAGAGTTGAGGATGAGGCTTAGGTTGTGGGAGTCTGGGTGACTGGGAGGATGATGGCATCCTCGACAGTAATTGACTGAAGGGAGTATCAAGGAGAAGAGACTGATCGACCGTATCAAAGGCTATAGAGAGGTTAAGAAGGATGAGGATTCAGAAAAGACCATTAGATTTGGCAATGAAGAGATGATCAAGGATATTGAATGATGAGCTCAAAAGCCAGACTTCAGAGAGTTCAGAGGACAGTGAGAGGAAGGAAGTAGAAGCATCTATTGAAGATGACCTTCTCAAGGAGTTTAATCACGAAAGGGAGAAAAGATATGGCAATAGCTGGGGGGAGGATGAAAGGATCAGATGAGGGTTTTTTGAGGATTGGGAAAACATGTGTATGTTTGTAGGTAGTGGGGAAGCAGTCAATAGACAGGGAGAGAGTGAAGATAAGTGAAAGAGGAAGAATGAAAGAAGGGCAAACTGATGGAGAAGATGAGATGAAAGGGGATCACTTGTAGTAGTAAATGGATTTGCATTGGCAAGAAGGACCACCTCTTTACGTGAGACAGAGACGGAGATGGAAATAGTGGCAAAAGCATCTTGGATGAAGAGCAGCAGAGAAGAGGGAGCTCTCAGGGGGTACACTTCATTTCTTCCTTTTGCAAAGTTCCAGACCTAGCTGCAAGGGCTGAACAATAGAGAAGGAAAGGGAGAAGGGCTTTCAGAACCTGCACTTCATTTTATGAGGGGCAAAAACTTCTTTCTCTTAAGGAATTTACATTCCAATGGGAGAAGGAAAAAGAAGTGGCTAGACAGTAACCTCAGAAGGGAAGGCACTAGGAACATTGTCCTGCAGCTGGTAGAATTTGAGCTGAGTCCTGAAGAAAACCAGGAAAGCCAAGATAGAGGTGAAGACAAAGAGCATTCCAAGCATCCAAGAGCCTACTTCATCCCCATCTTCAACCTTTATGTAGCATCCAAGGCTCTTGGCTACCCCTTCATCCTTAATTCATGCAGAATCATGTGGGACTTCAGAGCTGGAAAGAACCTCAGGAGTTATCCAGTCCCACCTATGCTCCAAATCAGATCCCCACTAGAACCCATCCTTCTTGTGTCCATCTGGTCATTTCTCAAAGTCCTCTAATGAGGGAGACCCCAATGCCTTCCAAGACAGCCCATTTCACTTTTTGGACAGCTCGAGCTGTTGGGAAGTTTTTCCATAGCTTTATAGCCAAAAGAGACCTTAGTGATCAGATAATCCAACTTTTTCATTTTCTAGATAAGGATGAGACCTAGAGAGGCAAAGCAACTTACCCAAGGTCACACAGGGAGCAAGTGACAGAAGCAGTGTCCCAACATAGGCCCTATGACTCTACACTCAGTGTTCTTTCCACTGAACTACACTGCCTCACGTCAAACCCATGCTGACCACTTTACAACTTCCATCCATTGTATCAATTGCCCTCTAAAGATTCTCTCTCCTCTCTTGGCTTCTGTGATATTGCCAGGTCCTTCTACCAATAGACAAATCTCTTTAGTATTTCCATTTCCTCCTCCTGCCTCCAGTTGCAAATACCCTCCAAAATCCTTCCCCTCTCTTCTCAGTGCATTCTCTCTCTTGGCAATCTCATACTCTCTCATGTGTCTGATCATCACCTCTAAGCATATGGCCCCAAAGTCTTTCTCTTTGCTCAAACTCTGCTGGGCTCCAACTACACCACAGACATTTCTATTTGAATTTCTCATGAATAACTCAAACCAAACAAGCCCAAAACCAAACTCATCCTTTCTTCTCCTGAATCAGCTTTTCCTCCTAATTTCCTTTGTTTGTTTTTTTAATGACAAAAGTTCCTTGAGGGCTGGGACTGTCCAATCAAATCACCCAGTCCATCAACAAGCATTTATTAAGCATTTATTATATGCACGGCACTGTGCTGGTACTGGGGATACAAATACAAACAAAAGAAAAGCACTCTCTAGTCTCAAGCAGCTTATGTTCTAGCAAGCAAAGACAACACACATCTAAGGGAATCGAAAACTGGAAGGAGAGGAGGGATACATCCACACAGCGGCATAGTGGCAATGCTCAGAGAGGTTAGAACAGAGCCTGGAGAGAAATAAAGAGTGGCTGGCCTCAACCCTTCCTCAAAATGGAGGTCTTGGCATTCGAATCTCCTAGCACAGGACTGTCACATAGTGAGTGGTGTGTGAGTGTGTGTGTGTGTGTGTGTGTGTGTGTGTTTAATTTTGTTTGTTGTACAATTGACCCTCTTGGTCACTCAGACATCAAAGATCAGTTACTCTCCTGGATCTTCCTTCGTTCTCCTGGGAAGCTGAGTTGAGCACACTCAGCACCAAATGTAGAAGAGACACAGGACACATCCATGAGTATCTCTGTCTCCCAGGCTTCCACTATTCCCATTATAAAAAGTCAAGGCCTCTTTGGACACCCCTCCTCCCCTAGCAATCCTCTTCATTGGATCAAACCCTCCTGGTCTGAAAATGGTCCAAAATGGCCACTGGCAGAAGGCAGTGTGAACCATTGTGGACTTAGAACTGACCTAATTCCACTGGCACTTTATCTGATACCCAGAAAACTGGACCTTTTTCTGGTACTTGGGTTTTCTCCATCAGTTTATGCTGCGAGACTTGAGGGATACTAAGACAACTCTTCTAATCTAAAATTATCTGCCACAATGCCTGAAATTCCACCATTAAAGTTTCATTCCTAGGAATTAAGCAAAAGCTCCTACTCACAGTCCTCTTTTATATGCAAATATCTGGGAGGGTCAACAGTAACATCTTTTTTACTTCCCCCTCTTCAGAGGGATTCAATGACTTGTATGTTTGTCTTTGTTACAAGGAAAGACATTGCCTAACCTTTTTAGTTAGATCGTGTTTGTCCTAGGTGTTGGAAGAGGACCAAAATGACATCACAGTTAGATCTACATAGTTACATAGTTAGATCTACAGCTCAGCCAAAGGAATCCAGATGGCTCCCTGCCAACAGGCCCACCAGGCCCAAGAGCCACCATCTACGTGAAGCCTCGCTGCAAAAGCTAGCTTTGTGTCTTGCTCTCAACGAGCATTCCCAGGAGCCCGAGAGTCTTAAATAAATACTATTTTTATGTCTTCACTTCAGCACACATACTTTCTCTGCAGACAAGTGTGAGCTGCCAACTCCTCTCTCAATTTTTAATCCCTGTTACACCAGAGGGGAATAAATGTCTGCTAACAACAGTTCGCAGAGAGTGGAAAGTTGAATACCCCTCCTTCCTTCCTTTTATCATCTTCTTTCTCCCTTCTAACCTTCTTCCTATCCCCTTCCCTCCTGGTTTTTTCCTCCCTTCTCCCCTCATCCCTCCTGGTCTCCTTTCCTTCTGCCCTCTTTCCTCCTTCCCTTCTTTTTCCTTTCTTTCCATCCTCTCCCTCCTCCCTTATTTCCTAACCTCTCCCTTCTTTGTCTCCTAGCTACTCCCTTCTTTCCCTTTTAACATCCCTCTTTTCTTCTTCCCTTCTTTCCCTCCTGACCACCCTGTTTCTATCCTCACAAGCCTACAGCCCCTTCCACTAAACAGCAAAGTTCTGTAATACAAAGAGATGAAACAAAGACCACACCAAACACTTTAGAATTAAGTGCTTTGAGATTTTGAAAAGGGACAGGCTTCTGCCATCTTTAATACTCTTGACTTGGACCTGCTCCAGTCTGTAATAACCAAATAACCTTATGTCCCCTCCTGCCCCTCCAACTCATGGTATAGAAGAAAGATTATGGGTTTAGATTCTGGAAAATCTGGGTTTGAATTTGACCTGTTACACTGACTATACATCCAATACAACCAATCAGAGAGCATTATGGTCAGAAAGGATCTCAATGGCCACCATCTTGGCCAACCTGTACCTGAACAAAATTCTGACAAGGGGTCACCCACCTTCTACTTGAAGACCTCCAGTGAGAGGGAGCCCCCAACCACCTGAAGCAGCCAGCCCATTCTACCATTGGACAGCTGCCACTGGAGGAAGTGTTATTGTTGTTGTTGTTTTTGTTATTGATGCTGTTGAGTCATTCAACTGTGTCTGACTCTTTGTGACTCTGGAGTTTTTTTGGTAAAGATACTGGAATGGTTTGCCATTCCCTTCTCCAGCTCATTTTACAGATGAAGAAACTGAGGCAAATAGGGTTACGTGACATGTCCAGGGTCACACAGCTAGTAAGTATCTGAGCCCAGGTTTGAACTCAAGATGATGAGTCTTCCTGACTCTAGGCCTGGCACTCTATCCACTGCACCATTTAGCCCCCCAAAGGAAGTTTGACCAAACAGAAAAGAGTTGTTCCTTACATTTCTTCTTTAATCTCCTCCTGAGCCTCAGTTTCCCCATCTCTAAATGGGGGTATTGGTACTTGTACTTCATTAATAAGGACTCAATAACTGGTTGTTGATTAATAATTGTGAGAATTAAATCAGATGACAAATGAAAAGGGTTCAGCACATTTAAAACATCAGGAAAAGTTGGCTGGCACTGAGAGCTGTCCTAAGTTGAGGTGGAAAGCCTGGAGGTCTTTAAGCAAAGGCTTCAAGTTAGAATTCCTAAGAGAATTCTTCATCTAGTATGGTTTGGATTAGGCCTTTAAGATCCCTCCCAACTCAGAGATTCTGGGATCATACCAACACCCACTATCATTCTTATCATTGTGTCTACTGGTTCTCACATCTCTGCAACACAAAGAAATCTTCCAGCTTCTTCCTTAAGTCAAACTTATCCTATTCATGGGGCAGCTAGGTATCACAGTGGATAGAGTGCCGGGAGTCAGGAAGATTCATCTTCCTGAGTTCAAATCTTGCCTCAGACACTTATTAGCTGTGTGACCCTAGGCAAGTCACTTAACCCTATTTGCCCCAGTTTCCCCATCTGTAAAATGAGTTAGAGAAGAAAATGGCAAGCCACTCCAATATCTTTGCCAAGAAAACCCCAAATGGGTTCGCAAAGAGTTAGAAATAACTGAACAATAACACACTATATATCATTTCTCAATTTAGCGAATTAGAACTACCACTTCCATTTTTTAAAAAAAGAAAGAAAAATAAGTAAATTCTAGGAACGTTATGAAAATACTGTAGCATCATCCAGCTGATGAACTGGAAAGAGCACGGTATAGTGGAAAAAGCATTGAATTTGGAGCTGGGGGTTCAGATTCCAGGCTTATTACTAGCTGTGTATCTTTGGGCAAGGCACTTTCCTTTCTGGGCATTATTTTCTCATCTACAAATGACGGGGTTAACTCTTTTCCATAAAAAATAAGAAATATGAAGAAATCATAGAAGCAAACTAAGCTTGAAACTTCCATTTTGGAAAGCTGTCACATTTAGTCCAGGTTCTCCCCCTCACCTCAGTAACTACAAGTGATGTCACCTTTCTCCAGTAATCACAGGCTGCTCCACTTTTGCGTGTCAGGGAAAATAAGACTCTTAGGTGAAATGAGAGGCCTTTGGTGGCCAGTCACCCAACTGGAGAAGTGACCTCTAAGTGACCCTTGAATGGCACCTCATGGCTTCCACAGCTGCCTGCTCTTTTTGCCTATCTTCAGCAACCACCAGACGTTCCAATCTTTATTCTCAAGAGATCCGGCCTTTAGATATTCTAATGTCTCCCCTTCTCTTTTTTTTTTTTTTTTTTTTGGTCTAAGATAGAAAGAGTTCACAATCCTGAAATGCTTCGAGCAGTAGTGCAGGTGTATCCCAAAAAGCTGATTATTTAATAAAAAAAAAAACTTTGAGTTATCTGAGCTACCAACCAGAAAATTATGCTTATCCACCAACAAAGGGAAGACATACATAGGGACTGATGCAGAGTCAAGTAAGCAGAGACAGGAAAACAATGTAAAGAACATTGGAAACAATGTAAAAAACAATGGAATGAGCAAAAAAAAAAAAGAAATCTTGTGTAATGACCACACTCTTCCCCAAAGGAAAGAGGAAAGGACACCCCATCCCTGCTCACAGAGGTGGAAGACTATGGTGTGGCAGGTTTCATAGACCGTCAGACAGTGTTGGTCAGCTTCACTGAACACTTTTTCTCTTTATTTTTTTTAAACTCTTTGTTACAGCCATAGTCCACAGAGTAGAGGAGGAGAGAGGAATATATTCAAAAATGAATAGAAGTAGAGGAGTCAGGAGGGACAGGAAATAAGAAATATACAAAACATCAAAACAAAGATTAGGAGTAGAATCTGTTAGGGAAAGTATATGCTTATATATGTACTTATGTATGTGCATATATGCATATGTGTCTGTCTATATCAATATCCATATATAAATATATTCATGCTTAATTGTAGCCTGGGGAGGAAAGGAGAGGAAGGGGAAAAAAAGAACAAAGTAAAAAGTGTACAGCAGGGATCGCTAGGTGGGGCAGTGGGTAGAGCACTGGCCCTGGAGTCAGGAGGACCTGAGTTCAAATCCAGCCTCAGATACATAACACTCACTAGCTGTATGACCTGGGCAAGTCACTTAACCCCATTGCCCAGCCAAAAAAAAAAAGTGTACAGCAGAGAACAAGAGAAAACCTACAAGGAAGCAAAGAAAAGATGAACAGTTTTCAACATAACATGTGGTACTTAACATATAGGCTTTCTTGAAATAGAAAGTTATTGCTATATATTCTGAATTCTCTCCTATGTTCTGCTGTGCACATGACATGTTTTTTTTCTTTTCTTATTTTACACTTAAGTTTATAATAAAAAATATTTGTGAGAAAATAAAAAATGAAAGTGATATAAAAAGTAAGTATATCAAAAAAAAGCAAAACAAATAAAATAAATTAGATGTTGTCTAAGGTCCCTTCCAGGTCTAAACCCCACGATCCTATGCACCCCCTCTACAAACATCAGCTTGTACCTGTTAGTCTCTGAAATGTTGGCCTTTTAGCATGCCTCAGTGGGCTAAACACACCCCAAGAGAACAGGAGATCCCAGATGAAATCCTTCTGGCCACGTAGTACTGGGTAAACCTAAAGCTCTCTGGACAAGAATCTGCGGCTCTCCCTGGTATCATATGCCAAAGTCCCATAACCATCCCAGAAAAGAAACTCTGCCTAATGCCCCCCTAAAGCTTTCTTGTTTCATTTTATCTTGACCCCTTCTCGTCCAGGCCTTAGTTTACAGGACTGCAAAGCATCGCACACGTGTTATCTTGTTGGGCCCTCAATGCAACCCTGTGCGGTTGGTGCTATTATTATCCTGATTTTACAGATGAGGAAAACTTAGGCTGAGATTAAGTGTCATGCCAAGGTCACACAGCTAATAAGCCTCTGGAACAGGATTTGAATTGAGATCTTCCTGATTTTGTACAATCTGTCCAATATGCCACATTGCATCCCAATATTATTGAATATCCTAATGGATTCATAAATTCCTTCATTTAGATCTGGAAAGGACCTCAGAATTCATCTAATTCAAAACCAACATTTTACAGATGAGGAAACTGAGGCACAAATAAGTGACATGAACCAGGTCACCCAGGTAGTGTCAGAGATGTGATTTAAACCCAGGAACTCTGGGTTTAATAAATGTTTACCAATTGATTGATCTCTGCCTGCAGATCCAGTGTTTATTCCACCACACCACACGGTCTCCTATAGTCAAAGTCTTTCCTTGCTCTAGGTCTACCCCCAAACCTCCAACCCAACCATCACTTATCCCCCATGGAGGAGCCAAGCCACCAAGGACTGGTAAAGCATTTCTTAAAAAGATTCTCAACCTTCTAACTTCATACCAATTTATGAAAGTTATTTTACAAGATCAAAAACAGCCACAGAAGCATCTGTGCACATAGTGTTTCAGGCATGGGTAACCCCTAGCTTTACACACTCACACTCATTCTCCATAAGCATGGCATCAAAGGGTACAGCCACTCCACTATTCTCATCTTGGCTTCCCTTCGCCTCGGCGCCACTGCCCAAAAAAGGAACATCCCGACCATATCTTATCTTCTCCTGGAGAATAGTCCAATGTGCTTTTTATAGCTTAGAAACTCTCTGAATTCCAAGCACGACATTGCCTACCAGCTTCCCCTGGCAAGAGTTCTGCTGGTTATTTATAACTTTTGAATTAGCATAAAAGTTTACATTTCTCATCATTACTAATCAAAACACTCGCGCTTTCTAAAATAACGCCAGCCTCCTAGAGGTCAGAAGGAAACTCAACATTTTCAGCCTGGGATGTTCAAAGCAGGACAAATAAACTTCCTGAAGCAACTAGAATTCCCTTCACTTCCCCGCCACCTCCCCCCCCAACAGCTCCCAAGCTCAGAGCTTTTCATTAGTAACTTCCTCCCCCAGCAACTGGACTCTCACCTTTTAGTTACTTCCTAGAAAGGAGATATGCTCCAAAAGCCCACTCCTATCAGCAGTTTTCAGAAAGCAGCTTTGCACAGCAAATGATTTGGATAGTCAGGCACAGAGGGGCTGGGGACCCAGTTGAGAGGCAGTGACAGTGGGCCAGTCAGTCACCCAGGAGAGAAAGAGGAGGGAGAAAAGGGGAGGTCACAGGCAAGGGTGGGTGGTATCTAATCCTGACCCACCAAGTCCCCGACTTCACTGACAACTTGTTGCTGAAAATACTTCATTGAGGAAGCCCAGACACATACTTTACCCAGAGCCCTGCAAACTCTCCTGTCCTGAAGCTCAGAATTAATGCTCGAGTTGGCTTTTCCCAGACCTGTTTTGACAATGATGAGCTCTCCAATTTAACTAAGGCTGAAGGCAAGAATTATCAAGAATGAGGAAGACTTCAAAGCAGAAATGATTGAAAGCCAGCAAAATCACACTTGGAACAGGGTGGTTGGGTAAAAGAGAGTGTTTGCCAACAATAGGAGAAAAAATGAATAAATTAAGGTAAATAACCATGATGGAAAATTATTGACCTATAAGAAACACCATAGATAAAGAACACATAGAAATATGGAAAAAATGACATGAAGTGATAAAGAAGAAAGTGATAAAGTGATAAAGAAGAAAGAAGAATCAGAATGACCAACCCACCATTTTTTAAAAAATATAAAAATATGCAACTGTTTAAAAAAAAAGGGTTATAATAACATCAACAAAATTTTAAAATATCTGGAAACAAAATTATTCAGATGGGACATGGAAGCAAAGGAGAGGTTTTCACTATTGTTTAATTAAAGCTCATACATACATTTTTACAGATTATAAATAATTTGAAATGCATTGGGTTTTGTATGATCTTTTCTTCATTTGCCTGTTTTTATAGTGATTACAACATTTAGGGAAAATGGACAGAAATCAACAAAAATATAAAAGATAGAATTTCAGGCCTATTATACCAACATAAATGATGTCACAATTAATATTTAACAAGAACCAAAAAAAAAAAAACTACTGAAGTTTCTATAGAGCTTTGAGGTATGGGAAGTATTTTGCATGCATGATCTCCTTTGAATCTCATGTCAAAGGTATTATTATCCCATTTTAAACAAAATGAAACTGAGTTTGAAAAAGGTTAAGTGACTTCTCCAGAGTCAGTATAGCTAACAAGTGTCAGAGGTGGGCTTTGAACCCAAGGCTTCTAGACTCCAAGGCCAGCACTCACTATGCTAAGCCACATACATCTCAGATATTTTTCCTTCAAAACTTTGCCCATAATGCTACTTACATCAAATTTTATATTGACTGGTTACAATAATATTATATATAGATATATATATATATATAGATATAGATATAGATATATATAAATATATATGTATATATATAAATGGCTAAATAACACCATAGACAATAAGAGGTGTGGACAGAAAGTCTCAGTTTACCAAAAAGCTCATCACTTTGTCTGGTTGCAGTAATATTTATGATTAAATTATGTGCTCAATAATGAGACATGGACAGAAGGCACCATTTGTTAGGTGGAATCCTAGCCCTTGAGTGAGAACTATTCCAAGGACTCTGGTGCTGACCTGAGCCTTGAAGGATGATGAAGCTTCTGAAAAGAAGAGATGCCAAAGGAGAGCATGCCTGGCTTGGGGAACAGCCTGTATGGAATCCGAAGGAGAAGAGAGAATGCCAGTTTGAGAACAGGTACATGTTTGAATCCTACCCCCCTGTATTTTACAGATTGAGACCCAGAGACATGGTACGACTTGCCCCAGCTCAGGCAGATTGCAAGGGGCGGAGCCAGAATAACAGGACTTTCCCTATTGCAGTTCTCATTCCATCCTTCCTCATCCATGCCCTGCACGCCACAATTCAGACTTGCCCCATCTTGTGTGTGTTGTGCTAGGGATGGGAGGGCAGGGGAAGGTCCACTCAGTATATGATGCCTTCTGGTCTTATATCAGTTGCTTTGCATAGCAAGCCCTTGGCCTGGTTCCTAGCTCCCCAACCATCCCCAAGTCTGCTGCTTTCTTCCTACCACCACTAAAACAATAAATGGCAACTACCCTTAAAATAAACCCTCTGGCACAGGCTCCAAAGGCCTCTTTCTGAAAGGCTGAACTCCAAGCAAAAGCAAACAGTTATTCATGGATTCCAAAGAAAGCCTCTCAAAGCAGAGATCATCATCATGGGGGCAAGAAGAATGGGGGTGCTGAAGAGGAAAGGGATAGTCAGGAAGGATCTGTCATACAAGGGACTTCATTACATTGGGTTAACATGGAAGTCTGGGACTTGGCAGGCTTTGGATACTGACGCGGTCTCTTTGTTTATAATTTAATTAACTGGCATCAGCCTTATCTGAAAAGTCTTGGTAGCCAGCAGTATGGCATCCCATAATTATTCCTCCTCATTAGCCTTTCCCTGTGGCTCTACTAGAAACATTCTTTATTTTACAATGAGAAAAAAAGACTTATTTTATCACTTCAGTCGTTTCTTACTAATATAAAGAAATCACTTGGAACTTCCTGAAATCTTGAAAAAAATTTTTTTAATTGTTTTAGGAATTTTTCTGAGAATGTTCTAATGTGTTCTGTCGGTAAGCATCATGGCATAAATCACCCAAATTCTATTCTAAGCCTAACTATAGGTCAATCCCTTAGGGTGGTACTCTGTGCCTCCACCCCCATCTGAAAAGGGGGAAAATAGTCCATTCAATTCAGCACACACTGGTACTGTGGAAGGCCCATGGGCTCTGGAGTCAAAAGACCTGCCTTCAAATCCCAGTGGTCACAGAATCCCCTTGTGAATCTGGACAACTCATTTAATCTCTCCAGGCCTTACTTTCCTCCTCTGTAAAATGAGGGGGTTGGTCTAGGCAGCCCATAAGTATCTTTCCAGTTCTAGATCGATGATCATAGGTACTAGGCATAAGGGGATGATAAAAAGATGAAAACGAAAGAATCCCTTCCCTAATTAAAAAAAAAAATTTGTAAACACAACCAATGGGAGAATTTGTTTTGCTTGACTATGCATATTTATTACAAGGGCTTAAGTTTTCTTTTTTTCCAAAGGGGGTTGGGGCAGAGTAGAAAGGAGCTAGGAGCCAGGGTTAATTTAAGGTGGCCAAAAGGAAAAGAGAGTAACAGAAATATTTGAAAGCCCAAAAGACAACAGAATCAGGGCAACTTTGAAAGTAATGTGCCATATTTTTTATATCCTTGAAAACAAAAGCAAACTGTACAGAATCGAGATCCACAGTTACACAGATGATCTTTTTTCTGTTCTATGTATATGGAAATGTTCACTTTATTTGGTGCTTTTTGATTCAGAATAAAAACAAATTTAATAAATCATTCTACTTCAAAAATAAATAATCCCTGCCTTGAAGCAGCTTATGTTGTGTGAGAAGAGGAGAGTGGACAGGGATGTAAAATGTGCAAAAACATATAAATGCAAAGTAACTTAAGAAGGGAAAACACGTCCAATTGGAAGGGAAGGCTTCATGGAGGACTCTGGTGCTGACCTGAGCCTTGAAGGATGATGAAGATTCTGAAAAGAGGAGATGCCAAAGGAGAGCATGCCAGGCTTGGGGAACAGCCTCCATGGAATCAGAAGGAGAAGAAAGAATGCCAGTTTGAGAACAGTTACACATTTGATTGGAAAGTAGAGTGTTTGAATGGTAAATAATATGAAAGTCTGGAAAATCAAGTTGGAGCTGGATTGTAATGAGCCTTAAATTCTGAGATGGGTAGTCTGCATTTTATGCCAGAAGCAAAGGGAAGCAAAAGTGGAGGTCTCTGAGTGACACGGTCAGACCTGTGCCAGAGAAAGATTATTTTGGTAGCTATTAAAAGAACGGATTGTAGAGAGGAGAGACTAGAAGGAGGGAGACCACCACATGGGGGTGTTGGGGGATCCAATCAGATCATGGATGTATTATCAACCTTAATGTGCCAAGTAAATGTCATCTGTTGTTATCAAAGGGTATGATACTACAAAGAAATCTCAGAGGCCTTCTGGTCCAACCCCCTCATTTTACAGAGGAGGAAAATGAGGCTCATGGAGATTAAGTAATTTGTCCAAGGCCACACAACCTATCCATGACATAGTCAGAACTTTAACCTATGGTCACTGAAATGAAGTCAGAAAGAGTAGCTAGACCAGATGGAGGATGCATAGAAGAGATACATATTAGTAGTGTCTCTGTCTTTAAGATGTATCCAAAAGGTCAAGATTCTGGAAATCACCAGTGTTAATGTAGGGAGACAACAAGGACAAATGAACCAATATGGATCTAATCTCTAGAAAGTCTACTTGAGACTGGTCACCACAACAATTTTAGGATTCCTAAATAAAACTAAAAAGGAAAGAAAGATGATTCCAATAGATCATATCTGGATAACTACGTAACTGATTAGAAGATGCACAAAATACAACATCTCACTGTGTTTTCTGATTATAACGAATGAATAAATACATAAATATATACAAAAACAAACAAATAAATAAATGCATTTAACTTAGAGCAAAGCAAAGTGACTTGCCCAGGATTGCAAAGGTCAGTAGCAAACTCAAACTCAAACTCCTCACTTAATACTATTGCTTGCCAGAATCTGGCAAAACATCCAAATGTGATGTCTTTTAATATTTTAGTGATGCACTTTTTCTTTCCTTTCTAAAATTGTTTGCATCTCTCACTACCCACTAAATAACCACCGCTGCACACATCCTCCCACCAACAAATAACAAATAAGCATGGTCAAGCAAAAGAAATGAATACACTGACCATATCTGAAAATGGACATTCCCTTCTGCCCCTCTAGTCCTTCCCATCTGCCAAGAGGCAGGAAGTTCTGGTTAGTCACTTCTTAGATTAGAGTTCTGAAGTCTTTCAAAGTTGTTATCCTTTCCTATGCCCAGAAAGTTACCAAACTGTACATGCCCTTTGACCCAGCAGGACTGATACTAGGCATGGTTGTTGTCCTGCATTCTCGAAAAGGACCAAAATGACATCACTATGCTACAGTCAAGTTTCACTGCGTTTGACTGAGGCTGATCAGAACAATACGAGCTGAGAGTGTTCCACCACAGGTCGGGCACAAATAGCCCATGTGAACATTTGGGGTGGATTCTCTAAATTTGAGCATCTTGTGCTTCTTTTGAGCTATTTCAATTCTGCTTTGTTCATAGAGCACAGCACCTTCTCTGGTATGGGCATGCCATGCTGAGAGGTCCTGTGCCAGTGTCTCCCACGTCACACAATCAATTCCAAAGTTCTTAAGAGAGACCTTGAGAGTGTCCTTGTATTGCTTCTTCTGACCACCATGTGAATGCTTGCCCCGTGTGAGTTCTCCATAAAATAGTCTTTTTGGCAAGTGTACATTTTGCATTAAAACAACATGGCCAGCCCATAAGAGTTGTGTTCTCTGAAGCAGAGTTTGAAGGTTTAGCAGTTTAACTCAAGAAAGGACCTCAGCATCTGGTACTTTATCCTGCCAGGTGATCTTCAGAATCTTCCTAAGACAATTCAAATGGAAGTGATTCAATTTCTTGACAATTAATATCAAGAAAACACAGGTGTTCCATCAGCCACCACCATACCACCCATACACGGAATCATCGGTTACAGCAAATGGAGAAGTTTTGAATGTTATGGATAAGTCCAGTTACCTTGATAGTGTGCTTTCCAGAGATGTACGCACTGAAAATGAGGTTGATGCATGCATTGCCAGAGCTAAGTGTGGGAGAGAGGAGGTATTAGGCAGAGCCATTATGCTGACCTCATTGCTGTACGTCTATGAAACCTGGACAATACACCAGCATCGTGCCAGGAAACTGAACCACTACTAGGCAAATATCCCAAAGAGGTGATGATGAAGAAGAAGAAGGAGGAGGAGGAGGAGGAGGAGGAGAAGAAGAGGAGGATCTTTTATTCCAAAATATTTATAGCAGCTCTTTTCATGGAAGGCAAAAATTGGAAATTAAGAGGTTGTCCTTTTTGGAATTTTGGGAACAATTCTAGCATATGAATGTAATGAAATATCACTGTACCATAAGAAATGATGAAATAGATAATTTCAAGAGAAACTGAGAAGACCTCTATGAACTGATAGAGAAAGAAGTGAGCAAAAAACTAGGGAAACAATTTTTAGAACGACATTATAGAGAAAAGCTCTGATCAGCACAATGATAAGCTAAGGATCCAAAAGAATTAAGATGAAATATGCTGCTCATCTCCTGACAATGTGGTGAATTTAAAATGCAGAAAGAGACATAGTTTCAGAATTGACTAATGTGGGAATTTGGTTTTTGCTGGACTATGCAGTTAGGTATTGAATGATTTCTTTTTCAGGTTTGTATTTTTAATGTTATTATCCTTTACAATATTGTGCTTGTATAAAAATTATTCAAATATAATTTTAAAGGTTAGAAGCAGCTGGGTGGTGCAGTCCATTGAGCATTGAGCTTGCAATAAGGAAGATCTGGGTTCAAATCTGGCCTCAGATACTTGGTAGCTCTGTGATCTAGCATGTCACAAACTCTGCCTCAATCTCCTCAACTGTGAAATGGGAATAATAATATCCCCAACATTAAGAGATCAAACGAGATATTCTTAAAGCATGTAGTAGACACTTAATAAATGCTTGTTTTCCCCTTCCCCTACCCCTGTTCATCTATTTCTTCAGAATTGGTTCTTTGAGGATTTCATCCAAGATCCCAATGCACCAGCCATATTTAACCTCCCAGATCCACCAAAGGTCCTCCTGCTAATTCAAATAACATGCAGCATGATGTTCCAGGGTCTTGGCTGGCAGAAGACACAGATCACCTACACCCGATTTCCAATGCTAAGGCGACCACGACAAACACAAACGCAAGAACTCTGGCTTTCCTTTGGCTGTTTCCTGAGGCCTAGTGGACTCTAAAGAGCTCCTGAAAGCTGCCTGGACCCCTGGGTTTCCCAACCTGGCTCGCCTCCAGGGTTTCACAGTAAATCCTCCTTGTCACCTTGCCCAGCATTTATTCTTCTTCTCTATTGACTTGTAGCCTTTCTTTAGCCTCTACAGACTTGGACAGCCTGGCTCACCTTCCATTTGGGGCTGGGGGGGGGGGGGGGGGTGCAGGGAGACTGATGAATCAGGCCAGCTACTTTGCATTCAACCCAGGAGGTGACAGTCTGCATCTCTGGCTCCTAGGATTATCCAAAAACAGAATTCAGTCAAACATATTTATTGAGCTCTCACCAAATGCAGGCTTGTATACTCAGCACCAGGGAGAGGGAGGAGCAGATTGGAGGAAGGAAAAAAGAAAGGAAATCTTTACAAGGGCTAGAGCTAGTAATTCTGGGAATGGTCTAAGAACCCTGCCCAGTGGAGGGAAGGGGTCACAAGTCAAGGAATATGGCACCATGGAACAAGCCCTTGCTCTGGAGAGAAAGCTGTTGTTGATGTTTTTCAGTCTTGTCCAGCACTCCATGATACCATTTGGGGTTTTCTCAGCAAAGATATTGGAGCAGTTTGCGATTTCCTTCTCCAGATCATTTAACAGATGAGGAAACTGAGGCAAACAGGGTTAAGTGACTTGCCTAGGGTCACACTGCTAGTAAGTGTCTAACGCTGGATTTGAACTAAGGTCTTCTTGATTCTAAGCTCCTTGCTCTAGCCACTGCACCGCCTAGCTGCCCCTGGAGATAGATAACCTGGGTTAAATATCACTGCTGACACTAGCTATGTGTGACCTTGGGTGAGTCACTTAAACTTTCTCTGCTCTAGTTTCCTTGTCTGTAAAATGAAAGACTTGGTCTAGACTGTTCTGTGAAGTTTGGATTCAGTCAAAGGGCCACACTTGAGGACCTAGAGGGCCACATGTGGCCTTAAGGCTGCAGGTTCCCTCCCCCTGGATGGTCTCTGAGGTGTCTACTACTTTTAAATTCATGAGCTTATGAAATCTCTTGGCCTCAGTTTCTTCATTTGAAAATAAAGGGGTTACACTAAATCAGTTTTAAATTGATGAGTCTCTGACACCTCAACCTCCCACCTCTAGAATAAGCCCAGGAAAACAGATCCTCAGATAAATGAAGAGGAGAATCTCTTTAATCAGAGCTGGACACCTTCTTGCCTTCTTCTCATTTCAAGTCACTTTAATGCTGGTGGTTAGGCTATTGTCCAAAATCATGAGTATATTTTATTTCTTTTCCCTGAAACTGGGAAACGTTCATCTTTTCACAGCCAAACAACCTGAATGGAAAAGAGAGTTCAAAACCCATGAATAGATGAAACTTTTTTTTAATTTAAACTCACAGAGTTCCTGCTTCATCTTCAAATTTAAGACCCAACAAAATGGAGAGCAGCCACTTAAATATTTTGACCAGATGACAACTTTAGAGAAGCGATAATTTTTTAAAAAAAAAAATCTGTTTTATTGAATACCCTTAATTAGGTCACAATTAATAGGCTATGTCTTTAAATGTAAAGTGAAATGGAAAGTTGAGACATTTTGTGGAATAATTCTTTTTTTTTCCTTTTGGAATTGGAAGCACCGGCTTTATCTGAATTATTCAAATCAGCCATCTACACTGATATATTTTATCATGCCTGTGCAATGGTCCTCCTTTGCTTTGCTTGTGTAGACATGTCAGAATAGACACAGGCAGAGCTATCACTGGGGATGTTGTACCCAGGGCAAGAACTATTCAAGGACATAAGCTGACTTGAAAGGTAGAAGGTGGAGGGGAGGGGAAACACCACCCAAGCAAGAGAGACAGAGAGCCCAGGACATTGGCATACATCCACTGCTGAGGAGACACTGGGAGACAATGGGATAGGGAGGGAGAGGGGAAGGAGGCAGCTTGTCACTGTGATGAGAGAGGTGGTCTCCAAGTCAAGAAGACCTCACTCAAGCCCCATCTCAGCTACATATTGATTATATGACCCTAAGCAAGTAACCTCTCAAGATTCTAGGCAACTCATTAAGTTCTATAGAAGATGCCAACCTGTTCCTCACTTGGGAGTTCCCTATACCAATAAAATCCCTATTCTTACCATAACTAGGTGCTAAGTTCCATTGTAGCTATAATTAGGGCAGATTTTGCTGGATGGGGTGGGGGCAGCTAGGTGAATCAATGGAGAGAGTGCTGGGCCTAGAATCAGGAAGATTCATCTTCCTGAGTTCAAATCCAGCCTCATACACTTACTAGCTGGGTGACTCTGGGCAAATAACTTCACCCTGTTTTCCTCAGTTTCCTCATCTGTAAAACAAGCTGGAAAAGGAAATGGCAAACCACTCCAGTATCTTTGCCAAAAAAAAAAAAATGGGGTCACAGAGAGTCAAACACAACTCTATAATAACAAATTGCTCTTTTTTTTTGGTATGTCCACTGCTTAGCATAACACTTTATTCTACCTATCTATCTAGTTAGAGGTCCAGATCATAAGTCAAGCATTTGAAAACAAAAGCCATTATTTCACTGTCAGGGCAAACATTTTAATAAAGAAGTCGTTAAGAGTTTTTTTTTTTAGTAACAAAATATGTATTTAAAATCTCAGTTGAACTATTTTGGCCCCCAAGAAAGATGGAGACATCCACTTTTGCCTCGCTTGTCTGGGGTGGCGACTGAAGGCCCTGCAGTGCACGTTTTCCTCATTAATGCTTCTCATTTCATTTTTTTCAGGCACCAAGGCTCAGCCTTGGTGGTCCATCTTGGCGCCAGTCAATAGCCCTAAACAAGCTCAATAATTACAGTCAATCATGTCTGCTTTAGTGGTATCGATTCTTTGCTTACTTCTTTCTCAACTTGCTAATGAAAATACCCAGTACAGACCTTCCCAGTGACATTTCTTTTATTAATTAGCTCTCCTGCCTGGCCCCCAAACATATTAATAAGCCACAGCATCGGGTATTGATGACTTCAAAAATTTGCTGAGCCTGAAACTCTGGAAGCCAGACGCTTTTTCACGAATAGATGTAGTCCAGAAGAGGAGGAAGAGGAGAAGTAGTACTAGTGGTGGTAGTGGTGGTAGTAGCAGTAGCAGTAGTAGTCTTATGGGCATCTAAGTGGTAGACAGCCTGCCCTAGTGTGAGGAAAATTCACCTTCCTGAGTTTAATTCTGGCCTCAGATTCTTCCTAGCTGCATAACTCTGGGCAAGTCACTTAACCCTATTTGCCTCAGTTTCCTCATCTGTAAAATGAGCTGGAGAAGGAAATGGCAAACCACTCCAGTATCTTTGCCAAGAAAACCCCAAATGGGGTCACAGAAGGTCAGACACAACTGAAATGGCTGAACAAGTAATCTTTAAGGTT
This sequence comes from Vombatus ursinus, assembly GCF_900497805.2. NCBI lineage: Eukaryota > Metazoa > Chordata > Mammalia > Diprotodontia > Vombatidae > Vombatus > Vombatus ursinus. The sequence continues at coordinate 6,870,121 of NW_020954625.1, read as the reverse complement.
TGCAAAACACTTTACAAATATTAGTGTGCTGACTACGGGATCAGGAAGGCCTGGAATCAAATCCTACCTCTGACACTTATTTACCAGCTCTGTGACCCTGGGCATGTAATTTCACCTCTCAGAGCCTAAAACTACTTCCTAGGACTTATTTCCTATTGCATCCAGCCTTACAGAAGGAGCTCTAGAACCAGGAATACCTCACAATTCTTCCATATTTCTTTGGAACCCAAGAGTGCAATAGGTCAGAATAGGGAACTCACCTTCCAGAGCCAGATAATCAAGTATATAGCTACTGCCTGAGCTGGTCCTGGCTCTCCTGCTGTGTGACCTCAGTCCAGTCACTTACCCTCTCTGGGCTTTGACTGCCTCTTCCATAAAATGAAAGCATTGCATTAGATTGGATCTCTGAGATCTCTTACAGTTCTAACATTCTATGGTCCTAGAATTAACCCAAAGCAAAGACATTTGCCTTGAATTTTATTCTTGTTTCATGTTCCTTAAACACAGAGAACCGTATAGCACTTCCAAATAATTAGATTCACAATTTTGTTTTCCTCATCTATAAAAAGAAAGTAATTTAAAAGGCTTTATACACCCATCTTCAGGAATGCAGAACACCAAGTAGAAGCAGTCCAGAGGATGAGGAGGAAGAGGAGGTGGAGGAGGAGAAGAAGTAATAGTAGTAGTAGTAATGTGGTGGTGGTGGTAGTAGTAGCAGTAGTAGTAGTAGTAGTAGAAGCGGTAGTAGTAGTATCAGCAGTAGTGGTGGTGGTGATGGTGGTAATAGTAGTAGTAGTAGCAGTAGT
>NW_020954625.1:6822020-6869305 GCF_900497805.2 Vombatus ursinus | reverse complement strand
GGTGATGGTGGTAATAGTAGTAGTAGTAGCAGTAGTGGTAGTAGTAGCGGTAGTGGTAGCAGTAGCAGCAGCAGCAGCAGTACTACTAGTAGCAATGGTAATAGTAGCAGTGGTGGTAGTAGTGGTAGTAGTAACAGTAGGAGTAGTGGTAGTAGTGTTCAGTCAGTTCACTATCACCACCACTGCTACTACCACTGAGACCCAGAGAGAAGAAGACAGATAAAATGATAACAAATTTAGATTAGGCCTGGAATGTTAGAACAAAGAATTGGATGGTTGAGAAAGAACCTTGAACGTAAAACATTGGAGCTAGGAAGGGCCTCAGAAAATAGAACATCAGAGCTGGGAGGGAGCTGTGACGTCGCCTAATCCAAGCTCCTTACTTCACCAAGAAGGAAACCAAGACTGAGAAAGAGGATTTGTAACTGGTCTTAGAATATTAGAATGCAGAATATCAGAGCTAGAAAGGGACCTGTAACCTAGAACACTCACACCAACAGGAAGCTTAGAACACAGCATGTTAGCGCTGGGAAGGAACTTCAGAGCTCACCAAGGCCAACTGAGGCCAACCCTGTGCCTTTCCAGAGAAGGAAGTTGAGACCCAGAGAGAAAACTGAGCCTGAAAGTGGTTGTCATTTGCCCAGAGTTTCAGAGCTAGTGAATGTTTACAGCAGGATTTTAACTCAATCTGGGATTTCCTAACTGTCTGTTCAGAGCTCTATCCATTACACAATCCATGAATAAGCATTTATTGAGCACCTACAAAATGCCAAGCACTGTGCTAGGCACTGAAGATACCAAGACAAAAATGACATGATCTCTATCCTTAAGGAACTTGTATTCTGCCAAAGAAGACAATATGTATAAATATAAGGATATACAAAACAAATGTCAAACCTGCCCCTCCTCAGGATCACCTCTTCTCTAATGGGGTCTACTCTATCTCCTTTACTGATTCAACATCCTCTTCCCAAAAGCTTAATGTGAATAGTCCTGCAGGGTCTCACTTTCTTCCTCTCAGTTTTCTTCTCTTTCCAGCCACTCTCAGTTTTCTTCTTTAGAAAAAGGAGAGCCTCAAACACATAACACTTACTAGCTGTGTGACTCTGGGCAAGTCACTTAACCCTATTGCCTAGCCAAAAAAAAAAAAAGGAGAGAATTGGACTAGATTACTTCTCAGGTCCCTTCCAGCTCTAAATCTATGATCCTTTGCCCTTGTGGTGGTGATGGTGATGATGGAGGCGGAGATGGCTATCAAGATGATTTGGGTGGTGCTGGTAAAGATTTCAGTGATGATAAAATTGATTGTGGCGATGATCGTTATGAAAAAGAAGGTTTGGTTTTGGTGATGGAGATGGTAAAGATGATTTGGGAGATGATAAAGTCAATTGTAGAGGTAATAGCAATAATAAAGATGATTTGGCTTTGGTGATGTGATGACAAAGATGATTTAGGTGATGATAAAGTTGATTGTGAAGACGGTAGTGATGATAAAGATGTAGCTTTGATGATGATAATGATGATGATGAAGATGATGAAGATGATTTGGGTAATATTGGGAGTGATAAAAATGGCAATGATTGTGGTGCTAATGATGATAGTGATTAGTGGTGAAGGTGAAGAAGGCATGTCATTGCGATACTGTGAGCGTGCCAATGTCACGTGAACCTAGCTAGTCTACTCAAATTTGTGTAGCTATCTGAAGATAATAAAATACCCACCTTACAGAGAGTAAATATCATAAAGACACTATATTCCATTTGCAACTACATCAAGGCTAAATAAGCATAATTAGAAATGTAACTGTGAGAATACATTGGCATTCTCTCTTCACATTTTCATTAAGTGGGGGTGGGGAGAGTGTCTAGCACATTGAGCATTCAAGTCATCGAAATCTCTAAAAATGTTATCATCTTTTAAAAATAATCAATAATGAACACCTAAATCTCAGTAAAGGACATCTCATCTCCTCCAGTGCCATATGAGACACCTATAAAATCTATTAAATGTCCTCTTGGTTTAATATACCAAGATTCCATTTTAACATTTCTAATATAATGGTACAATTAGATCCATTCCCAGTAAGTCCAGAGTGCTTCGGCTGATTAAATTGATCTAGAAACACTCTCCAAGGCCTCTTATGACACCTGCAACTCCTTACAGACACATTATAATAACAATACTCAGCCAGAAATGGCTATGAAAGCAGAGGACAGTAAATAAAATTGACCTGAAAAAAAGAAAAGAAAATTGTTCCATTTCTCAATGTGCCATCTGACCATCAGAAGCCCAGACTCTTAAGAAATAGCCTGTATACGGAGTCTGTTTGCTGTTTGTTTAATCTAATATGGGAGGGAGGATATGATTGGGAGGTTGGGGTGGGGGGGGGCGTTGTTGAAGGAGATGTCTGCATGCTGAGAAGCCAAAATGAGGAAGAAAGAATAGGGACCTTGGTGTTCCATCAGTATACAAGGCTCACAAATTAGAAAACCTGCCATGCTCCAAACTGGCAAATAACAGAGGAAACTAGACTGTCCACCATCATTTTAGGGCATGTGAAAAGCTATGATGATAAAAACATTAAAAAGGAATCATGTATGGGGCTACTGAGGGAACCATTGAAAGCCCATTGAAAAAATGAAACCTGTGTATGAGCATCCCACCAGCTGCTTCACCACACCCCCTTTTCATAGACTGGGGGAGGACTTCCACCTGACATTAGTATGTTAGGGGGTGTTCTCATTTTGAGTAGCTGGAAGTCCAGAGGAATGCATTGCCAAGAGGCTCACCATATTAGGGCCTTCCTAACAGTGACTATATGTTTGAGCTATGTTGTAGGAGGCTGAGCTCTGGAGATGGAGACAAAGAGATCTAGGTTTGAATTCCTCTCAGATATTTTCTAGCTGTGTGGCCCTGTGCAAGTCACTTATCCTCTCTAAGCCTCGGTTTCCACATTTGCAAAATAAGAATAATAATGGTATCCCCCTCACAAGGTTGTGAGGGGATGAGATGAGATAATATATTTAAAGTGTTTTGCAAACCCTAAAGTATTACATAAAAAATATTCCAGGGCATCTTTGGGAAGGGGAAACTCTTACCATGGAATGCCTCTGAAAGTTTTGTACTAACAAAATAAATACTGTGTTAGTATTATTATCAAAACATAAGCCATTCTTTTGAAAAGACTCAGTTGAAGAAAATTAACATTAACTAGGAGACCTATTTTTGTAACTTTCCAATTATAATGATTTTTCCAAAAGGCCAGGCACACTCAGCTAAACTTTTCAGCCCTGGGCTTCACTAGATGTCCAAATCAGATTCACCCACCATGGAACATGGAAATTGTCAACCACATAATTAGTATCATAAAGAGCCAACACACAAAAGAATCGCTCAACCAGACATGATTCTAGGGCATCTTTTTTGGTGGGGGGCGGGGACTGTTACCATGGAATACCTCTAAAAGTTTTGTACTGACAAAATAAATAATGTCAACACCCGTGGACTTAGGGTTAGAGAAATTAGAGATGGAAATTTCTTTGTACAGAATCTCATTCATACCCACACAGCCAAGAAAGGAAGAGACTGCATTTTCTTGCTTATTTCCTAAAGCCCCTTCTTTTACTACAAAATCACTTGAGAGTTGAAGAAAATTTATCTTTATTCCCCTTCCTCTTGCTTTTCCTAATTCATATTTCTCCAGAAAAGATGCCTCTCTCTCCTTGGGATCCAAAGCAAATCTCAGTTTCTACAGCTTATAGCTCAAAAGATTTGAAGACATCCCTTCATCAACCCCACCCCACCCCCAACCTCCTACATTATATTTGAAGATGACATTGTTGAACTCCTACCCTCAGCTCAGGGATTATAAAAAGGGACTAAGAGCTTCTATTCCCACACACCAGCCAGAATAAAAAACGACGTGACAGCATTGCCAAAGGCATCTCCACATTTGTGCATGGGCTGAGCAAAAATGACTACTCCAGATCTCAAGGATTAAATCCTAGGACCACAGATTATTGTTCCGACTCCAAATGGAATGCTCATTTAACTATCTGATAACAGAGGAAGGGTGGTGGACAGAAATGAGGATTAGAGTTAGGGGGCCTGGGTTCAAATCCTCCCCTCTAACCCTCACTACCCATGTGACTTTATTTAAATCACTTAATCCTCCTAGATCTTATTGTCTTCACCCGTCAAATGAAAGCATTGATCCACACGACCTTTGCGGTCCTCTCTAGCTTTACAGCGACAATCCTATGTCATTGAGGCAGGTGATTTCTAGATCCTTCTAGCCCAATTTTCATTATTCTCTCATATACATTCTCCCTAATTTATTAACTAGAGTCATTGAGCCCTTTCTTCCAGCTTTGTTAGAGTCCTCCATTTGCCTTATTTCCCAACCCTTTATATATACACAATTCAATATTCAAATGGGAAGGACATATGGCCTCATTGAGGTTCTATCCTCACTAGAGATTATGCTTTATAAGAAATTTTCTTCCAAGAAATGGAAAAAAAAAAAACCTCCATTGAAATGGTGGGTGATTGAAGGAGTTTTTCTTAGCCCTCCTTCTTGGTCCCAAGACACTTTGATAATTGATCAATCCATGACCTCATCTCTGTGGGTACTGCCTTCACTAGTACAGATTGCAGTCCACTGATGTCTTCCCATTCAGCCTAGCTCTCACAGATGTCTTTCTCCACTAAGAATCTATCCAATATCCTAGAGGCTGTCCTTTGGGTCTCTGAATATTTTGTAGATACAAGTGCAACATTCATGCTTTCCCTCTTTTATCCCTCATTTTTATTACATGACTGGACCATGTCCTTTTCTAGCTAAGCTGTAACTAGGATAGAGTAAATGGGGATTTTCCCTAGGGTGCCAAATTTAAAAGGTGCAAAAGGACTTGTGGTCCTTTAATGTCACATAGACAGAGATTAGCACCTAGTTAATAGAATAATTAGTTAAAATAAAAGGCTACAAGACGGCTAATTGGAGAAAGCATCTCCCTCATACTGACCCACCTCCTCCCCAGCAATATCTACACTGGTGTCCCAGAGGTGTCTGTGTGCCCAAACACATGTGCACATGCATGTATACACAAACACACACATATGCATTCCTCAGAGGGCATGTGCCATGCTTCTTACTCAAAGAGACATTTAAAACATCACAAAAGGTAGTTCACAGACCCACTGATCTCCAAATTTCCCTCCAATTTTCAGTCTGTGAAACTACATATGAACAAGACCCATAGCTGGCTCCATTCTTCTTTTTTGATGAAGGAAACCAATTTTAATGAAACATAGATATCTAAACATTTACAAAAGTAAGTTCCAAGACCCTGGGTTAAGAACCCCTGACATCCATCTCCTTTTAATCATTCTATATCTACCTTTCATTCCCAACCATGCTATCTCCTACTGAAGAGAGTGGGGGTTTTTAGGGTGCTCCTAGATGCACAGAGGAACCCCAAGAGGGAGGGAAAAAGCCCAAATTGAGGCACGGATCTGCCTGAAAGAATTCGACCCAGATCTTCTTCCAGCCAGAGGAAAAGTTTATTAAAAATAAAGCATATAAAGCACATAGACCAGGTCATGCCCGTGAGGATGGGCCGGCTGAGTCTCTGCCTCTAGGCTGAGAGGTTCTCAGTGTCTGAATGGGGGCTGGGGGCTAAGGTGGTCAGGCCAGGTGAGCTTGAGGCAGTCTCAGCCTCTTGGGCATGAAGAAAGTTCAGCGTCTGAGTGGGGGCTGGTGAGGACGGGGGAATGAGGGGTCTCAGCCTCTAGGCTTGAGAACAGGTCAGCATCTTAATGGGGCAAGATGAGTCTTAAGTACAGAAAGACTGGGGGATGGGTTTAGGAGCGGTCAAGCAGTTTGGAGTGATGGGAGGAGGGGTCTAAGGAGATCTAGATAGGAGTGGCTACTAAGCTAGGATGAACAGAACACCTGGGTCCTGGACCTTGTGGTGCCTAGCCAGGATTAAGGGTGGCCAGAGAAAGTGGGGTTGGTTGGGTCTGGTTTGGGAGGAGAATAGATAATAAAGCGAGCTGAAAGGGGGGGAAATTTGCTTTCAAATGGAGATAAAGAGAGACAAACAGAAGCCAGGTTCTTTTTGGGGCCAGAAAGGAAAGCGCATTTGAATAAGCTTTCAAACTGAGAGAGATAAAGTGAGTCTACAAGGAATCTAAGTTTCAAGGTTTTTCTGGGAACTGTAAACAAGGAGCCAAATTCCTTTTGGTGTAAAGGGGCAAAGGTAAATCTCTTCACTACTACCCCTTTCTCCTGTGCTGAGAGTCAGTGGCCACTACTTGGTCAAACATGAGGGAATTATTATCTCTGCCTTCTGAGGTTCCTTTGTCTGGCTCCATGCTTAAAGCTCTCAAGTTGCATTGATGTTTTCCATCCCATATGTCCTTTATGTCTTTCATACATCCACGCAAGTTATCCCTGGGTAATATGCTTCAAGCGATTTATACCTATCAAGTAGCTCTTCATGTGAAAGCCCATCTTTTTGTGAGAGGTATCATTTATGGAGCTACTATGATTCAGTTCAGTTCAGAAACAGTACATAAGGACGTGTTATGCTGTTTTCCTTTTGTAAGCCTTGGCTTTCTTGTCTATATAATTTGGAGGCCAGACTAAATGACTTGTGAGAGAGGTCCCTTCCAGCTCCAGATCCTAAAACTAGGATCCAGGATGCCAGGCACAGTGCTAGGCAGCAGGGAGTCAAAGACAACTCAATCCCTCTTTGATGGCCCACCATGGCATTGAGGCAACTCTAAGTTCCTCTGCACAGTCAAGTAAATCAAGCTCTTACCTTGGCCATGTGCACAAATGTGTATCTCATTCTGAATATTTAGTCCATCACTTCTCGGACAGAATATGGATAACTTTCTTTATCATCAGTCCTCTACAATCATGGCTGTTCCGAGTTCTTATGTTTATCAGACTTGTTCGTTTTTATGACGTTGGTGTTATTATACAAATTGTTCTTCTTGTCAGCTAGGGGGTGCAGAAAATAGAGTCAGGAAGACATGAGTTCTGATCTGAGGTTAGATGCATCCCAGCTGTGTGACCCTGGGCAAGTCATTTAAGTTCTATAAGCCTCCGTTTCCTCATCTGTAAAATGAGGATAATAGCACTGATTTTCAGGGTTGTTGTGAAGATAAAATGAAATACTTGCAAAATGCTTTGCAACATGATTGTGATTATTATTATTACTTTACTCTATGTCAGTTCATTTAAGTCTTCCCAGGTTTCTCTGAAACCATCCCTTTCACAATTTTTTGACAGTAGGTCTCCCTTTCTCGGCCATCATGAAAGTGCAGAGACCACTCATAGGTGGATCCCGCAACTGATCAGCCTTTGATCTGCTCCCTTTCCAACCTGGCCAAATTTACCCTTCCTACTTTTCTAGTCTTCTTACAACTTACTCACCTCCAGGTGACCCAGTGATACTGGGCTCCTTTCTGTCCTCATCAATAAATTCCACCTCTCCACTTTAAGAATTTTCCTTGGCTGTCCGCCATGCCTGAAATTCTGTCCTTCCTCATCTCTGCATCCTGGCACAGCTAAACTCCTGTCTTCTGCTAGACTTTTCCCAGTCCTACTTAATCTTTTTTTTTTTAATTTCTTTTTTTTGGTTAGGCAATTGGAGTTAAATGACTTGCCCAGGGTCACACAGCTAGTAAGTGTCAAGTGTTTGGTCTGGGCCGGATTTGAACTCAGGTCCTCCTGACTTCAGGGCCAGTGCTGTATCCACTGTGCTACCTAGCTGCCCCCCTACTTAATCTTAGTACCTTCCTTATAAGACTATCTCCCTATTTATCTCATATATATCTTGCTTATACAAGATATAGATATATATGTATATATATATATACATATATTGTCTCCCTTATTAGACTGTAAGCTCCTTGAGTGCAGAGATTGTCTTTTGCCTATCTTTGTAGCCTCAGAGTTTAGCACAGTGCCTTGCACACAGTAGTTCTATAATAATGCTTGTTGGCTGACTGTCCAATCAGCTGGGAGCACAGACATGGATGTGAGGAGGAAGCTTGGATCATTATTACATATACTGAGTCAGGAGTGAACAGGGTAAGGGAAACTCAAGAATCATTCATCTAATTCATCATTCAGAAATGGAGTAAACAGGGGAACATTGCTGTGTCCAGAGGAGGAGTCCACCAAGCTCTTCCTAGTTCAACAGCTTTGAGGTCTCAAGGTCAGTGGCTGCACTCTATAGTTTTCAGGAAGCATTACCTCAGCTCGTGTAAAAAGAAAGTACAATCCTATTATATCTGCATGTGGAATTCATATTCCGATTATCTCCCAAGTGCTGGAGAAACATTAGCTCTCTTCAGAACCTGTGCAAAAAGCAGCAAATGGTTGCCTTCTAAAATTCCAAATTTATACTTGAAATCAAGTTTTATTTTCCATGTAGTCTGCCTTTGCTGTGTTGGATAATGTTTCTTTTTGCACGAAAATGCATTTGGGGGAGTGATATTCTAATCTTGATGACTGTATTTACATATAGATTGTCCTTCAGGAGAGCTGCTGCTTTCTCAATGGCTTTTCCCAGCCTTCAGAGATTCAGGAAGGATGCTGCTACTGCTGACAGCTGGCACTCTGCCTGATGTAAAAGAAGGGAAAAGAAGTCAAACTTGCATTTCCACTTCAAAGTTGGAAGGAGGGGAGCATTCAAGGAAACAAGAAAGTGTGGATTGAAGAAGGCTAAGAGAACCTGACCAGATACTCTCTTCAACATTGAGGGCATGTCTATACCTAGTTCCCATAATGCTATGGGCCCTCACTCAGGCACTGATTGGAGGGAATGTGGGATTGCTAGATGGAGAAAGACAAACTGCCTACCCATTGTCAGCAGGAGTGGCTGGAAGGGATGGCATGACCAGGAACATGGAAAAGAACAAGAGTCGGGCCAGCACCACCGAGCCCCAAAACCACCTAAAATGCAGGAGCTGAAACAATCTGTTTAGGTTGTGCCAATGTGGAAAGCCTATGGGACTGTGGAAGAGATTACTATAGATGCTGCTCTAAAGTTCCAATCCTCCTGGTGTTTGGGGACTTCCCCTATTGGTGCAGTGAGCTCATGTAAGAATTGCTGACTTTCACAGAACACCTTTCTAAGTGTTTTACACGTTATCTCCCCTAGGTGGTGCCATAGTGCACATCACACTGGGCCTGGAGTGAAGAAGACCCTGAGATCAAATGGGATCCAGACACTTAGCAGCTGAGTGACCCTAAGCAAGTTACTTAACCTCTGTCGGCCTCACTTTTCTGACCTGTAAAATGGGGATAATAAGATGTCTTACCTCACAGAGTTGTTATGAAGCTCAAATGAGATATTTATGAAGCATTTAGCACAGTCTCTGGCACATAGTAGGTGCTATAAAAATGTTTATTCCCTTCCCTCCTCTTTCATTTGATCCTTGCAGCAGCCCTGTGAGGTCCAGGCTATTATTATCCCCATTTCACAAATAAGGAAACTGAGGCTGAAAGCCATTAAATGTATTGAGCAGGGTCACACAGTTAGTATGTGCCTGATAGAACTCAAGTCTTCGTGGCTCCAAGTCTAGTATTTAATCTACTGACCCACCTACAGAAGCAGGAGGGAAACGGCCATTTTCCTTTGATTACAAGGCCACAGAAAGAGGTCTTATTCTGGTCTTTGTTTTTTAATCAATAAACTTTGTGATTAAAAAAAAAGTATTGGGGGGGCAGTTAGGTGGCACAGTGGATAGAGCACCTGTCCTGGAGTCAGAAGGACCCGAGTTCAAATCCAGCCTCAGACACTTGACACCCACTAGCTGTGTGACCCTGGGCAAGTCACCCAACCCCATTGCCTAGCAAAAAAAGAAAAAAGAAAGTATTGGTAGCCTTAGTTGGCTGGCCAGCTATTAAACTATACTCTAGACATGAGCTGCATTGAGATGTTCCCAGAACAACTCTCTAGGTAAGTACGAGTATACAGCACACCAGTCGTGGCTAGAGAGAATTTTCCCAAGATAGAATGGACCTGCCTGTCAACAGTAGAGGGTTCCTTGGAGCCCTTCTGGTCCCAGATTTCATTTGAAAGGCAGTAGGGGCTCCAAAGGTATTGTCCCCACAGCTGACTTAGTCAGTCCTCCCTTGATGGTACACTGTCCCTCCTCCTCCTCACCTCTACCTCAGAACACCAGACACCTTCTAGATTTAGCTCAAGTGCCACCTCCTAAAAGAAGTCCTTCCTGATTTGTTCAGGTGTTAATGCTCAGAATCCCCCCAAAAGTCACTTTGCATTTATTTTGCATTTTGTCGCAGATATGTATGTGTATGTATCTGTGTATATATTTGTGTTATATACATGCTATGTGTTTATCTATGTTATATATGTTATATATGTTGTTTCCCCCAACAAAATGTATATTCCTTGAGGGCAGAAACTGTTTGACTTTGTAACTGTATCACCAGCACTCAGCATAGTACGGGGTACACATTAAATGCTTAGTAGCAGCTTATTGAGAGGAAGCTAGGTAGCTCAGTAGAGAGAGCACTGGGCCTGGAGTCAGGAAGAGCTGAGTTCAAATCCGACCTCAGACACTTACTAGTTGTATGACACCGAGGAAATCACTTAACCTCTGTCTGCCTTGATCCACTGGAGAAGGATTGGCAAACAACTCCAGTATCTTTACCAAGAAAACCCCATGGACAGTGTTGCTGTGCTATGGTCCACGAGGTCATGAAGAGTTGGACAGAACAACAACAAAAGGGATTTGAGGTTCTGGTAGGGTCAACCTTGTTGTGACCACTGGAATGCCTTTGTCCTCCCTCCCCTCCTTCTCTCTCCCTTTTCTCTTATTCCAAAGGTCCATGATTTGTTTGGTTTCAGGCACTGTCTAAGTGAGGGGTGTGTGGATATGGCTGTGTGTGTGTGTGTGTGTGTGTGTGTCTGTGTGTGTGTCTGTGTGTCTGTGTGTCTGTGTGCAGTTTGGATCTGAAAACTTCCAAGGATACATAGACAGTTAAGTGACAAACTGGAATCTGAACCCAAGTCCTGGGATTACAGATACATCACTTTCTTCCACATCACATTGCCTATTTTGTTTCATTGGTGGTACCATCCTTCTGGGATAAGGGAGACAAACAAGCTTTTGACCTCTTACTTCGCCCTTAGATGTTAGCTGATGTCTGCTTTACCTTTCTTATATTAGGTGAGGATTGTAGGAATTCTGAGACTGTTTTGGAAAAGCCACAGGAGATTTTACCGCTAGGTGGCGCCAGAGTGCACAGAACGCTGGGCTTAGAATCTTAATGAGCTCAAATCCAGCCTTAGACTCTTACTGTGTGACCCTGGGCAAGTCACTGAACCCTGTTTGCTTCAGTTTCCTCATCTGTAAAATGAGCTGGAGAAGGAAATGGCAAACCACTCCAGTATCTCTGCCAAGAAAACCCCAAATGGGGTCACAAAGAGTCAGATGCAACTGAATAATAACAGGAGGTTTAAGAAGGCCCCCAGTACTCTGGGGATAAAAGGAGAGATGAGATTGTACTCATTTAGGAATGTGGGTGATACTGTTGGGCTGTGTCGCTTCACTATTTAAGTCTCAGTCCCGATGAAATGCTTTGCTAATTCATTGCTGCTTCTTGCCTTGATCTTGGCAGTATGGGGAAAATTGAATTTCTAGACCTCACTTAGTTTTAGCAGAACATATTTCCAAGTCGAATGGGAGCAAATGAACCAGACTGAGGCATATTACAATTGAAAATATCCCTACAATATGAACTCTAGCCCATATGATTTCCAAAGATCGTGAGTATAGCTAGATCCCAATGAGGGTGAATGATATATCCTCTGAAGTGTTCACATCATTTGAATGCGCAGAACCAGTTACCATATCTTACATAATTAACACTTCAAATAGTATGAATTTGAATATAAGTGACCACTCCAAGGGCTTCCTTATATGCACTAATCGGGACCTAGCTGCATAAGCTGATTGAGGGTATAAGCAATGAGAACCTTAGGCAAAAACAGAGAAGTCTCTGCCTTCCTTCCAGAAGATGGCGTTCTACTAGAAGGTGTGCGTTGATAAGTAATTAATTACAAGGTAATCTGAGCGGGAAGAGAGTACTAACAACCGGGAGGCATCAGAAAAGGACACACAAAAGAAGTCACAGCTGAGATTAGGCAAAAGCAAGGAGGGAGTGCCTTTCAGACGTTCCAAGAGGTGACAATATGTAATGTTCATCGGAGAGGGCAATATTTCTTCACAACATCAATTGTGTAGGTGCTTTAAAAAAAAAAAAAACAAAGAATTGATCTGGCTAGAGGCAAAACAAATGCTGAGTGTAAACATTGTTCTCGTTGTCCCTTGATATAAGGTTTTGGTTTTTATTTCATTAACTGGTGCAGTGCAAAGGAGAAGACATGGTTAGTATTCACCCACTAGGACACATTACAGGAAAACCTTGTGTCCTTTCTCTTGTTACAATATATCTAGCTGCTCTTTTTAGGGATGTGCTCCAATTCTATGCTTGCTGGAAGCAATGTGGCCATGTGGGGAAGGAAGGAAGAAGAGAAGCTATTTATAAAGTGCCTACTAGGCGCCAGGCACTGTGCTAAGCACTTGAAAAATGTAACCTCATTTGATCCTCACAAAAACCCTGGGAGGGAGGTGCACTGTGATCTCCATTTCACAGTTCAAGAAACTAATGTAAACACAGCTAATTGAGTGTCTGAGGCCAAATTTGAATTCAGGTCTTCCTGACTCCAGGCCCAGAGCTCTATTGTGCTACCTAGCTACCTCAAGAAATTAAGGGAATTTAAAAATCAAAGATATCAATAAAAATTATTTTTAAATGCACCTCCTTCCCTTTATCTCAATGGAGGACTGCAGCTGATGGGGTGGCTGGTTTTGCTGAACTGCTTTCTTTATCCTCAAATTCCTTTATCCAACCATAATCTTCTCTCATTCTATCACTTCACGCCTCCTAAAACTAGTCTTCATCTACCCTCTGATCTCCAAACACTCTACTCCTCAGTACTCCAGGCTTCATTTTCTTCCCTTCCTACTCTTAACCCAATAGCTAGACAACTCAGCTAGGTGGCACAGTGGACAGAGCATCAGGTCTGGAGTCAGGAAGACTCCCCTTCATGAATTCAAATCTGGGCCCACACACTTACTAGCTGTGTGTCTCTGGGCAAGTCATTTAACCCTGTTTGCTTCAGTTCTTCATCTGTAAAATGGGGACACACTAGAGAAGGAAATGGCAAACCACTCCTGTATCTTCACCAAGAAAACCCCAAATGGGGTCACGAAGAGTCAGACAAGGCTGAAAAACAACTCAACAACAGACAATTCAACTCCACACTGTCCTTCACACTCAAATTCCTTGGCCTATCACTGCTCATGTTTTGCCAAATCCCAAACCTAGATCCCTTCCATCACCTGCCTCCTCTGTTGCTGACCTGTGCGGGAGGAAGTCATGGAACCTTTTAGACTGGATTTACAACAAATGCATGCATCTAATTCCAACTCAAAGTAAAACAGTAGTACTCCTGCTCATCCAAAGCTGATTCTCTGGTAAACTCCCCATAGCAGCTGTTCCAAATCTTCTCCTCCCTCCCCAAGCTTCACACAGCACCCGCTTCCCCTACCCACTGAGCTGAGGATCCCTCTCCTACTTAACTGAGGAAATTGGGGCCATTTAGCTAGAGCTTTCTCCACCTCTTCTCCACACTTGAAACCTCTTACCACCATCCCCCATCTTTTCCTTCTTTTTTCAGGCCTTCTCTCCTCAAGCCCAGCTCCTCTTTACATGGATCTTTGATCCTATCCCCTCCTATCTGTTGATTACAGATAAATCATCCCATCTCTCCCCTTAATTTTGTTCTGTTTTATGAGTTTAACAATCATCAATAAACACAAGCATTTTAAAACACGAAGAAAAAAAGATTGCATGTGAAACAGTGAACGTCTGTTAAGTAGTTCGAGATTTTTAAATGGGTAATAAATTTAACAAGGTAGTAACAAAATTGCCTCTTTTGTGCTTTCATCTGAAAATTTTTTGTTTTATTCCATCATTTAGTCAACTAGCATTTATTACATGCCTCTTATGTGCCAAGCACTGTGCTAAGCGATGGGAATACGAATACAAGTAGAAAAACAGCACCTGCCCTCAAAGAGCTTCTGTTCTGATGGGGGAAAATCAACACGTAAGAGGAAGCTGAGATGGGATGCAGGTGGAGAGGAAGGTGCCCAGCACTGGAGCATGAGAGAGGAAGTCCAGAGGGCAGGCTGGAGAGGGACGAGAGGTGGCTGGCTGGCTGGCACCCTCCTTAAATAGAGGATGTGGGAGGAGCCATCCAATCAGAGAGGGAGGCTCAAGGAGTAGAGGGCATTTTCAACGTGGGAGTTCCAAGGCTCTGGAGTGGGATTTCAGGATAAAGAGTTTGGGCATGGTAGAGTGAAGCATGGTGAGAAATAGGGTAGTTTAAATGTTTCATCTTAATATGTACATTTTAAAATGTGGATTTTAAATGTTTTATTAATGTTCTTTTCAAAAAAAATTATCTATCATGTCCCACTAACCACTCATATCCTCCAGTAGAAGCCCTCCACTTTAATGGGTAAATGTAATCAAGATGTTGGCCTTGTTTGAAAATATCTCATTCTTATCACCTCTCATTTATCACCTCTCTACCAAGAGGTGTCCCTTTTTCTCTAGTCTTTCAAATCTCTTCCTACTGACTCCTTTCCTGCTGCTTACTAACATTCCCTGATCACTCTAACACTTAAAAAGCCTACGCCTGACCCTACCATCCCCTCAAGGTGTCTTCATATACCTCTCCTCCCTTTCACAGCCAAATTCCTTGAAAAAGCTACCTGCTCCTGTTGCTTCCATTTCCTCAGTCCTCCCTCCTCAACCCTGTGGCGGCCAACCTCATCTTTCAACTGAAATTTCCTCTCTCTCAAGCTACCAATGACTGTTAATATCCAAATCTGACAGTTTTTCCTACAGCCTTCTCCTCATCCTGCTTGACCTATCTCTATAACATTGCTGACAACTTTCTTCTTTCGGGCATTCTCTCCTCTCTGAGTTCTCCTGAAACTGTTTCCTAGATTTGTATTTTCAGCCCTAGCCTTCCTCCTGAGTTCCCATGCATCAATCACTAACTGTCTGGAGTTGACCAACTGTCAAATTCAACATGTCCAAAACAGGACTCATTACCTTTCCCTGCTAAACCCAGATCTCTTCACAGATTCCTTGTTTCTGTCAGAGCACCACCATCTTCCCAACAGCATAGCCTCATTACCCAAACCTCCCATGCTACCCCTCACCCAATGCTCTCAGCTAAGAACCTTGCTCAGATTTTACAGGAAAAATTGAAGCTATTTACCCCGAGCTCCCTCTTTTTCCCCTCTTCCTTATCTCCTATCACTCAGGTACCTCAACCTCTTTCTCCTCCTTCACCCCTGTCTCACATGATGAAGTGGCCTTACTCCTTACCCAAGCTAAACCCTCTATTTGTTCAAGTGATCCCATTCCATCCTATCTCCTCCAACAGACTGTAATTCCTCCTTCTCCCCACCCTCGCCATCATCCCCACTCTTTCACTTCTTTCCAATCTCTGTCTATTGGCTCATTCCCTTCTGCCTACAGGATGACTGGAAGCAGCCCAGGGTTCAGTGATTGGTTTTTGACACTGGACTTCAATGACTCAGAAAGAGAGAGTGAGGCTCATGACTTTGTGCAACTCTGCCTCCCAGATCCAACTCACAAGTCATCACCTATGATGTCATTGATACCCTTCAAAAAGGAAGGCCAAACAAGTGCCTACAAACATGCCCATGTCCCCCCCATCCTGAAAAACCCCTCACTTGATCCTTTCATCCCCTCTATGCCATCCTGTGTCTCTTCTGCCTAAACTCCAAAAAAGCTGTCTATAATAGGTGCCTCCATTTTCTCTCCACTCACTCTCTTCTTAACCCCTCACAATCAGCTTCCAACCTTATCATTCCACCAAAACTGTTCTCTCCAAAGTTACCAATGATCTCTTAGTTGCCAGATTCATTGGCCCTTTCTTTTTCAGTCCTCCTTCTTCTTGCCCTCTCTGCAGCCTTTGACACTGTTGTTCACTCTCTCCTCACTGATACTCTCTCCTTTCTAGGTTTTCAGGACACTCTTCTCCTCTGGTTCTCCTCCCTCTTATCTAATCACTCTTTCTCTGTCTCCTTTGCTGGATCCTCCTCCAGATCATGCCCTTTAACTGTAGGTGTCCCTCAGGTTTCTCTCCTAGGCCCTCTTCTCTTCTCCCTCTATACTACTTTACTCGGTGATCTCATCAGCTCCCATGAATTTTATGACATCTCTATGCTGATGATTCTCAAAGCTATCTCTACTGTCTCTACTCTCTACTGACCTCCAATCTTGCATCTCCAACTGACTTTCAGAAACCTTAAACTGGATTCCAATGGACATCTTAAGCTCAATATGTCCAAAATGGAACTCATTATCTTTCCCTTAAACCCTGCCTTACTACTACCTTCTCTGTGACTATAAAGAGCAACACTATCCTCCCAATCCCTCAGGCTCACAACCTAGGAGTGATCTTGGATTCCTCACTATCTCTCACCACCCCTTCATATACAAGCTGTTGCTAAGGCCTGTTGATATCACCTTTGCAACATCTCTCCAATACGTCCCCTTCTCTCCCCTCACATGGCCACTCCTCTAGGCCCTCATCACCTCACACGTGAATTACAGAAATAGCCTGATGATGGGTCTGTTTGCCTCAAGTCTCTCTCCACTCCAATCCATCCTCCACTCAACCACTAAAGTGATTTTCCTAAAGCACAGGTCTCATCGTGTCATCCCCCTACTCAATAAACTTCAGTGGCTCCCTGTCACCTCCAGGATCTGTTTGGCATTCAAGCCCTTTATAACCTAACCTCCTCACACCTTACTCCCCTCTTCATACTCTTTGATCCAGTGACGTTGGCCTCCTGACTCTTTCACAAACCTGGCACTTCATCTCTCAGCTCTGGGCACTTTCTCTGGCTGTCCGCCATGCTTGGAATACTCTCTCTCCTCCACTGCAACTACTGACCTCCCTGGCTTCAAGTCCCAACTAAAATCTCACCTCCTACAGGAAGCCTTCCCCATCCCCTCTTAATTTCTTCCCTCTATTCATTATCTCCTATTTAACCTGTATGTAGCTTGCTTTATCTATATTTCCATGTTGTCTCCCCCATTAGATTGTAAGTTCTTGAGGCAAGCAACTGTCTTTTACAATCTTTTTTGTATCCCTGCACACTTAGCACAGTGCCTGGCACACAGTAGGTACTTAATAAATGTTGACTGATTAATTGATCCTGAGCTTCTTGGTCTCATTCACACAACATACCCAATCAATTACCAAGCCTCATTGACTCTACCTCTAGAATCTGTCACTGAATCCATCTCCCATCTGTCTTATTCCCTCTAATCACCACTACCCTTGTTCCGGTCCATATTGCCTCTGCTTGGAGGCCCAGATAGTTTTCTATTGGCCCCCCACTACATTTCTCCCGTCCCCCAATCCATCCTCTATTCAGCTGCCCAGATGATGCTTCCAAAACTCCACCATCTTACCCAGAGGATTGTAATTGTTGACTCTCTGTTCATTCAAGTGATATGAATGGCCTGTCCACAAACCATGATTTCTGAGAAGAAGATAATGGGGCCAAGGATAAGATTGGAGCAAGGGGTATGGGTAACCTCCAGAAAAGGTTGGTATGGAGAGTCAGTATCCACCTTAGATGGGTCATCCACCAACTGGTAGAAATTGGGCAAAGGGGCTCAGGTCAGAGAGACTCTGGGACCCCCTAACCCCTTCCCAGATGTCATGGGTTGAGGAAATAGCCACTCATGCTGATTGAATGAGGAGGGAGTCATCAATTATGGTCCTGGTAAGATGGCGGATCACTAGGCCTTTCTTACCAACTGCCTGAAATTCCTATATAAATATCCCTGGGCCTTGCACTGGTCCTGCAGCAGAGACCTCCTGTATATGGATTCTCCACTCCATGCCCCACAATCCTCTATTAGAGTGTGAGTTACCTGAGAACAGGAACAATCTCACTTTTCTATTTTTATCCCTAGACATTAGCATGGTGCTTGGCACGTAGAGAGCACTCAGTAAATTCTTCTTCATTCATTCCATAAACCTCACTGACTCCCTATTATCTCTATGACCAAATCTAAACTCCTCCACTTGACATTTAAAGCCCTTTACAGCCTGGCTTTAATGACCCTTCCCAGTCTTATTATATATTTTCTCCTTCACATTCTCTCTGGTGCAGTTAGACTGGCCTTCTTGCTCTTCCTCAAAAGAGAGTTTCTCCATCTCCCACCTCCAAGCTTCTGTGCAGGTTATTCCCCATGCCTCAAATGCATACGCTCCTCATCTGCTCCGGTGTCGCCTTCTTTGTGAAGCCTGTTCTAATTCCCCAGCCTCTAGTACTCTCCACCACTGCCATCTGAAGAAGCTATCTCACATAGACTGTGTGATGAGAAACATCTCACCCTCAGGCCAAGTGAAAGTAACTAAAGGCTGTTAGGGACCCCCTAGGTGGCCTCAAAGCTTGCACAATACCTCTTCACAGCATCTTAATTCTCTAGGTCAGGGGAGAGATGGAGTGTGAACCTGGCAAATTTAGATACCCATGGGCCTTTGCCTAGTGCTGGCTTGGAGGAGATCAATAGGCATCAGAGTCTCCACGGCTGTGATGGTGAAGTTCCTCATGTCCCTGACCAGAATGAGCAATACCTTTCGCTACAAAGAGAAGAAGAGTGGCATAATGTCTAAAGAGCCAGCCCCAGAGCCAGGAAGTCCTGAGTTCAAACCTTGCCTCTGATCCAGACTGACTGTGTGTGACCCTGAGAAAATTACTTACCTTCTCAGTGGTCTAAGCAACTCTCTAAGCATGTAAAATGTAGAGGAGATGCCAACCTGTATTGGTAAAGAGAGTTCCCTCACCAGGGAGTTCCCTATGCCAATGAAATAAAAGATGTAGTCCCTTCTCCCTATATAGTGCTATGTGTACTCAATGTCTCTTACTGCTCCTCCCCTTTAGAATGTAAGCTCCTTGAGGGCAAGAACTCTGAGTTTTATCTTTGTATCCCTAGTACCTCGCATGATATGGACACAAAGTAGTATCAAATAAACACTCGCTGATTGGTCTTCTCTCTTGCTTTTCAACTTTGTTAGAAGGGTTGACTAGCTAGGGAGGTGAAAGGGGATGCCTATGTTTGGGAAATGAATGTGATAATAAGACAAAAAATTTCAATCAATTGAGAAAAAGAAAGAGGGGGAGGAGAGAAGGAGAAAGAAAGCGAGAGAGAGAGAGAGAGAGAGAGAGAGAGGAAGGACAGAAAAGAATTTTAATAATCCCAGATTAATCCGCCATTTATTTTGAAAAACCTTTCCTTTACCCATGTGCTGCTCATTTGTAGGTGTATTTCCATACTCAGTCTCATAAGCCGCAAGGGAACCACATATCTCATTTTTTCCTGCTTTACAGACTAGCTCCAAGGCTCTGGGCCCTATTCCACTGATAAGTTGGTGACTTCCACATCTGTGACATTCCCAGCCCATCAATGTTTCATATCAATGCCTGATAGGGGAAATTATTAAGCCCACTGGAACGCCTCCTGCCAAGTTATTTCAGAATAATGAAAGGATTTACTTTCTTTTTCCTTCTTTTTTGTCTTGTTTACTGAATGACTCAAAGGAATTACAACTTGGATATAAAACCACATTTCCAGGCTTTGGAATTTATCTTTATCAACAGACTTGCACGTTCTGCATTTAAACCAAATCAGGGCTTTCCTGGAGTTTTGGACTCTGTTCATTGGTTCCTCATGGGGCATCTCCATTCTTCAAGGCCAAAGGGAAACAGAATATCCTAAGTTCCATGCAAGTGCCAACATCATCTTTCTGCTGACAGCAGCACAAAAACCCACCATCATCTCAGCCTAGAGAATCTAAATTAAATGTCCACTTGCACAGATATTACTGAATTCGACATATTACCAATAGCTATTTTTAGCTGCATGGCTTACAAAAGTTTCTACGTGTGGTAATGAATAATGGAGAAATCACTTTCTTATTAAATCTAGTGGAAAGCTGTGAACGATTGGAGAGAAGTGGGTGCATACATAAATTGGGCAGAATAGGAGATTGGAAACATAGTTTCAAACATTCGATAGACAACAAAGGCAATTGTGCAGGTAATTCCAATGAAGTAAAGCTTCTTTCCCCTTGAAGTCAAGAAGTATAACATTGCTTTGCCCAATATCATTTCACAGTAACGTCATTAATAATGATTGTTGACATTTTTGAAACTTTGTTTTCCAAAACAATTTACATATATTAACTCCTTTGTGCCTCACAATAACCCTTTGAGAAGGGCAATATAGACATT
This sequence comes from Vombatus ursinus, assembly GCF_900497805.2. Lineage (NCBI taxonomy): Eukaryota > Metazoa > Chordata > Mammalia > Diprotodontia > Vombatidae > Vombatus > Vombatus ursinus. Next base: position 6,848,830 of record NW_020954625.1, on the reverse strand, counting down.
CTTATGCCCATTTTATAGCTTAGGAAACTGAGGCAGGATCATTGCGTGACTTCTTTTAACTCTGGTAGCAGCATCTTAGTAGGAGCAGAGGAGGCAGAGGGTGGGAATAATCCACCACGGAGGTTGACAAGAGATGAGTGGTATAGGACAAGGAAACAAAGGGCGAGGGTCAAGGACAGTGTAGAATTAAATAGGATAATGATTGAGTGGAGAGGAAGGGAAGTGAACTCAGAGTGAAGGGATAAGAGGTCTCAATGAGAACATAGAATGGATCTATGAGAGGTGAGCCATAGAGAGAAATGGACTAAAATGGACTAAAAGGAGATTATTATGGCCAAACAGGAATACCAGCGTTTCTCATCTGGGAAGTGAGTGATGATGAAATCCAGTGTGACACCACCTTATGTGTGGCCAAGGTGGGATGATTTATTTGGGAGCAGGGAGAAAGATGGACTTATTTCTTTGGTGTAGGGAATTCTTGATAATGATAATGAAATGAATAGAACCAGGAGAAATTTTTATATAATTTTTTTTTTATTTTTAGGCAGTTGGGGTTAAGTGACTTGCCCAGGGTCACACAGCTAATAAGTGTCAAGTGTTCCGTCTGAGGCTGGATTTGAACTCAGGTTCAAACCTGACTCCAGGGCCAGTGCTCTAGCCACAGTGCCACCTTGCTGCCCCTATAATTTTCTAAAGAAAGAAAAATAAATTTGAAAGACTTCAGAACTATGATCAATTCAATAACCAAACAAGACTCCAGAAAGCCAATGATGAAATGTTTCTCACCTCTTGCCAGAAAGATGATGGTCTAGAGGTGCACATATCCAGACAAGGCCAATGAGTGGGTTTGTTTTGATTTACTATGCTTATTGATTACAAGGGTTGGACAGGAATGGTGGGGGTAGGGGGATGGGAAGGTAAGGGGGTATAGTGATAGGGATACAAAAGAAAATAAGGATAAGAACTTCAATGAAGCATTTTTAAATCATAGAAGAAAACAGAAGTTTCAAAAGAAAACAAACTGGACAGCTTTGGAACCAATGTATTAAATTATTATATCCTTTAAAGGGAAAAGGGCCAAATTGTACATACTGAAGAGTGATAGTTTCACGTACAACCCTCTTTTGATGTTATTTATAAGTGGAAAAGTTCCTTAGATAATGTTCATCAAGTTCATAATATTACAAAGAATGTATCTGCCTAGAGTCAAAAATATAATCAAAAGGGATTTAAAGTGAAAAGGAAACAGGTCAGGGAAGGGAGTAGAAAATTGCCCATGTATATCCATTAATCTACATGCCTAACAGTAATGGTTTCCAATTTTTATGTAGTGCCATCTACCTTTTTGTAAATTTCCTATGATTCTACACCTTGCATAAAATAATGTATGTAGATAATTTCTAAGCTCATATTTTGTTAAAAGTCAGAATTTATTACAATAGTATTAGTAAAAACAAAACAGTTATGAAACGCAATAAAAAATCTTAAAAATAATGTGACATACTGCTATTATTATTGATATAATCCTTCACAGTGTTCACATTTGTAACACAAAATATTTTGGTAATAATGGCGGTAATATTATTAATGAGACAAGAGGGATTTTTTTACATGGCTTCTGAAAACTTGGTTTCATTAATATGGCTATTCATAATTCTTTTTCACAGTATTTTGTTTTAAAAACATCTATAACCGAAGACCCCACTTTACACAAATATAAACAACAGTAAAATTTATATCACTTTGATAAATCAGGTGCCCCTTTATTAATTATAGTCAAAATATAAGACTTTCAGGTTCAAACACTTATTTCTATGTTTTTAGTGTACTTTGTTATTATTCAGTCATTTTTTTCAGTAGTACCTGACTCTTTGCTACCCCATTTTAGATTTTCTTGGTCCTTCTTTACCTCATTTTACAGATGAGGAAACTAAGGTTAAACAGAGTTAAATGACTTGCTCAGATTCACACAGCAAGTTAAGTATCTGAGGCCAGATTTGAACTCAGGAAGATGCACCTTCCTGACTCCAGGTCCAGCACTGTATCCATTACACCACCTCAATGCCCACTGCTCCACCTAGTTACCCACTAACGTACTATCACAAGGTAAATCTATCAATCATTCTGGTTCAGATGGAATAAGACCAAACGAATCATATTTAGCCGTGGCAAATTATTTCTTTATCCCTTCATCTTTAGAAATACCCTAGCTGAATCTTTAAAAATAAAATGAGAATTCAAGTGGTTATTAAGCAGATCTTTTATCTTGTTTTTGTGGAAGGTATATTTTAAATTTGAAAACGTAACAAAAACATTGCTTTATAAATTTACTGTTCGTGCTTTTTTTTCCGTAAATACAAGAACCTTATTTTTGTTGATAAGTATGAATTTTATTATCTTGCATTGATTGATTTAGAGTACTTTGTTTTTCAGAAATAACCACAAAGTGTGCAAGTGTCAGGAGAACATTTTTGGTTTTAAGTGAATTTGCTGCATCTTTACATCAGCAATTTCTTCTTTTAACTCAAACATTCTTCCAAGTTCGTTGGTACAAGAACATCAGAATGTTTCACAATAATTCCATGGTCTTCCCTCTTATCATAACACAGTTTTGCAAAGGACCTTCCTTTCAATGGACTGTTAAATAAAGCTGATTATTCTTGAAACAACTTGAAAAACTGTACGTCGCTCCTTACTTATACTTTCCAATACAAGGGATTATCTGTGAAGCATGCAATGTGGCCAAATTGAAGTAGCATCACATTTTTAACTAGCACTTCAAGTCTGCATTTTTTCCTCAAATTGACTGAGCTCTACCAATAAAAAGGTCCAATGTAATTCTCCTAAATTATATCATTTTCATTTTTTAAACCCATCAATTTTTTTGAAAACATGTCTTGACATGGTATTACCATCAATACGTTTGCAAAGCAACAAATTTTCCTAAACATCAATTTCAGCAACATATTATACCTAGTTAATCAAATGAGCATCTTTAATTACATCTGTTCCTTCATCTACATGAAATACAAAATAGAAAGACTTGTTTCCCAGTTAATTGATCAAGAAAGTCCTCAGATATATAGAGAAAGCTACTATGTTATCTGCAAGTGGAACCATTTCAAAATAATTTGCATTAGATACACCAAGCATCATTTTGACCAAGTTCATAGCTACAGGTAGTGCAAGTTTCTCCCATAAAACAAGCCTTTTTACACTTAGCAATTCTGTAAGCAATTCAAGCTGTCCTTTTGATGTCAGACACGATTTTTGAAAAGTTTGTTTTTTGCTTACTAAAAGCATTTCATTTTCTCTGGAGAAAATATTCATCTTGTCAATGTATTCTGCATATATACCTTCCAGATGTCATTTCAATTTAATTAGCTTTCATGCTATCTTCAGCTAAAGAAGTTGTACAAAGCAAAAACGATGGTTGTCCAAGAAGAAAAGGTATTTTCTTGTAGTTTTCAGCTAGTCATAAATCCCAGTGACAAATATGGAATATCACATTTTCTTGACTTGGCCATTGGGTCTTTGTGTTTGTGTATTTCCCCTACTTCAGTGGCCTCTACATTCTTTGGTTGTACTAGTTCCTGCTGCTCCAGTGGACTTTCTCTTCAAATTAGCTATATATTTATCCATCATAAAAACACATTATTTCACTGTTTTAAAAATTAGAGATCATTTTAAAACTAAGACAAAATGTAACAATTACTTATGTTGTTTTTGGAACACAGTACATTACACCATCCTGACCAAAATAAACGATTTTGAGAAATATAACCAATATTAGGCACAAAAGTACATTCAAATACTGCAAGCAAGTACAGTAACACGCCAGAAGGGGCTAGAACAAAGGTGGCCAGGAGTGGGGAACCTCCAGGGATTATAGACAGGACGGGACAATCTGGTCCTCTGGGGCATGAGCTAATAAACTCCTTCTGAAAAGGAACACCAACTTCAAAGTGGTTATTATTAATAAAAATAAATATTAATAATAACTCATTAAATAATTAATTACATTATTTTATATTATAATTATATCCCATTATTAATGGGATCACCACAAAGGGGAGCCCAAGTAGAAGATGTCATCGAAGATATGTATGATCACATAAGAAGGGCTGCTTTGACCATGTCACTAGGCCAGATTGACTGATGGTGATTCTAGTTTATTGCACCAATGTTGGAATCAAGATCAGAAACACTCTAAAGTTTGACCTTCTTTACGGTTAATATTTGTTGACCTTGGAGTTAAGAAGACATGTGTTTGAATCCTGCCTCAGACACCTACTAGAGGTATGACCTTGGGTGAGCCACTTCAACTCCCTTGACCTCAGTTTTCCCATCTGTAAAATGAGAAAAATAATAGCACCTGCTTTATAGGGTAGTCATGAGGCTCAAATGAGATAACTTATAAAGTGCTGCGCTGCCCTTAAAATGCTATATAAACACTAGTGATCACAATTGCCGCACTACATTGACTCTCCCTTGAAAAGTTCAAACCTTCTACACCAGTCTCATTTTGGTTGACTTTGATTTCGTTTTTTAAAAAGATGCATTTATGTAGGGAGCGTACTCAAAAACATCTACTAATCTTGGTCATTGCTTCCTTCTGAGGTCCTGTGCCAACGTGCACCCAACAAAGCTGGGCAACAATGCTGCCATTTATAAAACTCTGCTCTACTCAATTATGAGTTGTATCCACCCTCCACCCGATAGAATGAAAGCTCCTTGAGGTCAGCTCTCAGCACAGTGCCTGGCCCATGGTAGGAGGAGGAGAACTAATACAATGCCATGGGAGTGAAGATGGTGGTGGTGATGTTTGGGAGGATGGGAAAAGCTTGGAAATGGAGGCTGGCTGACACAAAGGGAAGGGGAAATGCCTTTTCTCCCATGCCTCAAATGCCCCAGTGAATCCATCGTCTTCTTGGAGGGGCTGTTCCCTGAAATGACGCAGATCGCACCTTCCCATCCTGTGCAACTCTCCACAGGGCGTCAACTCAACCTGTTGGAGGGCTTCCTCTTCCTCTGGATATGGCAAAGATGCCTACGGAGGGCACGCAAAACTATTTACCTCAACCTCTCCATGGGACCAGTCAGTCACTGTTAAGCATCTACTATTTACCAGGTACTGTGCTAAGCAAGGGGGATACAAAGAAAGGCAAAAGACAGTCCCTGCCCCCAAGGAGATCACAATCTAACGAGGGACACACCTTGGAAACAACTATATACGATCAAGCTATATGGAGGATAAATTTGAGATTATTTAAGGAGAGAAGGCCCTAGAGTTATAGGGGAATCAGGAATTGCTTCTTGTAGAAAGTGGGACTTGAAGGAAACCAAAAAAGCCAAGAGGTAGAGATGAGGATAGAGTGCATTCCAGGCATGTGGAACAGCCAGCAAAATGCCCAGAGTTGGAAATGGAGTCTATTGTTTGAGGGACAGCAAAGGCCAGTGTCACTAGATCAAAAAGTACTGGGGAGGAGCGGAGTTTTGTGTAAGAAGATGGAAAAGGTAAGGGCAGGAGGGAGGTCATGAAGGGCTTTGAATGCCACAGCATTTTGTGTCTGATCCTGGAACAGACAGGGAGCCGTTGGAGTTTACAGAATACGGAAGTGACATGGTCAAACCAGCCCTTCTTATGTGGTCATACATACCTTCGATGACATCTTCTACTCGGGCTCCCCTTTGTGGTGATCCCATTAATAATTATAATTATTTTATTATGATAATTCATATCATTATTTGATGCATATGTGTTTATTTAATATGATATTGTTTAATATTATTTTTATTGATAATAACCACTTTAAAGTTGGTGTTCCTTTTAAGAAGGAGTTTTTCAGCTCATACCCCAGAGGACCAGATTGTGCCATCCTGTCTATAATTTCTGGAGGTTCCCCACTCCTGGCCACTTTTGTTCCGGTCCTTTCTGGGATCTCCCCACATTTACTTTGTTAGCTTTTACTGCAATTCTTTAAACAAGGGTCTACCTGCATCCTTCATGGGATGATAAAGAAACCTAGACTTCAAATCCAACTTACCTGTAGCCCACAGATCCCAAGGGTCCCAGAGAGAATGAGCTTCCCACAGGCCTTGGTTTCTTGGAATCGACTTATGAATCAGAATGACCCATTTACAAAATGAGCAAGATCGTTAGTTAGAAGCAAAGGACAGCAATTCTGGGACTTCCGAGGCAGCTGGTTTCCAAGGATTACCTTTGACCTCTCTTTCCAAGGACTCAGAAACATGATTGGAACAGTTAGCAGAAAGGCACGTTCTTCTGCTCTCAGGAGCAGCCCCAGCCCATCTGGCTGAATGGCCACAGATTTCAAAAGTCCATTAGAATCACAGACCATTTCTCAAGTCATAGTCCATAAGATTTAGAGTTAGAAGGGATCCTGGCCAAGGTGAACCTGGAGTCAAGGAAGATCTGAGTTCAAATCCTGCCTCAGATACTTAATAGCTTTATGACCCTGAGCGAATCATTTAATTTCTGAGTGTCAGTTTGTTTTCATTTTAAAACGGAGTTGATAATGCCCCTTCTTCTGAGGCCCAAATGAGGTAATGAATATAAAAGGCTTGGTAAAAGAATGGGAATGATCAGTCCAGACCCTTCATTTCAAAGAGGAAGAAACTGAGGCCCAGAGAGGGGAGTCACCTGCCCCTGGACACAGAGCAAGTCAGGAGCAAGTTGGGGACTAAAGTCTACGGCTCCTCATGGCTTCACCCCTATTGAATGCTGTCTTTGGACAAGTAACTTCTCAGGCAGGGTTTCAAAAGTGCTGTGCTGCATCACCCAAATAATTGTTATAAATTTTTATTGATATCTTTTCTTCTTATATCATTTTATATCTCATGTATCCCTCCCACCTCACATACTCAGCAAGCCATGTCTTTGTAACAAAGAAGGAGGGAAAGGAAAGCAGAACAGCTAAGCTAAACATCACATCAGCCAAGTCTGAGAGTGAATGAAGATTCCACAGCACCGGCAGCCAGGTGGCACAGCGGACAGAGAGTTGGGCCTGGAGTCCAGCCCTGGAGTCCCGCCCAGTCTCACACACTCGCTTCCTATGTGTCACTAGCTAAATCACTTAACTTTGTTGGCCTCAGTTTCCTCATCTGCAAAATGGGCATAATAACAGCACCTACCTTCCAGGTTGTTGGGTTGTGAGGATTGGGTGAGATAATAATTGTAAAGCACTGTGCACAATGTCTGGTGCATAGTAAAAACAATATCGTTGTTATTCTTACCATTACAGTCTCTCACTTCTGCAAAGGAAGCATGCATTTTCGCACCTCTTCTCTGGAGGCAAGTTTGGACAATACAGCTTTCAGTTTAAGGTATTCTTGTTCTTTCCTTTATATTATTAAAGTCATTGTGTATATTGTTGTCCTGGTTCTGCTCATGTCCCTCTGCGTCAGGTTGTATGAATCTTTCCATGCTTCTCAAACTTCTACATAGACATTGGTTTCGCCATTCCCCAATCATGGGGCATCCACTTTGCTTCCAGTTTTATGCTACTTAGAGATAGTTTTCTTTCCACTTTCCCATATGTCCCAAGATTTGTTCTGACCCTTTCTAGAATGACTTTGGGAAAGGTTTCTTTTGGGGTTTTGTTTCTCTGACTAGTCATTCTTGGCTCCCTCCAGTGTATGATGGAGTATGGAAAACTGCCTCCGTCTCTCTGTCTCTGTGTGTGTCTCTCTCTCCATCTCTCTGTCTCCGTCTCTCTCTCACTTTCTCTCTCTCTCCCTCCTTCCCTCCTGAATAAGACAGTGTGATTTCAAACATAATAGCCAACATTTACATAGTGCTTTAAAATTTTCAAAGTGCTTTACATATACCATTTAATTTGAATTTCACCACAGCCTATGAAATAGGCATTACAGACATAATAAGGAAAAGAAGGAAAGAGATGGAGTTTGGTACATGTTCAAAATGGCATCACCTAAAATGGCATCACCCACATGGGAAATGCTTGGAACCTACCCCTGAAAGACAGAACAACCAAGGCACACATGGACATTCTGTGTTGACCTATGACACAGTGGGGAGCAGCCTTTTGGCCATTCAATGCTTAGTCTGAACAAATCATTTCATTAAGTCTATCTGATTAAACACATTCTCTTTCTAGTATTTGCTTCTATGGGATAAAGACTTGCTCACTTAGAGCAAGTGACTCCATATGATGAGGGCCTAAGGGCTGCCACCATCACCCTTAGGCTTTGTGGCCCCCGAGAAACAGACTTGGGGTTTGGGTCAGTTTCCTTTGACCTTTGCAGTTCTAGGTACAAGAATGGAAGAAGAGAGTCCTCAATCCATAGACACTGAATCCACAGAGATTAGATTAGAGCCCATGATTACTGGCTAAATGTTGCAGCCAGCCCCACAGAGAATCCCTGAGAAGCAAAGATCCCAGGACACTGGTGGAGGGAGGTGTACTTTGAACTTGAACTTAGTGGGACTAAAGCTATTTAGGAACTGGGTTAAGCTCTAAGCCTCCCTAAAGCCTGAGGTAAAGGGGGTGAAAGGGGAGAGAAGAAGGAGTATGTCCCCTAGGTGTTAGGGAAAACATTTGTTTGTTTCCTCTGTGCCTTTAAAGTAAATATTCCTTTGTAAAAAGCTAATCTGACCTTAAATGGTTAAATGGAATCTATGCTGATCACTGTGGGGGGTTGAGGAGAAAGAAGCAAAATTTCGGGGGAAGGTGGGGGGGGACTTGAGCTAATAGCAGAGAAGAGAGACTTCACCCAACTCTTCTGGGAACAAGAGAACCCTGGGGCCTGGCCCTAATAAAGGAGGGCTAAAGTAGACCCATGTGGGGCAGATAACATTAAGAAGACAGTTTAGCATCGTGAAAAAGAGGCTAGACTAGAAATCAGGAAAACCTGGGTTTGGATATCCTCTTCTACCAGTTATGACCTGGATGGCCATAAGCAAATCATGGGACCACTCTGAACCTTCGTCTCCTCATCTGTAAAGTAAGGGTAAAAATACACCTTCCTTCACGTGGTTGTGAGGATCAAATCAAATTGACGTTCACAAGATGCTCTGCAAACCTTAGATGGTACATGCATGTGAGCTTAATTCTGTCCCTTTCTTTTTTTTTTTCTTGATGTAGATCTTTGTTTTCATTGGTGGAGGAAGCTTCCAATGAAGGAACTCCTCCCAACGCAGATCAGGGAGGGGAAGGGGAACAGGAGGGGAAAGTGAAAAAGGCAAAGTGCTTCACAAACATGATCTCATCTGACCCTCATGGGAATTCTGAGGGGAAGGCGCTATTATTTTCACCACTTTACAGAGGAGGAACCTGAGGCAGAGAGTTAAGTGACTTGCCCAGGGTCACACAACTAGCAAGCATCTGAGGCCAAATCTGAACCCAAGGCCTTCCTGACTCCAGGCCCAGCACTCTGTCCTTTCCACCACCAGCTGCCTTTCAATCAATGCTTCTCCTGTAACTTGGAGAGGGGAAGTGACTTTCCCCAGGGTCACACAGTCAGTATGTGTCAAAGGCAAACTTAAATTGAGGTCTTCCTACGTGTGAGGCTAGCTCTCCATGTCCATTTTACAGATGAGAAAACTAAGGCTAAGAACGGATAAATGACTCATCCCACGCTCACACAATAAATAAATGATAAAGGGGGAATCTGAACTCAAAGGCCATCATTCTGCTGTTAGAGTCCCTGGATTCAGGAGCCAGAAGATCTGGCTTCTTTCTAAATCCCAACTCTTCCCTGTTACCATTGTGTGCTCCCTGATAGAGAAGCTGAGGAAGGGCGAGGGTGGGAGATCTATTGCTGGTGTTGAATCATCTCAGCCGAGTCCATTCTTTGTGACCCCTTTTAGGGTTCTCTTGGCAAAGATGCTGGTGTGGTTCGCCGTTTCCTTCTCCAGCTCATTTGACAGATGAGGAAACTGAGGCAAACAGGGTGAAGTGACTTGCCCAAGGTCACACAGCTAGTAAGCGTCTGAGGCCAGATTTGAACTCAGGGAGAGGAGTCTTCCTGATTCCCAGCCCAGTGCTGCATCCATTTCTCCACCCAGCAGTGACAAACTGAAGGTTACAAACCTTAAGAGATCCTTTGACGGAAAAGGCTCTGGTGACCTTCTCTTCTCTCTCTCTTTCTCCCCCCAACAAAACATATAAAAGTGCTTCCTTCCTTCTGCCACCTCCCCCCTCCTTGGCACTGCAGCCAAGCCAAACCAAAAGGGCGAGTCTATTTTGCTCATGGCTCCCATAATTTGGTTTCTTCATATTGCACCCTTGCTGCCAGGCTACCGCAGAAATCACCAGCCCTGCTTTTGACTCTTCTCTGGTCAGCTTCCCTAAAGCTAATTGAAAGGCGACCCTGGGAAATTCCACCCCATTTAGGGCCTGTTTGGGAGGAGAGCCCCAAGCAAAGCATAACAATAAGCCTCATGCCCACCCTGCATGGCAAATGGCAGCACTTACAGACTGCTTCAAAATGGCAGGAGCATTTACAGATCTATTAACTTATTTGTTAAATGAACCATACAAGATGGGGCGGAAAGAGATTGCCCAACCCATCTTGCCTGTGTCTTTCAAGCCTTTGTCTAAATAAATGTCTGAATATCCCAAAATAAAAACAATAAAGGGAAAGTTAAATCCCTGCTTTGTTTTCTGAAGGCTATAATTTCTGCTCAAGTGCACCCCATGCATTCCTAGTTTCTGGAGCAAGTGGGAAATTTTAGTAGGTTGCCGGAAGGCCCACATCAATAGCCTCTTCTAATTGTCTGCCCTGAGATGAATAAACTGCATAGGAGATCATTGACCTAAAGAACTTTGCAAACTTTAGAGTGTGAAATAAGTGGCAGTTTTGATTATTACTATTATTTTATTTAGCATCAAAAAATTATATGCCAGAAAGAGAAGTGGGCTGTTGTCATTGGAAGTGTGCAGAACAGGTAGCTGCCCAGAGTTCTCATATGGCACAGTGAGGTCAAGAGAATGGGAGGAAGGCCTCCGACCTGTTGGCAAACAGGGGGATGACATGGATGGACAAGAGTCTCACAAAATGCCAGATATGAGTATAGTACAATCTATATCATCAGAGGGAACTCGTGAATCACGGAGATTCATGCTGGCAAATGATTAGCAATAGGCAACCACATCTTTGCAGTCATACATTGACTGAAAGGCATAGATGTATACGTGGTATTATTGGTTACTTTTTAATTTTTTTCACAGAGCAAAATGGCTCCCATCCAACAAGGTGGTTCCTCACATATACGTTATTATCTCAACAAGACCCCTCAATAGATACCATAGAAATCATTTGGTTTGATGAGTCTCCTGATTTGCTCATGTCAAGAGAGGCATAAAACATGAAAGCATGTGTCTGTCAAAGGCCTCTGCTGCTGGCATCGGGGGTGTCCCGCGCAAAGTCCAAATGGAAGAAAGAGTAGACAGTGCAGTCCACCAGATGCCCCTGTTTGTGAATATCTTCCTGTAATTTGCATCAAGCCCTGGAACATGGCAAAGACTCCTCTCTGACAACTATGGTCATTCACTGGAGTTTGGCCCAACTGCCCCCAAGAGAAATCCAAATGGATGAAGCATGTCTATCGTCCAGACCATGCTAGGCAGTTATCAACAAGCCCTACAGCTGCTCCATCAGGGCATATACATTGGATAGACACGGCAGCCAGACAGTGAAATGAGCCAGGAAAAGAGTGGGATGGAAGGTGTTTGGGAAACTGTTCAGCATTTTCAGTGACTAGAAGCTTCTCCCTGAAATTAAATCCCATCTTCTTAGCACCTATAGTCTCCTAGCAATACCACAACGCTGCAAAACATGCAATGCCCCAAAAGCCAATGAATCAAAATTGTACATCCACCAGAGGGCGGTAGAGAGAAACCCAGTAGGTTGAAATTGTCAATAGCATACTACTAATGAAGAATTTTACGCACAAAGTACTAGAGGAATGAATAAAAAGATGCATTACTAGAACAAGAGATGTTTGACCCAAAAGAGAGGTGGGTGGGCCAGTCCCATGACAAGGATGAGGAATAACCAAGGTGCAGCTCAGGCACTGAACTGGTTTCCATGTAATGTTAAGAGACTTAGAACAGGGTTTCTTAACTTGGGGTCAATAGAGAACCAAGGTATCCATGGATAGTTTTTAGGGGGTCTATGAATTTGAGGGTTTTTTAAATATTTTGATAACTGTATTTTAACTTAATTGTTTTTCTTTGTAATCCTGTGTATTTTATTTTATGCATTTAAAAATGTATTCTGAGAAGGAATCCAGGCGCTTCACCAGACTGCCAAAATACTCTGAGACACACATACACAAATTAGGAATCCCTGACCTAGTCCAAACGTTTCATTTATATGGAAACCGAGACTCAAAAGGGTCACATAGATAGTGAGCGAGTGGTGAAGCCAGGATTCAAACCCAGGGTCTTTGATGCTTTCCACCACTCCACATTCTTGAGTTCTTTTAACATTCCAGACTGACATTTTACAAGAAGGAAATATTTTAAGAAGAAAAAGTTTGCTCTCCTACTCATAAGACCCTAAGGCAAGTCACCAGCACAGACCTACCTAGGCATTTCATTTGATTATTTCCCAGGGCCAACAGATACATCATTCACTCTCTGGCCCGGGGAGGGGGTGGGGGGGGTGTCTTTCAAGTAGCAGTAGCCTAGCCCAACACTACATACTTTTCCTTGTTTCAAGAACAGTCTCAGAGCAGTGGGCTTACCTACCTGCTGATCTCCAGAGAAAGGTAAAACTTTGGGGGCACCTGGGATAACAAGAACTATAGGAAGGGCTTCAAAGTCAAAAGCTTGCTTTAGGTAAGTCTACACTACCTTGGCAGACATCCTTACAAAGAATTACAGAGAGACTGCTCACTGGAGAGAGAGGGGCAGTTACTGTGTGATAGTGTTCAGAGATTCCTATAGCACTGATGTTCATTACAAGTTCCCAAAGACTTGAGGCCTTGAATTTCTAAAATCAAACAAAACTAGAGAGCTCATGTGCCGAGTAATCACAGAGTCATTCAAATAAGAGTTCTACAATGCTTCAGGAACTTATTCACTCAAGTTAAGATCTCACTAGAATATCTGGATTCCTTATGCCAAAAACCAGGAAAGCCTCAGAAGCTGCTATTTTTTACAACCATTTTGGATTTCCAATCTTCTTCACTAGTAAAAAACCTTCTGCTTGTCATGGCATCCAAGCTAAGAGGCCATTTATAGAGTTTGAAACTCTACTGATGCCCGTATCCAGGGCAAGTACAAGCGCCCACAACAATGAGGCCAGGAAGCTTCTGTTTAGAAAAAGGTCCAGTAGGTCTGACTCTTGTGAGGCCTTCTGATAAGGCTTGAGGCTTGAGGGTTTGGGAATATTCATAGCATGAGACAAACAGTGAGAAAAATGAGGCCCGGAGATGGGGACTTGGTCAAAGGTCCTCCAATTCCAAATCCAGATGTCTTTCCACCATAGCACATTGTTGTTGCTGCTGTTCTGTTCTGTAGGACTCTCCATGACCCCATTTGGGGTTTTCTTGGCAAAAATACTGGAGGAGTTTGCCATTTCCTTCTCCAGCTCATTTTGAAGATGAGGAAACTAAGGCACACAGGGATAAGTGACTTGCCCAGGGTCACACAGCTAGTCACACTGGATTTGAACTCAGGTCTCCCTGACTCCAAACCTGGTGCTCTCTCAACTGTGCCACCTAGCTGCCTTTCCACTGTGCCACAGTTACCTCCAAGTGGCAATTTGGGAAGGAAAAAAATTGAGCTGGGAAAACTATCTGGAAAGGGGAATGGTCTTAAGAAAAGAAAAACCATAGGCACCCTTAAATGACACCCTTAAACACAGGAGTACCACATTCCAAAAGGGGCCTGGCCCTAGACTCCCATCTCAGCTCCCTGACACCCCTGACAGGTCTGACATCCCTGTTTTTCTCACTTGTCTCCAGGGGTATGTTGAAGCCAGCTCCAAAAGGCTGAAAGAGAGCTGATTATTAAATTTGCAGTGTGTCAGAAGTTAGCAAATGTTATAAATCAAGCCTTAATTTATTTTTTTGTTGATTGTTTAGAGATTTAAGTGGTGGAGAGAACACTAATAATGCAGATTAAAATTAAAAGTGTATCCTGCACACACATTTTTTTTTGTCAAGGCAATTGGGGTTAAGTGACTTGCGCAGGGTCACACAGCTGGTAAGCACACACAATTTTTTTCAGACAGTGGTGATTAAACATTTACCAGCATAGGTGGCCTTAGATGCCCTCTTTCTATACAGTTTCTCCTTTTCATACCCAGGTAGCCAGTGCCTCAGTGGATAGAGTGTTGGCCTTGGAGTCAGAAAGACTTGAATTCGAATCTTGTCTCAAACTCTTATGGACTGTGTGACCTTGAGCAAGTAACTTGATCTCCCATAGGTTCAGTTTTCTTATCTGTAAAATGGAAATAATAATGGTACCTACCTCAAAGGGTTATATGAGGATCAAATGAGATAATATATGTAAAGTGCTTCACCAACCTTAAGAGAATATGTAAATGCTAGTTCTTATCATAATTACAAAGTCCCCCAGGAGTCTGACATTTGGGATATCCATCCACAAGCAGCCAGTTCCTGGCTTCTACTTAACGCCTCTGACCAGAGCACCAGAGATATAGAGCTGAAAGGGACCTTCAACAATATTGCCTGGTACCATGGAACTGAAAGAGACCCTCAAGAATATTGCCTGGTACCATGGAACTGAAAGGGACCTTCAAGGATATTGCCTGGTACCATGGAAAGTTCATGGCCATGCAATGGGATCCAGGGTCATTCAAAAGAGACTGACCTAGACATCCACATAAGGAAGGGGAAAATACATAGCAAATTTTTTAGCCATAGAGTTTGATGGGAATCTCATTAAGTTCATCTCTCAGTACATAAATCTTGGACAGGTATCACAGATGGTCAGTGAGCTGACCTCAGATTGAATAAAGAGGGAGAGGGAAGGGAATAAGCATTTATTAAGGGCCTACTATGTGCCAGGCACGGTGCTAAAAACTTTACAAATTATCTAGTCTGATCCTCATAACAACCCTGTGAGGTAGATGCTATTATTATCTTCATTTTACATTGAGGAAACTAAGGCAGTCAGAAGTTATGTAACCTGCCCAGGGTCAAATGCCAGATTTGAACTCAGGTCTTCCTGACTTTAGGCCCAGTGTTCTATCCATCGCACTAATAACAAGAGAACCATGGACTGAATCACATTTGGGGGGGAAAGCCCTTTCAAGAATCTTAAGCTGCTCCCCATCAGTGTCTTTCCGTATCAGACCAAACAAGATGACACATGAATTGAAAGCAAAGACCCTTAAATAAAACAGAGTGACAAAGGAATAACATGGAACTGGATCAAGTATGAAAAGACTCTCAGTACCCATTCTCAGACAGCTGCCACCCTCTCCCCCACCCAAGGATTTCCAAGAAGTTCTAGCATTAGTTCCCAGGTAGCCCTCTGTCTGTCCAGTACAGCAGGAGAGGTTGCCTCAACTCACTCACAGCAGGATGTCAGCTTAGCATACACAGCTCTCAGGAGCAGGTTAGGGAGTGCTGGGATGTTGAGGACACCTGGCCAGGCCAGAGGTCACTGGGCTTCTCTCCCAAGTCAGAGGAAGTTTCTCACCCTGTCTGTCCCCACGGCCCCCACATCTCTCCCATCTCTCCCCCTAGCTGCAGCCACACCTGTGTCTCCTCACCCCTGCAAGACTCACATCCCCTTTTTTAAATTGTTTATTAGAAGAGTATACATTGGGTGACATCATCATGCAGCAAAGCTCAGCACAGACTTCTGGGGGTTGTAGTCCCCAGATAACAGAGTCTACTGAGGGATACAGGGTCCTGTAAGATGTATGGTCTGAGGGTTACACTGGAATTCATTAAATAGTAAAAGACCCAGAAGAAAGCCTCCTCTGGGGAAGATTTCTGTAGGTCACAGAGAAGAATTACATGGGACCAAAAAGCATGATGTCCTGTGCTCTCCATCAGGGAAGGGAATAAGCATATGGAGAAGACAGACCCTGGATCCACAGACGTATCGAAGTGTCTCTCCAGAGAGACTGTAAGTACCATGTATTAGTGTACAGAGAAATAGACTCAAGTCAGGAGGCCCAGCTCTGCCACTAGCCTCAGTGGCATCGAGTTCCCTCATCTGAGAAAGGTACAGATGACCTCAAAGACCCCTTCCAGCACTACCTTTCTATGTCCATGATGGAGCACAAGCCAACAACTGAAGAAACGCTCCCAAGCACTCTTGCTGAGCCACTGAACAAGCCCCATTTGACTCGGGCAAGAGGCCACAGAGCCCGAATTCTGCTTTGGATGTTGGGCACAAGAGCAGTGCCACCTACGAGGGAATTCTCTTTGATGAAATCATCCTTGAAGCTGACTGCCATAGCCCAGCCACCCTGGTGCTCCCTTTAACGAGAGAAGATCTGCACAGAAAACAATGCTGCCAGCAGTTGTACTTCCATTTTGAATGAAAATAAAATTCCAATCGAAGTCTCATGGATGACTGGAGATGGAAAGAAATCTGGTCATCTCCACCATCTGGCTCCAAGTCACCTTTCAAGGCTTATCCCCGTCCTCTTCACCTGTTTTCTGTACTAATCAAACTGACCTATTGTTCTTCATTCACGTCATCACAGCTCCTACCCCCAAGCACAGGTTGTCCCCTCCCCTTCTCCTCCCCTACAGTGAACTCCTTCCCTCCTCTGCCTCTTAGAATCCCTAACCTCTTTCAACACACATCTCAGGTGGCGTCTCTCACAGGGAGCCCTTCCTGATTCCTCCTCCCTTTCCCACCCAAAGAGCTCTCCAACTCCTGAAATGACAGTTTACTACTTTGTAATTACTTACCTGTGTGTTATCTACAGGAGAAGAAAAACCTCTTGAAGGGAGGGACAGTTTTATTTTTGTCTCTATAGATGACAGAAAGATTGAGTTAGAAATAATAGAGATAGATAAAGAGAGAGAGAAAGAGAGAGAGGGAGAGAAGGAGAGAGAAGGGGGGAGAGGGAGGGAGGGAGGAAGAGAGGGGGAGAGAGAGAGAGAGAGAGAGAGAGAGAGAGAGAGAAAGTATTTATTAAGCACTTACTCTGTTCCAGGCACAGTGATAATAACAAGGTATAGAAAATGTATAAGCAAAAAGAAAGAAAGAAACAAAGAAAAAGACAGTCTGTCTCTGTCCCTCAAGGAGCTTCCATTCAAATGGGGAAAGACAACAGCAAAAGAGAGCTGAAAAGCAGGGGGAGGCTGGGAGAGGTGAGGGATCTACCCAGGCGTGGAGAAGTCTGGAAAGTCAGAAGCTGAGAGGAGTGAGCATGGTTACTTGGGCATTTCCCCAAATGGAGATTCTGAGAACAAATCACCAATCAGAGAAGGAGGAAAAGGCATCTTCCAGGGTAGTAAGGCTGCTGAGATATAGGTAAAGTCCAGAGCGTCAGGAACAGAACCAGGAGAAGAGCCCCACCTCCTGGGGCAGCGCCTAGCAAACAATAGGCACTTAACAAATGTTTGCTGAATTAGCCTGAGTCTAATCCAGGGCCTTTGTTTTGCCAGTGAGGAGACCCAGGCTCACAAATGTAAAGTTACCTACCTATGGGCAGAAGAGCTGCGGTTCAGATCCAATTTCTCTGACTTCAAAGCAAGTGGGTTTCTATACTTCATTCATGCTGTTCCTGAATTGCCACCACATTAGATGGTAACACTAAGGTCTGCCTCATGAAATTACAATATTCTATTATTTTTCTAAAGTTAAATTTGAAATCACTCACATGGAAAGACATTCAGAGTTCAATTATCATTCCAACTTTTTTGTGCATTTTAAGAAATAAGACCAGTGAAAAACAAGTCAAGATATCATTTTAAAAACTAGTCTAACTCACTGAAAATTAAATCGTATTACATGCAAGCATTACACTCTTGAGATGTAGCAGAAGATTTCCAATGACAAAACATCTCACCAAATGCATATTAACTCCGTAGCATTTTCTTCCTTCCTGGACAGATTTGCTTTCTCCCTTCAAATAATCATCTCAGAACAATTTTGGGGGGTTTTGGTTGACCTATTCGAAAAGTAATCAATCCCTTGTACGACCCAGCTTTTAAACAAGTGTTTTTAAAAAACCACTCTTAAAATGATGGGTCTCAGGCAAGAGATCACATCCCTCAGCTGCAGCTAAAGAAGGAAAAAGATAATCAAGGGACAGCTAGCCAAAAAAGAGCAAATTAAATTCCAACTTCTCTCCGAGCACATTTGGACACTGAGAACAAGATGAAAGTGGATAGAAACTTATTACCTCTCACAAAAAACAATGACACTTAAATAGTGGAAGGGAAATTTCACGCATATGATAAACCCAAGCCTGGGAGTCAAAAAAAAAACTGTTCCTCTCCTTTTGGTCTCATTCACTGATCCTAAAGCAATGATGATCGTTTAAAACTACTGCTCTGAATCAAAGGCAAAAATAATATGGGGGAATTTTTCCAATGGCAGAAATATTTCAAATTAGGATAAACTTGATACTCTAACACTTTGTTGTACCCCTACTCTCATCAAAATGAATATCCTTTCCCCTTGCACAGATTCAGTCATGTCTGACCAAACTATCCCATCTGGGGTTTTCTTGGCAGAGATATTAGAGTGGTTTGCCATTTCCTTCTCCAGCTTATTTTCCAGAAGGGGAAACTGAGGCAAACAGAATGAAGTGGCTCGCCCAGGGTCACATGGCTAGTAATAGTCTCTTGGGAAGTAAAGACAATTTTGTGGGCCCAGTCAACAGATACATGCCCTCAGGTTTCTACTGTCTGAGTAACTGACAATTTGGGTTTTCTCAGTCTTAGCTGTAGCATCCTTGAGAAGATGGTAATCAATCTCCAAGAAACTGTTGCCAAAATCACTTCCTCCTAAGCAACCAGCTTCCTATCAGGAACTCCCAACCTCTTCATGAGGTCACCAATAGGATTGGAAATATCTTTTTTCCCCGGATTGCTATTCAGTGACCTGAGTTCAAGGAAAGAAATACAAAACAGAAGAGGTATCCAGGGAGTCATGGTACAGTCTCAGGCTCATGTAGATAAGGATAGGTCTTTGCTGCTGTGTGTATCTACGTCACCCTTGTTCCTAGGGAATGGAGGGAGGAGGGAGAGAAATTCCCACCCCAACTTCACTGGAAGACCAAACAAAAGTTGTCATTGACTAAGTCCCAACAAAGAGGATGTCCCAAAGGAGAGTGGAAGCCATGTCTCCTCAATCCTTACAGCCCAAAAGTGGGTGACTCTTCTTGGCTCAGTTCTCCTCAGGAAGAGGCCAACCGCATTATCTCAGCAAAGCAGAGAGCACACCCATTAGCACATGTCCAGCTCCATCTCCCCTGTTGGATATGTAAAGCATTTTTCTCACCTTAAAATACTATGTAAATGACAGTTATTATTATCATCATCATCACAACCCAGGCAAGCTTTCTCAGTCAGTGCCTTTCTATTCATCTGACAATTTACCCAATACACTAGATGCCTTCCCATATGTTATCATTTCCAAGGTATCAGGGTGATGCTCAGGGTGCCTACCTACTACCCCTTGCCCTTGATAAATTACTATCCACCTCTATTTCTGTTCATCCACATCCTTGACAACATCTAATCCCACTTTTTCAAAGAACACAAGTCAACTGTGGTAATGTGCTACAGCCCATTTACACTCCCATGCGTCTCTCCATCACCCTGTAGGCTACCTGCAAATGTGATTGTTGGGAGATCTTGGCATTCCAAGAGTCACAGCCACGTTATCATCACTGGCAGAATGTCCAGGTTGAGGAAAAATGGACTTTTCTGTCAGGGAAAGCAGCTTGGGATTATCAACAATACAATGCAATTACCCAAATGTGACCCAGC
The DNA here is from genome assembly GCF_900497805.2 of Vombatus ursinus. Taxonomy (NCBI): domain Eukaryota; kingdom Metazoa; phylum Chordata; class Mammalia; order Diprotodontia; family Vombatidae; genus Vombatus; species Vombatus ursinus. The sequence continues at coordinate 6,828,897 of NW_020954625.1, read as the reverse complement.
CTGCTCTTCTCCTCCTCATCAATTTGATCTCTTGAACTTACCTTTCACCTTCCAAAAAGGAAAAAAAATCCTATCTCCCCCTTGACATACTTAATTAGATTTAAAGTCCTAGCACCAAAACATAGTCAACAAAAATGTCATTTGCATTTCTCACACTAATGTCACATCAGGCTCATGCTTACCATTTTGATCTTCAACCACTAAGATGGCCATCCAATGGCCTGAAACAGTTGAATGCAATCTCCTTGAGGGCTGGCAATGTTTCATTCTTGTCTTTGTATGCCCAGTACCTACTATGCCTTCACAGGAAGCCCTGTTGAATTAAACTGAGTGGCATTTTCTCTTCCAGATGTCGTGTACTAAGTAGGACAGTTAAAATTGCCCTGCAGATTTTAGAAAAAACAAAGGACTGGCAACAAATGTGAGGAATATTTTTCCCAAATTTCCATTTACTCTCAACCCTTGACCTTAATCTCAATCTGTTCCCAGTTTGACTTGCTGTAAACACCAAGAGTACTACTATCAAACAGCTTTGATTCTGGGTGAGACAGGGAAATGTCATGGGAGGAAAGATTCAGGTCCCTTATCAACTGAAAGAAGAGCTGAAAAGAAATTAAGGAACCTGAAACTAGTGGTGTGGCGGAAGAGAAAGCCAGATAAGGAGTCAGAGGCACAGGGTTTGCATCCTGCCTCCGCCTGGATTTACACAACTTCTCTGGGCCTCCATGCCATCACCTGTAAAATATGTAGGTTGGACTGCTAAGTGGACCTCTACTGTTCCTCCCACCCCTAAATTTTTGATGTTATAAATTTTGTTAGCAGAAGTCTAGAACTCTCCTATCTATTCTCAAAATAGAGAGATGTGTCCTCATCCCTGCCAATGCTCCCTCCAACCTCCAGATCCCATGTCACGGTGCCTGTCTCTGTCCCCCCAGTCAGTCACACAAGGGGTGCTCCCTCTGAGCCTGGGTGGCCAGGAGGGGTAGGGAGGGGGTGAGGAGGCTCTATGTCCAGGGGTACACTGGTCAATACTTAACAGGCAGCTAAAAAAAGGCACACAGGACACACTTTTAACTCCAACCTCCATCGTTAACATTTTCCCCATCTCTCATTGAGTCTAAACAATCAGCAAAGCAATAAACCAGCCCCTGATATGCAACATTTGCTCATTTCCAAGGTACACATGCTCCCACCAAACAGCTCTCAGACCGGCTCCAGCACCCCTTGCCCACATCTCCCAAAGAAAGGAAGCCCCTTGAGGACAGGGTCCATTTTGCATCTTTGTCTATAGCACCCAGATGCCTAAAACTACCCCTCACCTTCTCAAGGAAGCTGGGAGGGGGGGCGTAATTGATCAGGGGTAGCCTGCACCACCTGCCCCAACTCTTTATATCTGCAGCCCCTAGAACTCAGAACTGAGGGGTGCTTTGAACTAGATTTGGAGCTGGAGGGCAAGGGGAGATGGGGGAGGAGATGGGGAAGGAAAAGGGGAGATGGGGGAGAGGAGAGGGAGATGGGGGAGGGGAAAGAAGAGGATTACAGAGGGGGAGAAAGGTGGGGAGAGGGGAAAAGAAGGGGAAAGGGTGGGGACAGGAGGGGAGGAGGAGAAGGAAGGGGGGAGATGGGGAAGGGGAAAGAAAGAAAAGAGATGGGGCAGAGGGAGAGTTGGGAAAGAATAGGAAGGAGTGGGGGACGACCAGGAGGATTTTCTCTTGGAAAGAGATGATTACAGAATCAGAGGTTGTGGGTTCGAATTCGACCTCACTTCCTGCGTGCCTTTGGGGAGAGCCGCTGCCTCCCCGGTCAGTTTCCCTTGGACCCCATAACCTCTGGGACCTCGGGGTCCTCCAACAGCACCCCCGCTCCCAGGGGTTCGCTGCGGGAGACGCCTCAGGAATTCTCGAGCGGGCGGGCACGCATCGCAAAGGAAGAAGGGAAGACTGGTTGTTTCACAGCTTTCCGCCGCAGTCGGGACGGCGCTCGGGCGGGTGACAAAACACATCCAAACCGCCTAAAGAGCAGGCCGCTCCCCCTCCCGCTCTGGGACAGTGCTCCGGGATCCCTGGGCCCCGCCCGCAAGCCTACTCTGTGTGACGGCCTCCCGCGCATGCGCCTCGCTTTCCTGGCCACCCTCCCGGGAGACTCGAGGGCCCCGCCCACAACCGGCGGCGTGCGTCCGCATTGGCAAGTGCTCTAAGGTGTCCCCGCCCGTCCCGCTCCCCGCAGCAGCGATGGCCGAGTGGTTAAGGCGTTGGACTTGAAATCCAATGGGGTCTCCCCGCGCAGGTTCGAACCCTGCTCGCTGCGATTGGAGCGGGAGCTTCGTATTTTATAAGCGTCTCGTTTTCCTTCTAAAATGCGAGTTGAGCTTTTAGCAGCGCAGCCCGGTAGCAGCAATAGGAATGGGGTGGAACCTGTGGGAATGCAGAGATCACCTAATTGACCCTACTCGTTTTACAAATGAGGAAACTGAGGCCCGGGCAGGGGAAGGGCTTTGCCCAAAGGAACCCAGAGCTTCCTCAGACCTCGGATTGAGTGCATATCTATTCTAACCCTTTCATTTTACAGACAAAGAAACTGAGGCGCAGGCAAGTGAAATCTTCAAAATGGAATATACACATACATGTATGGATGTATGCACCCGTGCATGTATATTCACACACTTACTTGGGACCTACCAGGTGCCAGCCGGCTCTGTGCTGGGGAGACAAAGACAAATTACCCCTACCCCTAAAAAGAGACCCTCCCAGTGTTCAAGAGAGTGAGGATTATCCAGGCCCACCTGGGGGGAAGGGAGGGTCAGATTGAGCCACCAGTGAGTGACCAGTGGGCTCTGGCTCAAAAGCCTAGGCTCCTTTGCCTAGAAAGTAAGTAAAGCCCAAGGTAGGGAGAGGGCCCTTTTAGACATCTCTTATTGCTGGGAAGGTTTTCCCTAAGAGGAGCCCCAGGAGCTCCCCCAGCTAGCCTTGGTGAGGTCATGAGATCATAAGGTAGAGTTGGAGGAGATCCTGGGGACTGGTCACTAAAACACAAAAGGATTCAGCCACACCAGCCTCTCTGTTCCTCACTCACAAGGTTACTTCTCCCACCTCCGTGCCCTTGCACCAGCCAACCTGAAACACACTCCCTCCTTACCTTACCATGGTAGGGTCTCCCCCTCTCCCTTTAGGCAGCACTCTTTAGTGGCGAAGTGCATAAAGACTCAGGATAGACCTGAGTTCAAATCCAGACTCAGACCCTTACTAGCCATGTGGCCCTGGGCAAGCCACTTTCCCTGTTTGCCTTAGTTTCCTCATCTGTAAAATGAGAAGGAAAGGCCAAATTGGGGTCTCAAAGAGTGGGACACAATTCTTCTTTTATGATTTAGTGCCTTCGCTCCCAGGCAACCTTGTGCTTATTAACTTTACATTTGCTCAACATGTTTTTATGTGAATTTGTTATCTTCATCATTAGAATGTAAATGCCTTGCAAGTAGAGATTCTTTCATTCTTTCTGCTTGCATCCTCAGTACCTGGCACATAGTAGGTGATATATACATACATACACGTGTGTGTCATTGAGGATTGAGCCCTCAATCCAAGACTGACCTCAGCAACTATCTTGTCCAAACCAAACCCAAACCAGAATCCTTTCTGCTACCTAATGGACTAGGGGTGGTCTAGATGCCTTTGGACCTCCAATGAAGGGGAATATATCAAGAATTGTTTTGCCAATGAAACTTGAACCTTCTTCCCATTGTTCCTCATTCTACCCCATTGGGCCCAGCAGAAAAGGCCTACCTCACCGATTCTACTCAATTCAACAAATACTTATCAAGGGCCTGCTATGCACCAAGCATTGCACAAGGCCCTGAGAACGATATGAAGATAAAAATGAAAAATCCCCCGTCCTCTAGGAGCTTACATTCTCCTAGAAGCATACAACATGGGCACAGATGAGTGTAACGAAAAATAATTTGAAGAGGGAAGATCACATCCAAATGGGAGAATCAGAGAAGCTTTCATGGTGGAACTTCAATTAAGCTTGAAGAAAGAGAAAGTGCCCTACCGAAATAAGGAGGGAGAGTAGGAGATAGAATATCAGACTAAGGAACAACCAGCATGGCTCAAATGTAGAGTGCATGAAGACAGATCAATGATAGATAGACAGACAGACAGACAGACAGACAGATAGATAGATAGATGGATAGATTGATGGATGGATGGATGGATGGATAGATTGATTGATGAATGGATGGATAGATAGACAGACAGATAGACAGACAGACAGACAGACAGACAGATAGATAGATAGATAGACAGATAGATAGATGGATGGATGGATGGATGGATGGATGGATGGATAGATAAATGCATACATCCATAAAGCATTTATTAAGCACTTACTAATTCACTCTATTGTATGACCTTCCAAATTAAAAAAATAATAAAAACAATCAATTGGTCTCAAGCATTTATTAGGTGTTTACCATGAGCCCTGAACTATGCTAAACACTAGGAATACAACTACAGTAACCTCATTTAGCTTACATTCTAATGGGGGCAAACAACTCATAAAAGGGCATTGGAAAATAGAATATGTTGGGGAGAGGATAAAGGTAGTGAGAAAGTGGAGAAGTCAAGAGACTGAGTCAAGCCAGACTGCAGAGGGTCCACAGCCCCTCATGAAATGGTGGTAGAGAGGAGAAATGTGCCAGAAAGATAGGGCAGAACCACTCAAGGTGAGCCTTGAATGCCAAACTAAGGAGTTTATAATTGATCCCAGAGCAAAGGTTCTTAACCTGGGATCCATAAACTTGCTGGTTTTTCAAAAAATGTTTTTTTATAACTGTGTTTCAATAGAATTGGTTTCCTTTGTAATTCTACATATTTTATTTTGTGCATTTAAGAATATTATTTTTTTAAAAAGAATATTACTCTAGGCCAGAGTCCATAGGCTTCATCAGACCGCCAAAGTGGTCCAGGACACACACACAAAAAGAACCCTCAGATTTGAGTCCACTGAAGTTTTGTAAACACAGGCCTGAAATGGCTAGAGCTGGGCCCTCATTTTGGAGATGAGGAGCTGAGATCCAAATAGGTGAAGCGACTTCTTAGGGACCACCCAGGTAATAAAATTGGATTTTAACCCCCATTCTAGCTACAGCTCCAGTGTTCTTTCTGCCATACCTTGACGTCCTCGTCACAAACACTCACAGTTTGGTCATCTCTTCGTGAGCCTCTCTGAACTCAGCTAGGCTGCCCTTTGTACTACAGGCACACTGTCCCTTGACTGGTCCTCCAAGCTGGACCAGCCTGGTACACTGATGTGCCCCTGAAGCCGGGTCACTGCCATCTCAGCAAGAGGCTGCATCAGAAGAAGGGAAATCGTTGAAGATTCAACAGTGATTGTTGAGTAAGGGGGGGAAAGAGCCAAGACAAATTTGGAAACACAAAGCAACAAAGTAGAAAGTGGTGCCTGGGATGCTTTATGGAGGCAAGCTTGGGGGCAATGGTTGGAGGGTTACTTTTCTAATGAACCTTAAAAAGAAAGTGGGGGGAGGGACACGAAGGATGTTTCAGAAAGATGGAGTGCTCCAAGTCGGGGGTGATGTATTAACACATGCAAGAAATGAGTTACTTAAGAGGCATCAATTTCCCTGACTGATGGTCATTTTTCACGACTAGGGAGAAAGCAAAGTGAAATCATGTTATCGCCCAGAGATCAGCAATGACACACTGGCAAATTTCCACAGCAAAGTCAGGGGCAGGAAGAGCGACCAATAATGACATTTCTGGGTCGGTTGGCCCAGATTGTGGAAATAAATTCATTTCTAAAAAAGAGCCCACCCTTAAGTCATTCTTGCAAAGGTAAGGTCGGAAACTGAATTTGAAATGTCATCTCATGATGAATCCGTGTGGCAACTGAAAAAATTCATCAGGTTATTCATCTCCCACACACCCATTTACAAATAATCCTGTCCTTCTACAAGGCAACCCTGAATTCTTTGTAATTCTTCATAAACCATGTACCTTTCATATCCCCAAGGCCCTACTCTGGGGGGACAGTTATGTCAGCACAGGCTGGTATAGCTAGAAGTTTCTCTTGGGATGCCTGGAATTCTTAACAGAAATTCCTAGAATCCCAGTTATTTTGCAGCAGCCTCTAAAGCGAGAGCTGACTCATTTGAAGCCAGGGTGCCGGAAAGATTAAGTCTGTGTGTTGCTCACACTTTAATCTCTACTTTTCTCTAGAACTGTGATTGATTGTGGGAGAAATTGAAGAAGCAGGTGGGCAGGGAAACGTCCCCCTCAAGCTTAGGGTGACTGGGCAGACTTTCAGTTTCTACTAGATCCCCTTTGGCCAGGAAAATTCCTTAACACGTCAACCAGCTGCTGTCCCGTCTCTGCCAGCTCCACTATGCAGCATGACAGCAAATCATCATGAAAGCGAACCGGAGAAAGTTGGATTGATCGAGCATCAATCATCATATAGTGCTTACTATGTGATAGGCCGAGTGCTGGGAGATGGGGATACAAAAATAAAACGAAATCATTTTCTGCCCTCAAGAAGCCTACGTTCTATAAGAGGAAACATAATATATATAAACATTTTTATATATACATATATATGTATATGTATGTACGTGTGTGTGTGTGTGTGTATAAACCTTGTCCCAAAGCCCATTGGTATGAGACTCTTTATTGGCAGAGACAAATATCACCCAGTGTGAGGGGTGGGTTGGAGTTGTCCAAAAATCAGAGAGTTTCACTTCTCAGCCAGTCCCCCTCCCAGACTCTTGAGGGCATTTATCTCCATAGGCCCAATCCAATGGGCTTTGGGACAAAGGGGTGTGTGTGTGTGTGTGTGTGTGTGTGTGTGTGTGTGTGTGTGTGTG
>NW_020954625.1:6732711-6822010 GCF_900497805.2 Vombatus ursinus | reverse complement strand
GTGTGTGTGTGTGTGTGTGTGTGTGTGTGTGTGTGTGTGTGTGTGTGTGTGTGTGTGAGAGCTAGGTGGCAAAATGGATAGAGAACCAGGCCTGGTTCAAATCCAGCCTTAGACCCTTACTAGCTGTTTGACCCTGGGCAAGTCACTGTTGGCTTCAGTGTAAAATGGAGGAAATGGCAAACTACTTTAGTATCTTTGCAAAGAAAACCTCAAATTGGGTCACAAAGAGCTGTACATGACTGAAAACAATGGAACAACATTATATATACATATATATGCATATGTAGGTATGTATAGTATGTATATGTATGTGTGTATATGTGTATGTGTGTGTATGTGTATGTGTGTGTGTAAACTTACATATGTAAGTTTATACAAGTGTGGCACCCTAGAACAAGGCTCCAGATGCTAAACACATTGCCCCTGAGAAATGTAGTCTGACATCTCAACAGAACTGTGCCACTCTTTGGGGACTGGACTGTATGAGATTTGGAAAGGTCAGAAGCGGAGAAAGGCAGACAGCAGCTGCTGAGATGCCAGAGTGGGGACTGAGCCCCAGACTGGCAGCTGTAGCTGTTCCAGCACCAGCCCAGCTGTTTCCCTTCCCTGATCCGGAGGGTGAAAAGTGATCATAGAGAGGGTCCAAGACTGCCTTCCTTGGCAGCCCGCCCATGCGGCTGAAGCTTGGGTCAGACTGCAGGAAATATGGAGCAGCTAGCTGTTTCTATCCAACTCTCATCTCCCTTCCACTTGCTTGTTCCTTAGCAGACATTCACTGCTGACTGTTTCCTTGTTATGTGCTAGGCTGTTTGCTTCCCACAGGCTTTTGCTTTCTCTATAAAAATTTGGGCAATCAATACGGGTGTCTTGGCACGCATGTCCTTCTGGCAGCCTGAGAGGTCAGGGGGGCACACTTGGCTGTACTAGCTGTAAATTCCCATGCCCAGTCTGGCTGGGGGGTCTGGGTGCCCCTGGGGACTTAACAAGCTGCTGTTGAGTTCTATGAGTCATTCTATAACTCCCTATAAGCAGAACCTTCAGCCTGAACTGGGGTGTTCACTTTGTCCCCCATAGAAGACTGAGCTTATATAGCCTGGAGTGCAACTAAGAGCCTGAGCCTGGGCTCCTGAGGTCCTTTACCTTGTTATTTGGACCAATGACATCAGGAGAATGATGCCTTGGCTTGCTTGAGAACTGGATTTAAGTGAGAACCAGAAGGGAAGGAAAAGACAAGAGCTGTTCTTGGGTGTCATTCTCCACCCTGAACCTCTAGATCATGCTATGTACAGTGACACCTAGTGGTTGTGATTATATATACACATACACACATATACATATATATACCCACACATATCTACATATACATGTGTGTATACATATATATATTTATGTATTTCTCGAATAAATTTGAGGGAAACTGGAGGAAAGGCTTTAACAACTGAGAGAGAGAAGGAAAGATTTCCTTTACAAGAGTTTGTAACCTGGTATCCATTAGCTAGTTTTCTTTAATATTTCAATAACTGTATTTCAATATAACTGGTTTCCTTTGCAATTCTATAGATTTTATTTTGTGCATTTAAAAATATTGTTCTGGAAAGGGATCCACAGGCTTCACCAGAGGTCCATGACACAAAAAAAAAGTTGAAAGATGCTACGTGTTCTAAGAAGAGGATAGGGTCAGTGGAGTAGCATTACACATTAAGGATATATACTCATGTAAGAAATCTAGAAACTTAAGGGAAAAAACAGTGGAAATCTTTTGAGAAAGGATCAATGGCAGGAAAGAAAACAGAATTGATGTTGTTAAAGGAATATAATAGATCATACAACCAAAAGGAGATAATAAATGAGAAATTTGGGAAGCAAATCACAAACTTGGCATGAAAGTGACTATAGTAGTTATGAAGAGGCTTCATTTATCCAGAACTGATGTACTGATGGGTAAATTACATAGGTTGTACATCCAAATGGACAGTCATTCTTCATCCACTTGAGTTTTCCTGTGTGGATTGAACCCTGTGTGGGTTGAACTCTTTTGTGTAGTTGTGATGTCATGTAGAAGATTCAAAAATATTGCAATCAGCTCAATGTCATCCCAAAACAAGAACAATCTGGATGTCCTCCCTACCTAGAGAAAACTCATCTTCCATTTGGAGTCTATATTGAATGTCCCCCATGATAGTGGAAAAATTTGTCTCCCTGTTTTATGTCTCATTTGATACTAACATTCAGAGTCACTGAACAAAGTGATCCCTTAGTTCCTTTTTCCAAGTCCAAAGAAACAGTTTCAGATGGTAAAATATTGCCCAAGCCCCCCATCTAGTACAATACTCAATTCCTTGCAAGGGTCATCAACCCAATAGAAAAGAATATATAATTAAGACATAGAAGCAATGTAAGTAACAAGTAAAAAAAATCAAGTCATACAATCATTCTCAATTACCATATCCAAACTCCATAAATCTCCCATGGCAGAGAATGGGATAATTAATCGCCCTGGGAGAAACTCACGAGGGAATGGAGAAACTGTCCTTCAACACATTCGTGGACAGAGTGAAGAAACTCTATTGTTCTCCCCATTTCATCTCAGCATATGTTCAATGGTCAGCATAAATATCTGATAACCTCTCAAGGCAGGCTGGAATCTACTATCTTCCTCTCCTATCTCATCTCCAAAGTCATCAGGATTGCACTGAGACTCTTCGATTCAAGGATATCATCACAATACTACTCCATATACACCCCCCTCTGTCTCTCCACTCTGAACTCAGTCTCCAGCTTGCCTCTTCATCACATGGCAACTTGGGAAAACCCCAAGAGTTCTTGGTCACTAAGCTCAGTTCTTTCTTCATATTCCTTCCTGTATCTTCCTTTTTCCTTTGGTTCTTCCCTCTCTTCCCTCCCTTTCCCAAATTCTCACTGTCATGGATGATGTGATATTCATAGCCCAAATAAAAAAGGAATTCTCTATGGGTGGCGAAGGTCTCCAAATGATCCTGTTGGCAAGGGACACTGGGCTGACTGGTCATTCAAAGAGGTCATCCCAGCAAGACAATTCATAAGAAAAGATCAAGAGGATGAAGAATGAATATTGCCCAGACCATGACATGCAGCTGCATGGGCAATCTATTGTGGTAATCAATCAGCACATCAAGCTTGGGCAGACACTTCAGTTGGGCAGAGGGCTGGATTCAGAACTGAATATAGAAAGAGGAAGTTGTATGGCATTTGGGAAACTGAGAGATGTTTCCAATGATCCTAAGCTGCTTCTTGCATCAAAATCCACCTGAGGTTCTCCAGGCGAGTGGAAGCTACCTATGATGGAACCCCAAGATCTTAGAAGAATCAAATTTTCAGGTGACAAAGAGAGCAATGGAATGACATATGTTGGGTGTAAGAGACTTTGCAAACAGTGCAAACACATGATTTGTGCAGGACATACAGCATAAAAGACACCATCAAGGAGCAGACAGGAAGGATTCTCCACACCCTTTCCCCAACATGGCCCCGTCTCTCTTGGAGAGGAAGAATAAGGTCAGGTTCTTCATCAGCCACCAAAATTGACTGCCTCGTAAACTCATAGATTGAGAGCTGGAAGGAAGGTCAGAGGTCATCTAGTCTAATTCTCATTATGCAAAGGAGGAAGCTGAGGCTAAGAAAAGTTAAGTGACTTGCTTAAGGTTTCACAGAAGGGGCAGGGTTTCCACTTGGGACCTTTGACTCCAGAGCTGATGCTCCTTCCATTGTACCATGGTGCCTACCATCTGCTCTCTCAACTCCCAGCAGAATGGCTTCTGTCCCCTGTGCTGTGTTGAAGTCATTCCTTCTTGCCAAAAGAAGTGGCCCTTTTTTCAGCCAATTAGTCCGCAACCATTTATTAAGCACCTACTGTGTGCCAGACACTATACTAATCTCTGTGGATGCAAAGACAAAGAATGAAATTATTTTTTCTCTCAAGGATCTCTCTTTCCTTCTTACTTCTAAAGTCTTCCTCTGATGCCTCGTAGTATAATGGAAGTGAAATGAATTTCAATACTCATGACTTCAAGCTCTGGTAGACTCAGCCAAGCTAGAAAGGCCTTGGGTACTGGCCTGCCAACTGATTGTGTTTTTATTGTCCAAGAACCAGCCTAAGCCCTGGGGGGCTCCTCAAAAGGCTGACTGCAAGGGGACAAATTTGGGGGCTATATAAATTCTTAAAGACCTTTCCTGGGTGGTTAGCTTCATCAGCAGAGGAAGTATTCACATCAAAAGTTAAAAATAAAATAAAAATCAATTCCTCAGTGTATTGAAGAAGACCTCTCTACAGGAGTCTTTACTCAATTTTTGAAGAGTCCATCCAAGATATACGGTGCTGATGGAACTCTATTCGTTGTGTCTCCAAGGGTATATCATAATACAGACAAGAGTTATTCTTCATCCATTTGCCTTTTCCTGCTTTGTTCTAGAACAATCCCAACAGATCTCCTTCCTCCAACCTCCCCCTCTTTCTGCCTGCCAGACATAGCATTCCTTTCCTTGCCTGAACACAGTTCTGGTCGCCAGCTCCTCTCTCTCCTAACCTGAGCTCTTCCTTTGGTGTCCCCAAACTCCCAAATGCATAGATTACTTTTTCCCACCACACTTTAGTAGGTTTTGTACTACAAATCATAGCATCATAGATTTAGAATTGGAAGGACCCTCAGAAGCCTTCTAATTCACTCCATTGGTTTTATTGATGAGGAAACTGAAGCTAAAGAAATGAAGTGACTTGCTTATCACACAGGGGGTAACTAGCAGAGGTGAGATTTGAACCTAAATTCTGCCTCTAAATAGTATTCTTCCCAATGGACCACATGGCCTCATTTTGTGACATCCTAGAATACATCATAATACGTCATTTCAGTCTCTGTTCATTAAGTTTCTAATAACTCAAGTTTTTCATTGTAATACATCCTCAGCTGGCCAATTGGAGGATAGAAAGCTGGGCCTAGGCCAGAATCTTTATCATCCTTTAAGATTTGGAGCACGTCCCAACTCAAATGTCACCTCTCCTGTGAAGTCTTCCCTGACTTCCCCACACACAAAGACACTCACAACTGTTAATGTTCTTCTAAAATTACCTAGCATTTACTCATCATGGGACATGTCGGCCCCCAGTAGAATGTAAGCTTGTTGAGGGCAGGGATTGTCTCTGTATACCCAGCACCTAGCACTATACCTGGAACGTGGCAGACTTTTAGTAAAGTCAGGTTGAATTGACCCAAATCAAGTCATTACCACACAAACAGCATCAACGTTAGCAAACTGGAGTTGGCAATTTCTAAATTTGTTTAAATTTCACGGTCCTTCTTCTTGGTAGAAGGCAGGTCAGTGACCCCTCTGGTGGCTTGTCAATTATGAACCGTTGTGTGGAACAGGACACCAATGCCATCTAAAGCTCGTGGGCAGAGACAGAGAAACAATAATGTCCTCTATCTTTTGAACCTGATCAAGCTATTTGGTCAAATGACAGCCTGGAAACTTTTCTTTACTCTCAATCCAATACTGCCATCTCCTGGCTGCCTAAGGAAAGTCTGGTCAGCTCCTCCAAATTTGAAATAAGATTAAGTAAAGCATTACACATCAACAAGCTTTACATTTTATTATCTTGCCTTTCACTAGATTTCTATCTAGTAGTCCCTTTCAATTGTTCATAATGTAGACAGTACCATGGGTGTTGGGTGGAAAAGGGGAGGAGAAGGAAACAAAGGGAGGAGAGGAAGGATGACCGAGGAAGGGAAGGAGAAAGAAGAGAAGGAGGAGAAAAGAGTTGATATTTACATGGGGCTTTAAAGTTTATAAAGCACTTTATATCTGTTATTAATTTGATCCTTATAACACTATAAGGTTAAGATTTTTTATTATCTCCATTTTACAGATGAGGAAACAGCCTAAGGGTGGTTAAAAGGCTGACCCAGGGTCATGCTGCTTGTCAAGTTTTAAATCCAGACCGTGCTGACTTAAAGTACAGCATCTATCACTATGCTTTGATTCCCCCTCCCTCAAGGTTTTTATGTGAAAGTTGAATGACCACTTGTCACAAATGCTTATAGGAAGTTTCCTTCTCAAGTAGGACTAGATAACTCTATTCCTCCAGGGCTCCACTTCAGATCTACCATTCTTTCACTGTGCCCTCTGGAAGGCAGTTCCATAAGTAACAAACTTACTTTCATCACAAACCTCTTCCTTTCTCCTTCCACCTTTTGTCACTCGCTGAGACCTGGCTCTTTCCTCATGGCGCAGCATCACTAACTGCCATTTCCAGGACTCTGGTGGGGGTAGTCTGAATATTACTTGTTTCATTGCCACTTTTAGACTCTCCCTTTGCCACCATCACTCAGCAACCTCTCTCCTCTCCACTTCCCAAAGTGGACAATACTGTCCTCTGGGGGTGCTGGAACAATCCGGGGGGCAGTAGTAGCTTCCTTTGCAATTGGGGGGGTGTTGAATAAAAATAAGGCAGTGGAAGCATAAGGAAAGAAGAGAAGAGGAGAAAATTTTGAAAAACCATTCGTATGTGTTTCCTCTGTTGTATAACAGAGTTAAAATCATAATGATTACGTTATTTTACAAATAAACACACAAAATGCAAGTTATAACCAATCAGTGGTCAAGTTCACCAACAAGTTCACCTGCCAAAATTTGCCTGTTAAGACCTTATCAAGGGGTAGTTAGGTGGCACAGTAAATAGAGCATTGGCCCTGGAGTGAGGAGGACCTGAGTTCAAGTTCAACCTCAGACATTTGACCCTTACTAGCTTTGTGACCCTGGGCAAGTTACTTAACCCCATTGACCAGTCGGAAAGAAAAAAGACCTTATTGGAAAGTCTAGTATGAATCAGCAGGAATATGTGCATGTAATGACTTATTTACAATACTATATGGTTACATGATACAGTATAGTATCATCAAAATTTCACTGCAGGGAAAAAACCCACAAATTTACAATAAGTTATTAAATTTAAGATGCATCATTTAAAAAATGTTTTATATTTTTCTGCAATGATGCAAATTTCAAAAGACATTAAAGGGTTAAAATAGATTTTCAGGGGGGCGAGGAGTAATTTTTTAAAAGGGGGCGGTAGGCCAAATAAGTTTGGGAAGCTCTGCTTTAGAGATTCGTCGATCCAAATTTGTCACCCCTGCCAAATTCTAGTAGCTGATACCCATTAGCTCCTGCAACATTCTCCTGCCTTCATCATTTTAGTGCCTAGCTCATTCTCCCTCTCCACCTCAACTCCTTCACCTATGCTAGGAAACTTCAACACACACATGGTTCCCCAAATTATGCTAACTTCCCAGTTCCGCAATCTACTCAACTGTCATGACCTATTCCTTCACTCTCAGCTATGCACAGGCATGTTCATTCTCTTGATCCTACCATCCCCCCTGGGTCCCATTTCCTTGTTCAAAACCTTAAATTTCCTTTAGGAGTACCTAGCACATAGTAAGTGCTTAATGAGTGCTGGTGGACTGACTGATCATAATCTTCTTCTTTCCATATCTCTCTATGGCTGAATCCTCTTGAATCTATTCTTCATCCTCCTCATAACTTCCAGTCTCTCCATCCCTTAGTACTAGCCCAGGCCCTCATACCTGCTCCAGCCTACCTCACCAGTCTTGACCCCTTGGTGAACCAGTTCAACTCAACACTTCTACTGCTTTCTCCTGTTTTTCTTTGTATCCCTAAGTACCTAATAAATGTTTGATGATTGATTGACTTGGAGTCAGAGGACTTGGCTTCAGATCCCATCTTACTAGTGTGGGAATTTGGACAAGTCATATCACCTCTCTGAGCCTCAGTTTCCTTATCCGTAAAATGAGGGGAGTATATCTAGATGACTTCTAAGGTCCCTTCCAACTCTAAATCTATGATCCTATGAACTTTGAGATTTTGTGAAAAATGCTAATCATAGATTTTCCACAAATTCCATGCTCCATCCACGTGGCCATTCCTCTGCCCACAAAGCCAACCTATGACGTGCCCTGAATTTTTCTATATTTGTGTCTAATCTCCATACTAGACTATAAAACTCATGAGGGCAGAAGCAATGTTCTACTTAAACTCTGCCTCCCTAGTGCCTAGCATAGCTCTGAGCACTCAGTAAATACATAATAAACATTTATTGAGTGAATTCTCCTTAAAAATAGTTCAGTCCAAGGGTGGTCAACTTCCTCTTAAAAACAGACTCACTTGAAAAGAAAAGGGGGGGGGGGTCTGTAAGCACCCATCCTGATGCTTCTAAATACTAGCTTTAAATTTTTCACAAAAACAAAACTTTGCTAACATAAAAGCTAAGGTGGGGAGGGGAGATGTAGTCAGTTCCCAGAGGAAGACCCAGTGGGATACATATGGTTGAGATCACCTTGCATTTGTTTGAAGTGCCTCTCTAAGTTACATTTCTTTGGAAATGAAACCAAAGGTGAGCATATAAGAATGGTTTTTGTCTCCCCTGGAGTAAAAATTATTTTCGCAGTGCTTATTTACAAAATTATAACACTGAATATCCTGGGTCTCTCTTGAACAAGAGACCCTGAAAGCTATGATAAGTTCATAGTATAGTATAATTCAAAACCACAGCTCAAGTGCCCCCACTAATGTTTTAAAGGACATTAATTCAAAACAGAAGTCATCTAATTAAACAGAATAGCCAGGCCACATAACAAGGACATTAGCCCATCTACATATCTAGATGCACTCCCCCATAGGTTCTCAGCTCCTTAGAGGGAAAGAGAGTACACACAGTCAGGGTAACTCAAGTTCCAAGAACTATGTCCAGAAATCCCATTTTTGCCTCTGAAATCTCATTTACAGATGCCATCTCCTCATCTGGTAATGTCATCTACTGGGCTGCTTTCTTCATCTTGTATCAAATGACATAATATTTGTAAAGTATTTAGGACAGTGCCTAGCACCTAGTAGGTGCTTCATAAATGTTTATTCCCTCCCTTCATGAGCTGGGAGTTACTAAGGGCATATGCTAGCTTCTTTTCAGCACCTAGCTACAATCTCTGGGTTCTCCGAGGCTCATTCTCTGCTAATTGACTACATCAGCTGATTCTCCCCGGTGCAAACTTGTTGCTAACGCTATTCATTCTCTTCCCAACAGGAGAGCGGTCACAGCTCTTTTTGTGGCCTCTGTACCATAACCTGGAGGTAATTCTAGCTCTCTTGTGAGTCAGAGTGAAAGTGTCACCCAGTCATCCACCAAAAACCTTTTGATCAAAATCTCTTTGGAAATTTCTTTGCTTCAGCCCATATACCTAAAGCACTATATAAATGCTATTTATTATAATTATTGTTGTGGTTGTATTGTTGTTGATGATGATGATGATGATGATGATGATGATGATGATGATGATGATGTCTTAACAACCACTCCCTCCAGTTGGTCAGTTTTCAGAGCTGGACTAAGAAAATTCCTCTCTGTTCCCATCATGACCCTTGCTATTTATTAGCCCTGGGGACATACAGATTACCTTATTGTTGTTCAGTTCCACTTAATCCTTTGTGACCCCATTTGGGGTTTTCTTGGTCAAGATACTGGAGTGGTTTGCTATTTCCTTCTCTAGCTTGTTTTACAGATGAGAAACTGAGGCAAACAGGGTGAAATGACTTGCCCAGGGTCACACAGCTGGTGTCTGCAGCCAGATTTAAACTCATGAAGATGAATCTTCCTAATTCCACTGTGCCACTTAGCTGTCACAAGTTACCCTAGAGTTTTATTTAGAAAGACTAGCAAGAAGAGATGTAGCTGGTAACTAACTTCTGTCTTCCAATTGGGCTGGAGTCAAAATTGCTGCTTTCCCTACAACCAAGTAATTTCCTAGTAATCAGCATAGCAGAGTGCTGAACTTGGACCTAACAGGCTTAGGTTCAAATTCTGCTTTATTTCTGCTCATACTATCTATATGAGAATGAGCAAGTCAGAGTCTCAGTTTTCTCATTAGCGAAATGATTGCACTATCCATCTCTGCAGATTGCTTTAAATAAAGTGCTTTGCAGACCTTAAAGCCCTCTGTAAGTGTGTTAATGGTGTTTTTAATGCCATTAGAAAAACAAACTTTTTCCCACTTCAAAGAATCTTTGATGGCATTAGTTGTGAGTACTTCCTGCCTAAGTGGAGATAGTAACTCCTTTGGCTTGTAAATAGTTTCATGAGTTCTTAAGACTCCTGCTCAAAAGGACCTTAGAAATCAGTCCAAAATCCTCATTTTGTACATGAGGAAACTGAGGCCCAATTAAATGAAGTGACTTTTGCCCAAGGTCACACAGATAGAAAGCAGGGGAGATGAGATTGAAACCCAGGGTGTCTAAATACAAATCCCATGTTCTTTCCACTTCACTGTGGTCTCTGTCGCCCAAAAAGTACTGGCTGAGCTCCTGGTGATAAGGGTACCTGAATTTAACTGGGACGATAACCTGAAATAGACAGACACACCTTGCTTCTAGGCCTCATACATTACAATTGGTGGTATCACCAGAGCTTGTGTTTCACTGACTGGGTCTTTAAGAAGCCAGGATCACCCCTAGACCAGGACAAAGCATCAGAGAAAGACGTTAGTATCAGGAAGCTGCACTCTTTCCTGCCCCCCATTCAAAAACCACAAAATCCAACAGCTGCTAGTGCTAAACCCTGCTCATGGGTACATTAGCAACCAGAGCAAGACGTTCTTCACCTGGCACCTACAGACTTGGAATCGTTTTAAACATTTTTTAACTTTATTTCAACATAATTGGTTTCCTTTGTAATTCTGTGTATTTTTTTTATTTAAATATTTTAAAACATTATCCTGATAAGGGATACAGAGGCTTCAGCAGGCTGCCCAAGGGGTCTATGACATGGTAGAGGTTAAAAATCCTTGGGCTAGAGCAAGTTATACCTGCTGGCTAAAGCTGGGTAAGGAGTTCTATACTCATACTGTTTGGTTGACTAAGACTGGTTTACATTAACAAAGTATCTCAAGGCACCAGAGACTTCAGAGGTCACTAGTGCAACCTGTACCCCACCAAAAATCCCCCCTAATATATCATCATAACTGGCATTTATATCATGCTTTAAGGTTTGCAAAATGCTTTTCCCTGTATTATCTCATTTAATCCTCACAATAACAACCCTGTGAGATAAGAGTCATTATTATCTCTATTTTACAGATGAGGAAACTGAGGCTGAAAAAATTTCCCGGAGTCACACAGGTGGTAAGCATCTGAAACAGGATTCAACTTTAGGTCTTTCTGAATCCAAGCCCTGCACTCTATCCCCTACATCACCATAGCTGACTATTGCTCAGCAAGCCTCTTGAAGACATTCATGGAAGGTAAATCCACCATGTTCCAAAGCAGCCCAATCTATTAGGGGTTATCTCCAATTATTTGAAAACGTTTCCTTATTTCAATCATAAATTTGTATCCTAGTAATTTCTACCAGCTGCTCTGGTTCTGCCCACTGATGTCAAGTAGAATCAAGTCTAATCTCTTTTCCATATCTTTTTTTTTTGCAAATTTGTTTTAATTTGCATAGTTTACATTTCCATATTTGCTGGGATTAATTTGCATAATATTCTTGAAGTTATTAAAGTCACTGTTCTACTTCCTCAACCCTTATGCTCTCCACTCACTCTGCAATGTCAGTTAGTTAGTCAGTCAATAGACATTTATTAAGCACCCTGTGCCAGGAAGTGGCCTAAGCACTGGAATGTCTTCTGCTTTGCCTTCTTCTATACTTCAATTCCTCAAGATTTTGTGATTTGATTGGTTATATACTAGTCCACCAATGTTCCCTATTCATCTGCCTCATCTAATCTTTGACAGGTCAAAAATACTCAGTTTTTTCGCCTAATTCCCATAGGCCATGGTCTGCATAGTCCCTCCTTCTTATCAATTTCAGGATGGGAGTTGAGTCTAAGATGTCTGGAGAGACCCAGGAAATGCCTCAATTGAGTCTATTCAGAAGATGAAGCAGTGACAGTAACATCTTCAAGTTTATCTCCTCCAGTTCTTGGTGGCATCCATTCTATTTTGTGCCCTACATGCTAGTCTCATGTACAATATTTTTGTGGTCTCGTGCTTTGATATTTCAGTGAGTCAATTATCTCCTCATAGAATTTCAAAGTTGAATGGTACCTGAGCAGTCACTGTTCCAACCCACACTCTCTACAAGTAGTCATCCAACCTCCTCTCAAAGCCCCCCAGTGAGGTGGGAGCTACCACCTCCCTAGACAGTCCATTCTATTTCTGAATAGCTCTCATTGTTGGGAAGTTTTCCCTAACATCAAGTTTAAGCCTGTCTTTCTTCATCTTCTGCCCGGTGATCCTGGTTCTATCCTTGGAGGCCAAGTGGAAAAAAAAAATCTATTCCCTCTCCCCCATTACAGCTTTTCAAATGCTTGAATACAGTTATCATGCCCCCCTAAGTCTGTTCTTCTCCAGGTTCAAAATTCCTGCTTTCTTCAGCTAGTCCTCATGGCATGGAAGCAAGCATTCATTAAGTGCCCTACTGTGTGCCAAGTCCATTCACCATCCTGGTTGCCCTCCCTCCTCTGAACATATATCGAGGCAAGTGAAATTTTACAGGCCATCAAAATGGTGGTGATGGGCCACAAGTTTTAATATCCCTTCCCTGGTCATAGGATCAGAGATTTAGAACCAAAGGGGCCTTAGAGATCATCCAATCTGATTTCTTCATTTTACACATTGAGAAACTGAGGCTCAATAAGATGAAGAGAAAAACCACAGCCAGCCAGGTAAAGAGCAGCAGAGCTGGGATTCAAACCCAGGTACTCTTATGCCAGAGCCCAATCCCTTCCCATTGAGCCACACTACCTCTCCAACCGCCTGTTTTCTTGTTATAAAGACAACAGGTGAAACCTTCTGTTTGGAAAACTCCTCTCTTGAGTCACTTCTTTGGTGTCCAGGAAGAAAAAAGAAAAAGGGAAAAAAAAATTTGCAATATCTTTTTCATTAGGATGTACCTGTGGGGCAACAAGGCCCCATCCCCCACTTACCTGGATCCACCAAGGATTCATCTTCCTGGCCATCTGTGTAGTGGCTCACTCTGTTGGTATGGCTTTCAGTATGGTCTTCTGCACATGCCCACACTGCTGAGTCTGAGGCAGCCAGGTGGCAAGGTAGATAGGGCACTGGGGCTGGAATCAGTTTTAAGTTCAAATGCTGCTTCAGATGAACTTAATACTTCATGACCCTGGGCAAATCACTTAACCTTGATCTGTTTCAGTTTCCTCTACTGTAAAATAAGAATAATCAACAGCACTTGTCTCTCTGGGTTGTTGTGAGGATCAAATGACATGATATTTGTAAACACTTAACACAGTGCCTGGCACAGGCTAGGGGCTTAAGAAATACTTGTTTCCTTCCTTCCTTCTATCACTCCTAGTTTGTGAGTCTAATCAATAAGCATTTGTTATTGGGAATACAAATTCAAACACAAAGAGAGATAGTCTCTACTATCTTCAATGTATGAAGACAATCCGTAAAAGGGATCTGTAAAGTGGGAGGGAGGCAGGGGTGGGAATGGAGGTTCTGAAACCCAGCATGGTAGAGAAAGTCTTGTGGAGGGTAATAGGGGCAACCTGGAGGAGAATGCAGGTCTGGTTGACTCGGTCATCCTCCTTCAAGATGGAGGTTTGGGAAGGAACCAGCCAATCAGACGGAGATGTTTCAGGGGTGGAGAGCACTTCCAAGGTGAGTAATGCAAGGATGGAGTGAGCTTCCAGGGAGAACAAGTTTCTATGGCATAGTAGAGGAAGTATGGTGGAGGTGAGTCAGCAGTGCAGCCTGGAGGGGAATGAAGAATATGAAGGAATTGTGTGACTTTGGCTAAGCCACTTAACCTCCTTAGACCTCCATTTCCTCATATGAAAAAGGAGGGGATTCGACTAGGTGACCTTCTTGATCTAGATGTGGATCCTATGACCCTGCGGTCTGCCGTATTGTAGACATGAATCTTGGTGGGGTCTGGGTTGGATTGAGTGGCCTCAGAGTCCCCTTCTTACTGTCAAATACTGAAATTCTTCCATTCTACAACCTCAGTCAGTGTCATTCTCTTATTGTAATACCACGAAAAGGGAAGAGGAGGAGGAGAAGGAAAAGAGGAGGAGAGGGAACAGTTAGGAATTGATGAGAAAAAGGAGAAATGTCACAGCCCTATTCCTCACAATCACACATGTCCCATGCGATGTCACCCTGTTACCTCCTCCAGCCCACACTCCAGGGCACTTTCTACCCAAAACAGTCTAGAAAGAGCTCACAAAATGCTGCCATCATATAAAGAGTATGAAATTAAATCTTACTCCCAGCGTCTCATTGGTACTTTTCCATGCCAATCGTAGAAAGAGACTGCAGGGGTAAAAAATTCAGACTCAAAGTCCATTTGCATCAGACTCTCCTCATTGGTGGAGCTCATTGACTCTGTGCTCCAAGCCAATGGGAGTAGGGCAATTAAGTTTCTTTAGCTTCAAGGACCTGAAGAAAATCTGGTACCCTATGTCTTCTCTCTCTGAGTTGGAAGACAAAAGCCCAGGCTCTCTCTTTTCCCAAGTCTTCACCAGCAATGAGTAATCAATCTTCACCATTAAAGAGAATTTTATCTAATGAACTCGTTACACAAAGAACAAATAGGAAAGCAAAAACAGTCCCTGCTGTTGGAGGTTTTAGGTGCAAGGCAGATGGAAAGGCCCAATGGTCTTCAGAGTTTGGAGGTGAAACATATAGCCATGTGTTTTCTTGGATTTCAAGGCTCTTTGAGAGTACCAATTATTTCATTCTTTTTATTTGTATCCCCAGCACTTAGCACAGTATCTGAAAAAGAGAAAATGACTAATAAAAATGCTTGTTGATATCTGATAAAGAGTGATGGACTCAGGGTAGAGAATGAGTTAGATAGGTAGATAACTAGATAGGTAGAGGATAGACAGATAGATGCATGGATGGGTAATGTGTGTGTGCATGTATATACACACATACAGAGAGAGAGAGAGAGTATCCATGTGGGCATGACCAATGCAGGTATTTGTTTTGCTTGATTATCAATGTTTGTTACAAGGTGGGTTTTTTCCTTTTTTTAATAAAGAGAGAGAAAATAGAATTTTGTTGACTGAAAATGACTTATCTTTAAATGCTTGTTGATATGATTGGTGACTAATCCTTGGACCCAGAGGGTAAAACTAGGGATAATGGATAGAAGTTGCAAAGAGACAGATTGATGATTCATGTGAGGAAAACTTCCTAATAATTCATGCTAGAGTACAATGAGTTGCCTGGGGAGGTCATCAGTTCTCTTTCACTGGATGTCTTCAGCAAAAGTTGCATGGGGGTAATGTAGAGGAGAGCCTTGGATTTGAATCCAACAGCCTCTGGAGTCCCTTTCTTCCTGTTCGGCAATTCTATCATTGTCTGACTCTCCTATATCACTCAAACCTCCCATCCACATTCCTTCATACTCTCTCAGACACTCAGATGTCATCTCAGCTTCAAGTTCACTCTTCTCTTCCACGGTCAATCATTCCAGTGCTACACCAAGGATGCTTTCTAGGACCTAACACCAAGCCTAAGGTTATTTCTGGACCCTCTCAAATGGTCCTGGGAATGTCTGGCAATTATGATACTGTTCCTCTCTTCTCAGCCTTTTCAGCCTCTGACAAGAGGACAGAGTGGGAGAATCTGAAGGAAGAAGGAAAACAAAAGAGAAAAGAAAGAGTAGTAGAGGGGTAAAAAAAAGAACAAGAGAGAAAGAAAGAAGAAAAAAGAAAGAAAAGGGGAGAAAAGGAAAGAGAAGAAAAGAAAATAAGAAAGAAAAGGAGAAACAAAGGAAGGATTTAGAAGTAGAAAAAGAAAGGAAGAAAAGGAATTTTAATGGGAATAGGAAGCAAAGGAACAGGAAAAGAAAATGGCAGATCTGCACAAGGCAAACAACTGACCTTGGCATGACAGAACCAATCAATCGGTTTGACTTGCCTTGAGCAGTCAACTCCATCTAAGCAGACACTACTGCTAAATTGATTCTGCGGTGATCCAGAGAGATCTTAGAGATGGCCAAAATTAACTGTTTTCTCCAGGTCACAGTCTATTTGATTGTCCTGATGAGACGTGGGTGATGTGCATTGTACCAATAAAGAGATCTGTGCCCTTTTAAAAGTCAGAATCAATAATGAAATTCAGGGAATCAAAGAATTTTAGAGCTAGATGGCACCAGAAAGATTATCTACTTCAACTCATTGAGTCAATAAGTATTTGTTGAGTTGAATTGAATTAATTTTACAAATGAGGTCTAGTAGAGTCAGAGAGGTCAGGTGATTTGTCCAAAGGCAAAAAGTGAGTTATTTTATTTAAATGGCATCACTCAGAATGCCAAAGATATGCTTTGCTACACCCCTAATGTATTTTATTAGACATTCTAACACACTTGTTTTTAAATCTTACTATATTTTCTGCCTAAATGTCATTTTAAAATGTAATGATCTTGTAGTAAGAGATACAAACTCTTCCAGAAAAAGATGTAACAGAAGCAAACATGTTTTCAACTGTGTGATAGAAACCTCACCAAATCTCAAACCAGCCAGGAAATGTCTCATGTTTAAATTTCAGCTATACAAGGTGACAGACTCATAAGCATAAAATATCAGAGATGTGAGGGACCTTGGAACATAGATTGTCATGGTACTGGGAGGAACCTTAGAGTGTAGACTGTCAGAACTGAGAGAACTTTACTTTTCTATTATTTATTTAGTATTTTATTTTTTCCCCAATTACATGTAAAAACAATTTCAACACTTGTTTTTTTTAAATTTTGATTTTCAAATTCTCTCCTTCCCTCCTTTTGCCCCTCATTGAGAAGGGAAGCAATTTGGTATAAGGTAAGTTATACATGTGCAGTATAATGTGCACATATTTCCATATTAGTCATGTTGTGAAAGAAAGCACAGACTGAAAGAAAGAAAGATATCTAGAGGGAGCCCCAGCGGCTAAGCATTTGTGCATATATACGTGTACACACAAGATCACAAGAATAGTAATAATAATAATAGTTAACATTCATATAGCACTTCAAGGTTTACAGAGCACTTTACATGTTAGCTCCTTTGAGGAAAAGAAGTAAACCTTGGGAAGGGAAAGGGATGGAGGGAGTAAGAATTTGTGTGTGTGGAAGCTTCAGCCCTACCAGATGCTTACAGCACAGACTGTGTTCTGAGTTCTAATGATACCACACACACATACACGTGCACATGTGTACACACACACACACACACACACACACAGTGCAGCAATATCAGTGGTAGAGAGACATGATGAGAGACCACTCAGATTCTGTACTAATGGCAAGTTTCTGAGTTCTCTATAGTTCCCAGAGGAGAAGAAAGTGCTTAAGCACCAAGGGAGGGAACAAATAGTCCCAGAGTGCAGGGCACAAGGCCTTCTGTAGTTAAAGCCTTTCCCAACTCCTCTTAATTCTAGCACCTTCCCAGCTCGTTTTGTATATTTTTGTTTACATCTTACTCCCACCAGTTAAATTGTAAGCTCCTTGATGGCTGGCACTCTCTTTTGCCTTTTTTAGTCTCCCCAATGCTTAGCATAGTCACAAGCACTTAGTAGGAACTTAATAAATATTTAAATTAAAACTGTGGTTTCTGCTTGGGTTTGGGGTAAGGGTGAGGACATCAAGAAACCCAGGTCTCTCAGGAGAGGTTTCACAAACAACTGCCATCAGACTGATTCTTGCCTAATGGGGAAAATTGGGATACTCAAGAAACAGAGAAGAGTGTTCCCTAACTGACTAGTGATACTGATGGGCAAACCAATATTTGCCGAATTCTCCTACCTAGAAAAACCTGATACATAATAATGTTTATTGATTGATTGTTTATTGATTAAATATAAATTTTATCCAATCTGTAGAGCATAGATTTTGGGATTTGGGTTTTTTTGGGGGAGGTGGGGGTGCTGGGAGATGAGCAATTAGTTTATGAATCTCCAGCCTTTTTCTATAGCTATGGGATGGCTGAAAAAACTCCCATTGTCCTTAAAGGCTTTTTCCAAAGTCCACACAGAAGGAGATGCCACAATCTTATTAAGCTTCAGAGCACCCCTTCACAGAAAGTATTATTTCTCCACTTACCAGTTGAGTAAATGGAGCTCAGAGTAGCCAAGTAATTTGCTGGAAGTCACACAGTAAGCCATAATCAGAAAAAGACTCGTCTCTATAATTTTAGCCCTATTCCCCATAGAAACACCTGCTTATAGGCACTACATTAGCAACAGAAAGACTTTTAAACAGTAAGACTGAAAGTTACAGAGAGACTAGGGTTGGAGGGAGAAGTATGAAAAAAGAGCGTAGCTTCTAATATTCAGCGCGATGCACAAGAGTTAAGGAACAGTAATAAGAGCGAGCGCCCAGTAATGCTGATGCATATCACCAAATCCAATATGGAAGGGAACTGACGCTGCTCATTGGACAGCACTTTATCATTTTCTCAGAGATTGTATCAGCTTTATAATTTCTTCCACCACTGATTTCCTAGTGATCTTGCCATCTCATTTGTGTTATGAAGGTGGAGGGTAATGGTGTTTGCCATCAGGAAATTAAAGGCTCCTTCTCAATAAGGGTACTTGCTATCAGCACTCCGGGCTTATTGAGCTTGAAGTCACCATCAGATCTGTGCAATGGACGGATATGAAAAAGAACAAAGAAAAATGAGATCAGCTCCTCACCCAGATTTCCTATTGTGGGCGACTTTGGCAAAGGCTTAGGCATTTTCAATCCATTCATTAGAAACATGACTAAGCTTTGTCCATCAGCTCCAGAAGAGTATTCTGGACCATGCCTCAGCTGGCCAGGTATGGTAGGAATTACCAAACCAGAGTCTGAGTTGCTCCTGTGTCTGAAAGAGCAAAGTTGTTCCAACAGGTTGTTTCCACCTGGTCTAGTGTGAAATCAAAGGCCCTGGTTATCCTCCTGCCTCTGAAATAAGCATCAAAAAAACTGTGCATTCAGATTGGGCTTGGGGGACAGTGGATAGAACACGGGCCCTAGAGTCCAGGAGGACCTGAGTTCAAATTCAACCTCAGACACATAA
Source organism: Vombatus ursinus (assembly GCF_900497805.2). NCBI lineage: Eukaryota > Metazoa > Chordata > Mammalia > Diprotodontia > Vombatidae > Vombatus > Vombatus ursinus. The sequence continues at coordinate 6,802,901 of NW_020954625.1, read as the reverse complement.
CTCTTACTAGCTATGTGACCCTGGGCAAGTCACTTAACCCCATTGCCTAGCAAACCTCACCCCCCCCCCAAAAAAAGTATCAGATTGGGCTTAGGGTGAAAGTGAAGGCATCAAGGAGCCCAGGTTCCAAGGAACAGGTTTCATCAGACTGATTCTTGCCTGAGAATTAAACTACTCAGGAAATGGAGAATGTTCCCTAACTGGCTAGTGATCCTGGTAGGGGAACCAATATTTTCTGGATTTTCCTGCCCCAAACCACCAGTCCCCCAGATCACTAAAGTTGTCAGCCCACATCTATTGTTACTTCTGAAAGCATGGACTGTTTTTTCTTTTTCTTTATTTTTTAAGACTCAGCACAGTTCTTGGCACATTGTAAATGCTAAAAAAAAAAAAAAAACTGCTGCAAAAATATAAAAACAAACTTAGCCCCAAAGAAGAGACCTAAGAAGATATTTCTTCCTCTCTCTCCTCTACAGAGACGGGAGGAGGTGCTTCAGGGAATGACAGGCATGGATGTGAAATATCGTATATAACAGATCTGTCCATGTGTTGATCAGTTTCAATGATTTTCTGTCTCTCTTTTTAAATTTGTTGTTACAAGGGACAGTTCTAAGCCTATGATCCTGGGGTAACTTTCATTAAAACTTTGAAACTATAACACAAAGGAAGAGAAGTCTTTTAGCCTAAAACATATACTTACTCAACCCACTCTGTTCTTATAGCAGCAATTAGCCTTTTAAAATTAATATATTGATTTCTTTTGGTTTTATATTACCTAGATTTCACAAAAACCTTCATCTTTGCCCTTCCCTCCTCCCAGAGAGCTAAGATCAAATGTATTGTCTATTCAATTACCCTTATTTTCCAGATAAGGAAACTGAGGCTGAGAGAAGTCTTAGGGCCATAGATTGAATGCAATCTCTTCAATTTGTAAATATGGAAACCTGGGCACAAAGAGGAAGTGATTTGTTCGAGGTCACACAGGCAATAATGACCCAGGACCTCTGCCTACAAACACAGCGCTCTTTTTCATTGTACCAAACTGCTAGGCGAGTTTCGGAGATACAGTTCTGGGAGGTGGGAAGGGGCACAGAAACTCTCCTTCTTCATGCTGGACATGGGTCTTCTCACCTATCATTGTGAATTGTAGTTACTCATTGCAGAAAGCTAGAGGTCAACTACCTCATGAGTAACAGGCAAGGTGGGTGAGTGAGCTGTCCTGTTTAACCCAGCTCCCCTTCATCACCTCAAACCAGCAAGAAATGTGCCGACTACAGTAAAAGCAGAGCAGTGACTGAAAAAGGGAAAGGGAAGAAATCCTCCCAGAAAAACCAGTGGAGAAAGGGACGAAATAAGTAAACCCCAACAAAAGTCTCTTATACAATGAATACATACTTTGGGGTGGTGGTCTTTGTTTGTCCTTTGTTCTCAAAGAGGACTCATGACATCGGGAGGGTGATGTCTTGACTTGCAAGTGAACTGGATCTGAGTAAGGCAGGGCTGTGAAAAGTTGTCAGCCTCATTCTCTCCTCCAGACTCATTGGAGTCCAATGGCAAGACATGTCAAGACAACTGGTGACGGCCCCACTTTGGGATAAAAGAAAGTGAAATATCAGAACTTTTCCAAAGAAACAGAAAGCCTACATGAGCTTCTATGTGAAGCAGATTCCATTCATGAGGTTCTGATCTAAAGGGTTTTCAATAAAATGAAAACTGGGAGTGGGAGGTAGGAGGGGGCCCGTACTTCCCTTTCCTTTGTCCTAGTCAAACAATGTCTGAAATATTGTTTCATAGCTTCTTAGATCTAGAGCGAGCAGGAAATCTAAAGGCCATCTTGTCCAAGCACCTTCCTCCATCTTACAGATAAGGAAATGACCTAGAGGAATTCAATGACTGGTCTAAGGTGTCCAGCTCACTCTAGGAAGGAGCAGATGTAACTGTGCTCTTCAAGGGTCAATGAAAGGAACTGGGGTGATTTTATTTGGATAAGCCTCGGTGATAGCTGCATTCAAATAAGGTGGCAAGTTGGAGTGGGGCAAATGATGTAATTAGAGGCAGGGGACCTGGGTTCAGATCTACCTGTGTTTATAACACTTGCTCTGTTTATGGACTTCAAAAGATTGTTGGGGGAAAAGGGATTTGTAAACCCGAAAGTGCTATGTAAACAGGAGTGCTTATTAAATAATAGAGACAGGGATGAGACAAGTGATTTCACTGGTACTGGGAACTTCTACATGAGAAAACTCCCTCTTCTGATGCAGGTTGGTACCTTCTCTGTAGCTCATAACCTTAGAGAGTTTCCTGTAGCACTAATAGGTTAAATGACTTACCCAGAGTCACACAATCAGAGGTGGAACTTGAGTCTAGGTTTTTCTAACTTCAAGGCTAGCTCTCTGTCTATTATACCTCTCATACTTCTCATTAAATATTAGCTCATATTTTATATGTAGTTACCTGGGAGCACCCTCCAATTCACAATAGATGGCCTGGACCAGGCTACCCACTGTCCAAGGTGCTGTGTGGATTTGTATCTACTCAAAAACATAGTCTGACAGCCTCTACCAATGTGTTGACCTTTACTAGTCAGCCAGAGGAAATAGCTCTAAGCAAAAGCTTTTAATGAAACAGCATAATTAAGAAAAAAGTAGAGGGAAAGGGGAACATTTGCCCTATAAAGCTGGGGCATGCTCTCCCTCAACTACACAAAGCTAGTGGGAGGGGTAGATATGTGGCTGGGCATACACATCTAAAGTAATGCCTGGAAAAGACAAGATTCAATGGAAACCATTCATCTAGCAGAAAATATAAACCAAGAAAAAGCAGAAGGAAACAGACTCAGAGAAATAAGGGGATGACATCACTAGGAAGCATCTCACCATAGGAACTGTGAGTTGCAAGCCCGGTCACATGTTTAGCACATGTGTGCCCCTCCACATGTACATCCAGTCGAGTGATTCCCACATATATGCCCCCCCACATTTCTGTCCTATCCACTCTCATTCCCTCCATGAGTGCACCTTTCTATGTATGCCCTGGCCACATATTCCATGTGAAAAATTGCCATATACAATTCCACTGGACAAAGGGTTTTGTGATGCCTTCTGTTTCCAGGTTCTATTTTGAACTGGAGTCCTTAGTTGGGAGGCTGTCTCTTACTCATAGGAAGATAAGTGAGCTCCACCACCACTTCTTTAACTTAAGGCCCAGAAGATTTTTCTTGCTATAACATACTTATTAAAATGCAAAAACCCTAACATATCCAATAATTAGACCAGGGGAAAGAACCTTCCTCGCTTTTTTTTTTCTTTCTAAGAATATACTTGTGATGACGGAGAGAGAAGAATTAAGGATTACTCCTAGATTATGAACCTGGGTGCCTAGGGAAATGATACTGTCCTTGGCAGAAATAAGAAAGTTTAAAAGAGGGACAGGGTTTGAGGAAAAAAGGTCCCATTGGGACACGATGAGTTTGGCATTCCAGCCAATAATCAAGCAATAATCAACCAACCAAAGCTAGTTGTGGTATTGAATGGTGACAGAGTAGAGTGGGTAAGAAATGTCCAGGCTCTCCAGATTTTCTCCACAAACAAACAGAAAATCACCACAAAATGATTATAGAGCAACAAAAATATAGGGGTAAAACAGTTGTCCTCCAAAGAAAAATTGAGAGGACCTCAGAAAAGACAGGACTCCAGGGGCTGGGGTTTGGCCTGAGTGAAGTGTAGACACCTCCAGACAGACTCCACTGAATCAACCAACAGCAGGCCCAGGAGCAGCTCTGTCTGGCAGCCAACTAGGCATCAAAAAATTTCCCTTCCACTTTCACATCACTCACAGCCTCAGGGCTTTCACCTCAAGAGCTTTTTACCTCAGAAACTTTCATTTAAGGAATGAGCTTGGTGGGAAGGGGATAAGATTTTGAACTTGAAGTCAGGAAGACCCAAGTTCTAATCATGCCTCAGATCCTGCTGGCAATAGCATTTGAATGATTTAACCCCTATCTGCCTCAGTTTCCTCTTGTAAAAGGAAGATAATAATGCCCACCAGGAGGGTTGTTATGAGAATCAAATGAGATCATATCTGTAAAGTCTTTTGCAAAACTTTAGCTAGCTAGATCAATGGTACCTATTAGAATGAAATCGTTTTAAATTTGGTTGAGAGATTTTCCTCACTATTTTTCTGCACCAACATAGAATACAGGACCCAGGACCTTGCATTTATGTGTTTTTGCTTGATTGTTTTCTTCATAACTGAATACCTTGTGAAAGAGAAATTCTCAAATTAACTTTTAATAGCTCAAAAGGACCATATTATATTAATTTGTATCACACCACAGCCCAGCACATCATAGGAGATATTTAGGAAGTGGAATTGATAAAGCTAAAATGGCATGTGTTCAACAGCAAGGAAGGAATGAGGGGAAACTAATTTCCATAAAGAAGGCACCCTCAGCTTGTTGCTACAGGATAGCAATGTGTGAACTTGAGAAACTCATGAAGAAAAACAGAATCATAAAAACATATAAAACCATTGAAAGTCTGTCAAATACTTTACCCATTTTTTCTCATGGATTCTCACAACAACCTTGAGATGTAGTAGACACCTCTGGGTTTTGAGAAATACAGCCTGTGATCTCATCAGGTTTGGGAGCTCATACAGGAGAACTTCCTCCTCCCCAAGCAGATGGACACCTTCCCTGCAACAGAGATTCATAGAAAGAGGCCTGGATCACAGGAAACATCGGTGACTTGCCCAAGGACACACAGGCATGAAGTTGTTGTATGAGTAGTGCATTAAAGAAGGCTATGCAGATAAGAACTTGATGGCCAAGTGGAAAAAACAAAGTTATGAAAATCTGTGCTGCGTCCCTTGCATCCAGAGTCAGGATATCAATTTTGGAACCAACTGTATCTGAAGGGTTCCAAAAAGCAAGTTAGAAGTGAGGCGGATCATTGAGTGTACCCACAGTGGATGCAGAGGATGCTCTGGTTGACAAGTCTCCATAGCCATGGACCCACAGATTCCATTCTTGGCTTATTTTGATTGTTCATCTCCATGAGTAGCTCTTCCAAGTGTACACTTTCCCCTGGATACCTCTTGCTCCCCAAAGCCACAACCTGTGATTGGAGCATGGTGGCAAATGAAAGGCTGTGTTAAGCAACTCTAATTATCTCTGATTTAAAGATAAAACCCTTAATGATTGGCAAATTAACCAAAAAAACCTCTGGTGGTCCCTGAGGTTGGACAAACACCTGCATCACTAAACAAGGCTGGGAGGAAGTTGGCAGGTCATTCTTCTGGCATCCTCCCCTCAGCAAAAGCAGGGGCACCACCAGATAACCAGGACCACTTGAGCTGCTATTCCAGAAGGAATAAACAATGCCTTCTCACCCCCCAGAGACCGTCAGAGGAGAAGGGTTGGTAAGAGCCAAGGAAATGGTGAGGGAAGACTGGAAAAAGAAGAAGGAGCTAGAAGAACAGAGAAAGCTGGGTAATGCACCAGTGGAAGTTGATGAGGAAGGAAAAGATCTCAATCCCCATATTCCTCAGTACATCTCCTCTGTGCCACAGTATATAGATCCATCAGAAAGACTCACACTAAAGAGGCCCCAACCTGAGAAACCAAAAGTATACAGTTCTTCTGGAAAATGGTATCAGAGGGCTGTAAAAGAGAATATTGTGACTACAAAATACTGAAAAGGAGCATGAGGAAATTGGGGGGTTCTGATGCACACACAGAAAAAGACTGCTTTGAGAGGCCTCAGAGTGTTGGCACCAAGTTCTAGGGAACCAAGATGCCCCAGAGGAACTGATACAACCTCAGCTCATGTTTGACTCTCATGGGAAAAGGGATCAGTGGAATGTCTACAGCTAAGAGAAACATTTAAAGATGGTACAAGAATATGCCGAAGTCGACCTGGCTAAACATGAACTGAAAGCTCAGAAGCTACAGGAAGAATTAGCCTCAGGAAAGTCAATGGAACAAGTGAATTCACCAAAACATCAGTGGGGAGAAGAAGACTCATTCTCAGACTGAAAGAGACCATAACAGGGAAGATGAGCATGAAGAGAAGTATGCAGATGGCATTGATATGCCTGGACACAATGTCAACTCTAAAAGATGAATTACAGTTGGGAGTCTCAGGATTTGAGAAGACATTGCCAATTACTTGTGAAATTGACATCCCAGTTCTGCCTGCTATGATTCTAAAACAAGAGAAATTTGAGAGAATCCCTGTGCCAAGACAGGAAAGCATCTTGAGGAAGTTAGCTATGCAGGAGACAATTTCGTGTCCTAATCACCTAAAGTCAAGAAAGAAGATTTCAGAGAACAACAGAAAGAAAGCATCCTAGAAGAGTATGGAGGTCAAGAACACCCAGAAGCTCCCACCTGAGGACTCTGTGGAATATTCAAGACATGGCCCAATCCTCAAAGGACAAGATAGAACTATTGCCCACTGCAAGTATGAGAAGGATGTCAAGATCAATAATCATACACACATCTGGGGTCCTACTGGAAAGAAGGTATGGAGGTACAAGTGCTGTCGCTCCTTTGTCAAGTTGTGCTACTGTACTGGAGAAACTGGGAAGGAAATCATGAATGCAGGTGAATATATTCCTGATGATGAGATGGGAGAAAAGCAAACAAGCAGACCAAAACCTCTAATGGAGCTTCACCAAGAGAAACAGAAAGAGAAGAAGAAACACAGGAAGAGTAGTTCTGCCAGTGAGGGTGAAGAAAAGAAGCAACAGGAAAAACCGAAAAAAAGGCATTAAATGCTGAGGAGGCCCACTTCCTCCACTTTGAGATCATGCAGATAGAGGAGAGCCTACAGAAGAGGAAATGGAGGCATACAGGATGAAATGCCAGAGGCCAGATGACCCCATGGCTTCTTTCCTTGGATACCAAGGACATGGTTTGGAAAGAGATTTAGGACACCCAACCAGTATATATTCTTTTTAGTCTCTTGGTAAACAAAGGTGGGAAAATTCTCGTTAGTTTTTCTTACTATCTTTTAAATAAATTTAAATAAATAAAAAACCCTTTCATTAAAAAAAAAAAGCATATCCAACGAACAAATACTTACGGCAACCACCTTCTTAAAATGAAGTCCTGCTATGAATAGACGTTTTGTTCCTAGGCACACTTGCCTTATCGTTGCTATTACATTTCACTGCCTGGTTCTTTGTCTGGTCACAACTATATATATCAAGGCTACTACTAGGTCTATAGCCCAAAGAGACCATAAAAAAGAGAATAGGACCTACAGGTGCAGAAATATTTATAGCAGCCCTAATTGTGGTGAAAAAATATTGGAAGTTGATGGGATGCCCATCAATTGGGGAATAGGTGCACGAGTTGTGGTATATGAATACAATGGAATAGTACTGTATAATAAGCAATGAATAGGCACATTTCAGGAAAACCTGGAAAGAATTGTACAAACTGTTGCAAAATGAAACGAGCAGAGCCAGGAAAACACCGTACTCAATACCAGCAACGTCATGTGATGATCAACTATGAATGACTCAGCCTTTCTCAGCAACACAATGATCCGAGACAAGTACAAAGGACTTACAAAGGATATTACAACAGTGGTGATAATGGACATCTTTGTTTCACCACCCCAATCTTATTGGAAATGCTTCTAGCTTGTCCCCATCACATATGATGCTTGCTGAAGGTTTTAGGTAGATGCTATTCCTTATTTTAAAGAAGACTCTATTTCTTCCTATGCTCTCTACTGTTTCGGTTTTTTTTTAATAGGAATGGGAGTTGTATTTTGTCAAAAAGCCTTTTCTGCATCTATTGAGAGGATCATGTAGTTTCTGTTAGTTTTGTCGTTTATTATCAATTATGCTGATAGTTTTCCTAATACTGAACCAGCCCTGCATTCCTGGTATAAATCCTACCTGGTCATAGTATATTCTTGTGATAAGTTGCTATAATCTATTTGCTAATGTTTTATTTAAGATGCTTTCTTCAAGAGAAAGAATTTACTGTGAGGGGAGAAAAAGGACTAGTCAATGAAAGTCCAGTCCTGGAAGCACATGCAAACATTGAGGTTGGTGGGCTTGCTTCTGGAAGATTCTGGAAGAGGATATAAAATGGATAACCATAGCTGCCCACTTAGAAGAGAGCTCACCCAACCCTAGTGCTAACACACGGTCCAAGGACTGGTCTCCTCTTTCTGATACAAAGGCTATTGCTGTTGGCTTCTTCCTTCCCTCTGAAGTTAAGAGTCTTCTCTCACAAATGAGTGTGATCACCAAAAATACATCTACATTGGGCCATGTTTTATATTATTATAATATTTTATATATTATAGAGAAATAGGTATGTTAATATGGAGTATTTTGGGGGAGGGGGTCATGGGTTAGAGATACTATTTCTGTAGAGTAAGAAAAGACCGGAAAATCAGAGTGCTTCCAGGAAGCCCATAGAGTCCAGTGGGGTCAAGTAGGGTAGGGTGGGGATGTGACCCTTGAGAAATCAAAGGGTTGGGTATTTTTCCCACTTTGTCTCTTTGAGGCTCTTTTAATCAGATAAAGAAATCTGCCAAATAAAGAAGGGTCTTACCAACTTGTACATCAAGTTGAGTACCACTTTAAAGAAACAAAGATTTAGCCCTTTTTATAAGAAGGTAAAAATACAGTTGAAGGCAGGTTAATAGAAGTCATTACATTTCTGCTTTTCCCCACTCAGGTGCAGTTTCAAAATAGGAGAGCTAGAAAATCCATTCACCAAAAAAAAAATAAAATAAAATAAGATGAAATAAAATAAAATGGTCATCTGAGCCTTCGACCAATTTAAGTCAGATATGCCTGGAAGATGTATCTTCAGGTATAATTCTAGAAGAGGACTTCACTGAGCAAGAACTTGCAACCACCAATTCATCCAGGTGCCCTTCCCAAGCAGGTGGGCCTAGTCAGGAAGCTGGCCCAAGCATTGGCTGCTTCCTTGAGAAGGGGAGTGCGGCTTCAACCACTGAGGCTGCTTGTTTACATAGATGTGGCATTTCCCAAAGTCATCCTTTTATCTCTTCCCAAACTGTGAGACCATCAACTGAACTTCAGCCTGGTGCCTTCGCCAGGCCAGTGTCCCAGGAAGCTCCAGCCAGTGGGCATCTTCCTGGGACATGTAGGGAGCCCAAGGGCAAGAGAACTATAACACACACATTGCTCCTTTTACGGAGCAATGAAGCCATTACTGCAGAATCGGGAACAAGGCTGGACAGTGAATCATTTATACTCATTTATACTGCTTTTTCAGTGCTCAGAGGAGCCCCCACCATCTGTAGCGATCTGTCCAACAGAACTGTCCCCAGCAGCCTTACCCCAACAAGCCATCAGCCCTGCAGCCCTTGGTGCCCCAGGCCCCCACCTTTCATTACTACCTTGCACCTCATCTCAAGATCAGGCACAGAAGCTTCAAGACTGGAAAGTGCCACCACCATTGGTGAGAGGGGAAGAGCAGTCATGTGATTTGTTCTCTGCATTGCATGGATGCATCCAAGAAAACTGTTGGGCTTTGATCTATATTGCTTCTTCCTGATAGACACATGATCAAGACCTCATTCCCCCCAGGGACATCTTCCTGACCCCCTCAGAAACTGACTGGCCCACCGGGGATAGCAGCCTCCCCACAGAGACATTTGGATGACCCCTGTGGAGAATTAGCTGATTCCTTAGGCAATCTGGCTGACATCCTCAGAGGTCTGACTGAGATACCAAATACCAGATCCAGCAATTTTAGGTTTCCAGATGTCTGTAAGTTAAATGACAAATTCTAAGCAAGGTGAGAATATGGATCTTGAGTTATTTGATGTGGATACCAGGGTGTGGAGGGCATTCCAATGAAATCTTTCATCTTTCCTCACCATCACTTTGGCTCCTCTCAAACCACCAGACTGTCACTCCCTCCTTGACTTGTTCAACAAGCAAGACTGTAGGTCGGTGATGAAATAGAGAATCAATGACAAGGACCCAGTGAATTTGTGCTCCATCGTGCTGAGAAAAATGTGACCTTGGTAATAAAAAAAAAATGTTTGAGGCCTTGAACACCAGGTTAAGCAGCTTGGTCAGAAGATCTCTATATGTGAAGACACTGACAAGACTGTAGAGGTGAGCACATTCTACTCTTTTCTACAGATGAGCAAACTCAGGCCAGAGTACTTAACTGACTTGCCACCAGGTTGAAAGACCCTTTGACTCCAGATGCACTATTCTTCTTTCCTGTCTCTGTAGGAAATGAGGAGTGAATGTAAGTTTGGTGATTGGGGTGGGTGGGATGACATCTTTAAACTCTTCTTTTCCCAGAGTCAAGCATGGTGTATTGGATGGGTGCTGAGTCAGGGGGTCTATTTAGGAGGCTATTGCCATAGGAAAGCTACAAGCAACGAAAAACTGAATTGGCCAAGAAGTAATGGGAACAGAAAAGGAATAGAGGCAAGGGATGCTGTAGAGACTTGAGGACAGATTTTCTGGAATACTCATAATGAAGGAAGAGGAAGAAAAGGTAGAAGGAATGGGCCAAGGTAGGGAGAAGTCCATGTTAGGGTAACCAGGGGAGGGGGGATTAGGCCCAGTTGTGTCTACTGCTCCAGATAGGCCAATCCAACAATCTCTCAAAATCTTTATTCCTAATTTGATTTAGTAAGGGGAGGAAATGCTCCTGTCACTCTCCAAAACTTTTCTTCCCTTTTCTTCTAGAACAGGTTCCTGCTTCATGGAGAAGCAAACAAAAAAATAAATAAATAAACAAATAAAAAAAGGAAACAGAGAGTATTTAGCCAAGAACAGCTTCGTGTTCTTATCAACTATTTTGTAAGGAACCAGTCTCCTGGTATAAGAGGAAGGGGAGAACTGACTGCAAAGATCATGACTGAGTTTAAAATACAGGTGAGTGGAAAGCCAATGCCTCAATAAAACATGTGAGCTGTGTGGGTCTGTAATGTTCTGTGACAGGCAGCATGAAGGCAGAGAGAATGCCCAGGCAAAGTCGTTGATCAATTTGACTGGAAAATGGAGAAGAAAGAGGGAAAGGCAGGTTAGTTCAAAAGTGTTTGGGGAGGGGAAAACAAAACAGTGAAAAGGCAGGGACTGGCCCAAGCTGTTATCACAAGGATAAAATAAAATTGAGATCAAGCTAATGGACATCATTCCATTTCTTCTCCTCACTTAGATGTCATGTCAAAATGGACACACTAGACAATCTACACAATCCCAAAAACAGGCATCTGAGGTTTCCACCAGCTTGGTGAAAATGGACATGCCTAGAAAATGTATCTCCAAGTCCAATCCTGGAAGAGGACTTCTCTGAAAATGAGCTGTCACCACCAAATACATCCAGGTCTCCATCCTGGGCAGGTGTGCCTTTTCAGGAAAGGTGCCCAAGGAGTACCTGCTCCATAGGGAGGAGGAACACAGCTTCAACCACTGAGCCTGCTTGCTTATATGGATATGGCATTTCCCAAAGACATCACCTTGACTCCTCTCGAACCCTCAGACTGTCAACTCCGCTTCAGTCTCGTGTCCTCCCCAGGCCAATGTCCCAGGGAAGCTCCAGCCAGTGTGCATTTTCCTGGGCCCTGTAGGAAACAACAAGACCAGAAAATAAAACACACCCACCCACACCCCTCCTTTTGGAGGACTGAAGCTACTACTCTATGGTCAAGAGCAAGGCTGGGCAACTAGACAGTGGTACTCGAATCATCACCCATTGCCTTTTCAGTGTACACACCAGCCCACCTCAGCTGCAGCAGCCACCAGCTGTGCTGCCCTCATTGCCCCAGCCCCCCACCTCCCAGGTATAGAAGCTCATCTCTTGTCTGAATCAGTCACCACCTGCACATCAAATCCAGATGCAGCCATTGCTGATGGGAGAAGAGGAACCATGTGAATTCTTGCCTTCTTTTAACCAGAAAGAAGAAGTGCAGCCCATGAAGCCAGTTACCATGAAGCTGGGCTTGGGTCTGTACTGCTTTTGCCTGGTGAAGATGTGACTGTCCTCCCAGGGACGTCTTGATTCCCCCCTAAGAGGTCTAAGCTGCTTCCCAGGGACATCTGGATGCCCACCAGGAATATCTGGCTGGTTGATCACTTGGGAGATGTGACAGAGGCACCAGATCCCAGTCTGACTAGCTGAACTGCCTACATGGCTTATTGGTTGTGCTAAAAGATGAATTCTTAAGTAATTTGAAAAATAGGGATTTTTTTGCCATTATGTAACAGTCACCATAATATAATCTATCTTCCTTGTCAATAATAATAATAATAATAGCTAACATATAGACAGGGCTTATTCTTTGCCAGGTCCTGTACCAATTACTTTATATTTCTGAACTCATTTGATTCCCATAACAATCCTAGGAGGTAGGGGCTAGTCCTCTCCTCATTTTACAATAAGGAAACTGAGGCAAACAGAGGGTAACTGACTTTCCAGGGTCACACAGTTACTAAGTGTACAAGGACATATTTCAACTGGGGTCTTGCTGACTCCAAGCAGAGCACTCTACCCACAGGGCCACCTATCCCCTCTCTAAGGGGTTAGTGTAGTATGTGAGTGCTTGAACATTCCCAAGGCCAAGCTGAATGGTGGGATAGAACGGTGATTTGTTTTGGATTTTGGTCTTTTGCTTTCTGCTCTGCAGGAGCAATATTTATTTCAGGGTTAAGCTAGGGCTTCAGTAAACAAAAAAGCTCCCAAAGGTTACTAACCTCAGGGACCCCAGGCTACCCCAGCTGCAGAGAAAGTGCTGACCTGCTTTTGAAAGAGGGAGTTCCCCAAGAGCCTTCATTCACCAACCAGTAAAATGCCAGAGTAGGAGTCATCTAGAGCCAAGCACTCTATCAGGGTACTGGAAAAAAACAGATACCTAGAGAACATGAAACATGTGCATGTGGAAAAAAGAGTTATATTGAAAAACAAAAAGTGAAAACTTGGTACAGAAAATACCTCAGCAGGTGGGACTGGACCATCCTCCATGTCTCGGAGTCCACACAAAAATACTGTTAGAAATCAAGGCTGGACAATGAGGTATATTGGACAGCTGAAGGTAAAATGGTCTGTAATGGTGGCTTGAATCTTCTACCTTTACAAATGGCTTTTTGAGCCTTCCTGTTTTTGTTTTCTGAATACCTAATCATTTTCCCACCTCTTAGTGATTTCTTGATCAGATACAATTCTTTTCTTTTGTTCAATACAGTATTTAATATCATCATCAATATGAAGAATTTTCACTCCCCAGGATAAAGCATTTGACAGGATACTATTTGAAGGGATAAATTCATGTTCCTTGATAGCTTTTTCAACTAATAATTTGCCTCTGCTCATACATACTGGATCTGGAGTCTTGAATGAACTTTCATCACAGCTAGGATGGGGTGAAGTATTTCCTCCCGTATATGTTGATTCTGGACTTGGGGCAGGAGAAATACAACCCAATGTCCGAGCATATTTTGCTTCTTTTTTGTTTGAAATTAGGCAACTTGTATCTTTGCTGAGGAATTTTCAACTCTTCAGGTGATGACCTTTGCTGGGGATCCTCATGGTGCTGGCTTTCATGGCTGTAGCCATGCAGTCCACATGCTGGGGCTGGCCCCCACAGGCCCACCATTGCTCTAGCCAGGCCGCCTGCCCGGACATGAAGGGAGCAGGCTGAGTTGGCCGCCTCCATTTTCCAGGCAGGCTAGTCATGGAGGCATTTTCGAAGAAAATGACAAAGAAGGCTATTAAGACATACCATCATATATCCACTGTGAAAGCTGCAGGTGGAACATAAGATATTTTGAAAGAAAAGCAAGCTGTACTAGAAGATCTTATCATGTCCAATCCTCTTATCTGCCCATTTTATTGGTATTTAAGTTCTGAATAAAAATTAAAAAGAAACAAAACAATGAGGTGGGATAGCCATGAAGCTGGAAGCTACCTCAGAGGTCAGGATCCACAGGGATCCAAATATTCACTTAAGGATCTTTGTGCCAAAAAAGAAATGGAAACAAGATGCCAATTAAAGAATAATGACACATTTGTGTAACATGAATGGGATGGGATGGAATATTACTTTACTCTAAGAAATGCTGAACATGAAAAATTCAAAGAAGAATCAGAAGAGTTGCATAAAGTAATTCAGAGTGAAGGGAATGGGTCCAAGGGGGGAAAATAGACAGTTACTCTGTGACAATGAAAGAGGCAGTTTGTTCTAAAGACTAGAGGCAACTGGGAAGCCAATAAACCCAGCTGGAAGTCTGATATCACATCTCCCTGGGTCTGTGCGACCCTGAGCAAGTCACAGCCTCTACAGGCTAGAGCAACTCTCAGACTGCCATTTGCAGAATGATTGCTGATCTGCATTGGCAGAAAGATCGTCCTTAGCTGGAAATTCCCCCATACAAATGAAATCAAGTTTCAGTGTATTATGATTCCTACCATAACGATATCAAGAATCACAACAGAAAAGGGGGCGGGGGGCATGGGGCAAACTCAACCCTGTGTAATTATGATGACTAATCCCCAGTATCCTTCTCCATAAGATGAAGAGCTTAGACTAGATTGTCTCAGAGTTGCCTTTCCATTTTAAATCTGTGATCCTTTGAAACAAAGGCTGTGGATGAGGAAATGTATAAAGAAGTTGTAACTTCTGAATATAATGACTCAATATGATAAAGAACTCAGAGATACTTGAGAACACAATTGAGAAGACTTACAAACATGTCTGCTTCTCTTCTTGGTCAAGAGGTGGTTTACTGCCAAAGGAGACAGATGCTATCACACATGGCCTATCTCTTCATCTGCTTTGCTTAATTGTCCTTTTTGTTACCAGGAAATGTTCTATTGGGCTGGAGTACAAGATAGTATTGGGAAATGATTTTTTAAAGAAAATAAACAAAAATATTAATTGAAAAAACAGAAAGCCAAGGGTTGATTCCATATTACAATGCAGAATGGCAGTAAGACTTTAGCAGAGGTGCTCAAATGTATATCAGCCTCTCAATTTGGCATATGGAGAAGAAAAGCAACATAGGCTACTCTCATGTAATCTGTGAGCACAGAAGGTTATGTAGGTATATCTATAAGTAGACAAACATTTGCACGTATGTATATATGCACAAGCTCTCAACATACCTGTTCCTTTCCTCATCAATACTGGTCATCTCTGAAAGTTCTTCTCTTTATCAGAAGAGATTGCTTCCTTTGAACTCAGTGGATAAAAACCTCAATTTCTCTTTCCTAAATACTGTAGGTTTCCTTCCTGATGAGGAAGGAGCCTGTTCTAAGACAAAGGGAGAAAAAGGCTTTGGAGAGGTAGTTTACAGAAACAATCAAATTCTCTCTACCTTGAGATTGACCTCATTATAGTAGCTGCAACTCCTTTTCCTGCTTCAACTCTCTCCTCCCTTAGTTTCTCTAAATTGGTTTTCTTCTATCTTTCTTTCCTCCTCTTCCACCTTCACTATGTGTAATCCAGGAGGTCTGTCCTCAGGTCTCTTCTCTACTCGGTCCCTTGCAACTTTGTCTTAGTACCCCAGTTACCTAGCAAAGTTCCCTGGACAGAACAGGTAGTTGGTACTTACTAAACTGAATAGGCCTTAGGTAGCTTAAAGGCACCATGACGTATTTGTCTGTGTGCCCAAGGGTGGAGGTGCCTGAGAAGAGGTTGCAGAATTGAAAAGCCTGATGCAAAAGGTGACAGGCAGCTGCCCCTGGAAGGATGTAGAGGTGGTTTCAATTCCTGCCCCTGACTCTTCCTCTTTCTTGTCTGGGCTGAGTGATGGGTTGTCGTTTTCTTGTTGGCCTTGTGATTTCATCAGTGGAGGGATCTGCCCAAAGTCCTTCTCCTAGGAAACCTAGCACCATTTTCCTAGAGCTCTGAGAGATTCAAAGACTGGCTCAAGGTCACACAGCTGGGCTATGTCATGGCAGGGACCCCACCTTAGTTCTAACTCCAATGGCAGATCATTATTCCCAATGCTGAGCTGCCTCTCAACATCTGAGCTAGCTTTAAGGGAAGGGAATGAGCATTCCTATAGTGCCCACCATATGCTAGGAACCATGCTAAGCATTTGCAAATTGAATCTCATTTGACCCTCACAGCAACCTTGTGAGGCACTTGCCATTGCTTTCTGCATTTTACAGCAGAGGGAACTGAGACAAACAGATGTTGAGTGACTTGTCCAGGGTGACACAGCTGCCAAGTGTTTCAGGCTGGATTTCAGTTTCACTTCTTTCTGACTCAAGATCCAGCACCCTCTCTGCTTCACTACCTAGTTTCTGCTACATTGTGCTGCATTGCTGTGTGTAATACAAATGAATATAACCTCTTCTTATAAGCTACAGAATAACAACCTTGGAATTTCCTCCTATCAAACTACTTATTTATCAAAATACAGAGTCTGGTGTCCCTCTAAGTGGATACAAAATGCCCCGCTGAGGATACTTTTTCCCAATGCTGCCTAGCACCTTTGCAGCACACAAAACCAGTATGTTTGGGGGGGGAGGGGGAGGGGGCAGATTTTAACCCATTTCCTCCTGGCTCAGGGACCAGTGCTCTATCCACTCTGTCTTGCTGCCTTTTTCTTCTCTAAAAAGAGATGAATCAGCATCTTAGTTTTTGGTCTGTTATCAAATCTTTGAAAAAGAAAGTTGACCCATCCCACAACATCACAGTAAGGTATATCCACTCCCGCTTATATGCAGTATTAGTATCTTATGCTTTTGTGACACTAATAAGAAAATCAACTAGGTTTCCTCTCTCATCTTTAAAGACTGTTTTTCAGGATTCATTTATTTATTTATTTAAAATTTTGAGTTTCTCCCTTCCAGGCAATTTCCTACTCAATGAGAAGGCAACCAATGTTACACCCTATGATGATTGTTTGAATCACTTTTAAAAGTCTAATATGCCCAAGCAACAACTGAAGCCCATTCAACAAGCATTTATTGACAATTACTCACTGTAAGTTCTCTAATCTAAACACTAAATAAAAGAAGCAAACATACCCCCAAACAAGAAAAGAAAAACAAACAAACAAAAACCCATACCAACCAGATTTTTCCTCTGGGAGTGGGCATTCTCTTGGCTATACAGTATTATATGGAATTGGGAGCAAAAGCCTAGGGTTGCTCACGTTCTCTTGGGGGTGTGTTGGGGGGGAAATGCAAAGATAAGAAAAGAGGAATTTCAGGAGGGATGGTGCCCTGCCATGTTCGGGCCATCAGCTTAGGGTCTGGTGACACTTGAGCTGAATGAAGAAGCCCTGTCTTTTCCCCCACGCCAGCCCTCTTCTTTCAGCTGCCAGGCTTCAGAACTGTAGGCTTGGGACTAGACTTGTGAACTCACTGATCCAGGAAAGTCCCAGATGAAGAAATTCCTTCTACCTAATGAGACGAGTTAACACCTTCTCTGCACTTTATAGGTTTAGCCTCTAATAGCCTTCCGGTTCACAGGTTTATTCAGCTTCTTTTGGCCAATTTCACCTTTGCCTTCTAGCAGATTGTTGTTTCAATTGTTAGGTGGTGTGGGGGGGGGGGGGTTTCACCCTCGAAGTCTGAGTTCATTCTTCCTTCTCCTAGAGTACTTAGATAAGAGGCTCCACCCTTCCACGACTTAGTCCTTTGGAGAAGGTACTTTTTTCCTATATAAAAGGAGAGAAGGCGAACTCCTAACAGAAACAACTGGGTAACTGTCTCGGATTCTTGCAGGAGGCTGCTGTCTATCCTTAGGGTTGAGTTCAGAGTTTTGCTCTAGGCAATAAATGCACGGTTGAAGAACCCTAAGTGACATTCAAAACATTTTTTTTAAAAGATTGTAGGGGAAGCCGGGCTTAGGTTGAGGGGAGGCCGTGGTTCGCAACGGCCGAACAAGGACCCACCGAAGAACTCGCCAAGCTCGAGTACCTGTCCCTGGTGTCCAAAGTGTGCACCGAGCTGGACAACCACCTGGGGCACAACTACAAGGACCTGGCTGAATTTGTGATCCATTTGGCTGAAAAAAATACGACCTTGGACACTTTTCAAGATGCCCTCACCGAAAATGGTGCCCAATTCACAGACTCTTTGGTGAGCAACCTGCTACATCTCGTACAGACCATGCGGCCCCCAGCAAAGCCTTCTGCTAACAAAGATCCAGTTCTTGAACCAAAGACAGAAAAGGAGAAGCTCAAGGACCTCTTCCCAGCACTTTGCCGACCAGATAATCCTACAATCCGGACCATGCTTGAGGAAGAAGATATGAGAATTTCCGGAGATGTCCTCGAGGAGCTAGAAGCTCTAATGCCCAGTGCTGCAGCGCTGGAGAAGAGAAGCAGAGAGGCCCAGAACACCGTGCTAGGCCAAAGACCAGTAAAAAGAATCGGAGTCGGAGTCGAAGCGCACACAGAGAGTCCAAACGGAGACACCTGGCCCGATGAAGGTCACGTTCTAGGACTCGAGATAGCAAGAAAAGGAAATCTACATACCGATCTAGGAGCAGAAGTCAAAGTCCTATCAAAGACCATAAGGACCGGGACAGACATGGGGAGGAGAACCCCGGCAGCTGGCGAGACAAACACGTGGACCATCCTCCTCCCAAAGAGCCTTCTGTCGGGGACATTTACAATGGCAAAGTGACCAGTGTCGCGCAGTTTGGCTGTTTTGTACAGCTGGACGGACTGAGGTGGGAAGGTTTGGTTCACGTCTCTGAGCTCCGTCGGGAAGGCCGAGTGGCCCATGCAGCTGATGTCGTGAGCAAAAGCCAGAGGGTTAAGGTGAAAGTGCTGCGTTTCACTGAAACCCGAATCAGCCTGAGCGTGAAGGATGTGGCTCAGGACACTGGAGAAGATCTGAAGCCAAACCGACGGAGGAACCTTCTGGGGGAGACCAATGAGGAGAGCTCTAGGAGGACCCCTGATAGACCTACTCACCTCCCCCGCGACGGTGCCCCAGAAGCGGAAGGTGACATTCTCAAAAGGAGACACCTCATGCCAATCTCTGATCCTGAGAAATGGGAGATCAAACAGATGATCGTGGCCAAGAAGAGTTTCCAGGCTTTGACGAAGAGATGGGAATCCTTCCTCAAGTGGATGATGAGGAAGATGAAGACCTAGAGATCAAACTGGTGGAGGAAGAGCCTCCCTTTCTGAGAGGACACACTAAACGAAGCACAAACATGAGCCCCATTAAAATCATGACGAATCCTGATGGCTCCCTGTCCCAAGCGGCCATGATGCAAAGCACTTCGGTCAAAGAAAGGCGAGAGCTCCAACAGGCCCAGCGTGAAGCACAGATGGATTCCATTCCTCTGGGACTCAGCAAACCCTGGGTGGATCCCCTGCCTGACGGGCAAGGGAGGCAGATCGCTGCCAACCTGAAGGACAACCTAGAATGGAAGAAGCACGCTTCGGGGGGCAGCAAAGCATTTCATGGTCAGAAGACCCAGCTGTCAATCATGGAGCAGAGGGAGAGTCTGCCCATCTTCAAACTTGAAGAGCAGCTCGTTCAGGCTGTTCGTGACAATCAGATCCTGATCGTTATTGGAGAGACGGGTTCTGGGAAGACGACACAGATCACTCAGTACCTTGCTGAGGCCGGTTACACCTCCAGGGGGAAAATTGGGTGTACACAACCCCGGAGGGTGGCGGCCACATCAGTGGTCAGAAGGGTGTCTGAGGAGTTTGGTTGTTGCTTGGGACAAGACGTGGGCTACACGATTCGCTTTGAAGACCGCACGAGTCCCGAAACAGTCATCAAGTACATGACAGATGGGATGTTGCTCCGGGAATGTTTGATCGGCCCCGACCTCGGTCAGTATGCAGTCATCACATTGGACGAAGCTCACAAGAGAACAATTCACACGGATGTGCTCTTTGGCTTGTTGAAAAAGACAGTGAAGAAACGGCAGGACATGAAGCTGATTGTGACCTCCGCCGTGAAATTTTCCCAGTATTTCCATGAAGCTCCCATTTTCGCCATTCCAGGCCGAACTCATCCAGTGGAAATTCTCTACAGTAAAGACCCTGAGACAGATTACTTGGATGCCAGCTTGATCACAGTCATGCAGATCCATTTCACCGAGCCGCCAGGCGACATCCTGGTGTTTCTGACCAGTCAGGAAGAGATTGATACTGCCTGTGAGATCTTGGATGAACGCATGAAGTCTCTGGGCCCTGATGGCCCCGAATTCATCATCCTCGCCATGTATTCTACTCTGCCGAGTGAGATGCAAACCCGCATCTTTGACCCGGCTCCTCCTGGTAGCAGGAAGGTGCTACCAACATTGCTGGGACGTCTCTGACTATCGACGGGATCTACGACGTGGTGGACCCCGGGTTTGTGAAGCAGAAAGTGTACAGCTCCAAGACTGGGATGGATCAGCTGGTGGTGACTCCCATCTCTCAGGCGCAGGCCAAGCAGAGAGCAGGCAGAGCTGGGAGAACGGGCCAGAAAGTGTTACAGGCTCAGCACAGAACGTGCCTACCAAGATGACATGCTGACCACCAACGTGCCCGAGATCCAGAGGGCTAATTTAGCCAACACGGTGCTCTCTCTCAAGGCCATGGGCACCAACGACCTGCTGTCCTTTGACTTCGTGGACACCCCCCCAGTGGAAACTCTGATCATAGCCATAGAGCAGCTGTACACATTGGGAGCCCTGGACAAGGAGGGCCTACTCACCTGTCTAGGCCGCAGGATGGCAGAGTTTCCCTTGGAGCCAATGCTGTGCAAGATGCTGATCATGTCTGTGCATCTGGGCTGCAGCGAGGAGATACTCACCATCGTGTCCATGCTGTCGGTGCAGAATTTCTTCTACAGGCCCAAGGACAGCCAAGCCCTTGCAGATCAGAAGAAAGCCAAATTCCACCGGGCCAAAGGGGACCACTTCACTCTCCTGACCGTGTACAATTCTTGGAAGAACAACCAATTCTCCAGCCCCTGGTGTTAGGAGAATTTCATCCAGGCTCGCTCCTTGCACCGAGCCCAGGACATCCTGAAGCAGATGCTGGGCATCATGGATAGACATAAGCTGGATGTGGCGTCCTGTGGCAAGGCTACAGTCCGTGTCCAGAAAGCCATTTGCAGTGGTTTCTTCCGAAATGCTGCCAAGAAGGACGCGCAGGAGGGCTATCGAACTTTGATTGACCAACAGGAGGTCTCCATCCACCCCTCCAGCACTCTCTTCACCAGACAGCCAGCATGGGTGGTCTATCACGAGCTGGTGCTGACCACCAACGAGTACATGCGGGAGGTCAGCACCATTGACCCCAGTTGGCTGGTGGAGTTTGCCCCAGCCTTCTTCAAGGTCTCGGACCCCACGAAGCTCAGCAAGAGGAAGAAGCGGGAGCGGCTGCAGCCCCTGTACAACTGCTATGAGGAGCCCGATGCCTGGAGGCTCTCCCTTGCTTTCCAGCGGCGCTGACCGAGGAACCATGGGCTCCCTCACACGCTAAGTGTTCAGTTTCGGATCCTCCCTACGGGGACTGAGGCCCGGGACTCTAGTGACTTTTGTTCAAAAGGTACCACTGGAAGCACAGGAGTAGAACTTAGCAAGTTAAAAAAAAAAGGCAGGGATAGTAATCAATATTCTTCAATATTGTTTTAGACCATTTAAAATACTTAGACAGTATAAAATAGCGAAGCATATACCTGCCAAAACAGACACAGGAACTATGAAAACATAAACATAAAACCCATTTTAGACAAATAAACTCAGATGTAAATAGCTGAAGAAGTATTTATTGTTCATGGGCATGTAAAGCCAGTAAAACATTTTAAATGACAATTTTACCTAACTAATCTATTTATTCAATGTGTGTGTGTGTGTGTGTGTGTGTGTGTGTGTGTGTGTGTATCTATATCTGTATCTGTATATATATCTCCTTGATTATTTGCAGCCTTCTTTAGAGTGGGGGGGGGAGGATAAAAATATAAAGTAAACTGCACTGCAGAAAACAAAAGGAAACCAACAAGGAAGTGAAAAAAAAGCTGGGCAGCTTTGAAAATGATTTGTAGTTATTAAATAGTTTTTCTTGCAATGGAAATTTATTGTTTTGTATTGAATCCTCCGTCATGGTTTGCTGTGTATATGGCAATGTTTTTTTTTTTCTTTTCTCATTTTGTATTTAGGTTTAAAATAAACACATTTACAAAAAAAACAGTGCCTTAAATATTGTATATTATATGGAATTGGGAACAAAAGCTTAGGCTGTTCACATTCTCTTGGGGGTGAGTGGGGGGAAATGAAAAGATAAGAAAAGAGGAATTTCAGGAGGGATGGTGCCTTGCTATGTTCAGGCCGTCAGCTTAGGGTCTGATGGCATTTGAGATGAATGAAGGAGCCTTGTCTTTTGCCTCATGCCAGCCTTCTTCTTTCAGCTGCCAGGCTTCAGAATTGTAAGCATGGGACTGGACTTGTGAATTCACTGATCTGGCCAAGTCCCAGATGAAGAAATTGCTTCTACCTAATAAGACCAATTAACACCTTCTCTGCACTTTATAGTTTTAGCCCCTTATAGTCTTCAGTTCCCAGGATTCTGTAAGTTCTTTTGGCCAGTGTTCACTTCCCCCTCCAGGAAAGCTGTTTTAGTTGTTGGGTGGGTGGATTACAATTGAATTTTGAATTCACACCTCCTTTTTCTGAGTACTTAGAGAAGAGGACCCTCCCCTCCATTCCAACCTTCCGGGTATATTTAGGGCAGAAGGGATCAGCCAGGGCCCCACATCCAGATCACTGTTCTCTGTCTCACTTTTCTCTTCAACTATTAGGAGACACCCCATTCTCCAAAGTTAAGTCCCAGCAAGCAAGCTGTGCCCTGAGTTTGGCCTAACAACAGTCCTTGACCATAATCCTTTGGATGAACTCTGGTTTAGATAAATCACAGAATCTGCTCAAGCCAGGACTGCTGGCCATCCAAACAGTCAAAGATACCTAAAGTCAAAAAAAAAGCAGGAAAACTCCTCCAGATGGCTGGGAGCTCATTGAATCAATGCTGAATGAATTGGATCAGAAGATGAGAGAAGCTAAAAGTGAACCTCATGAAGGAAAGAGGAAAGTAGAAACTCTCTGGCCAGTCTTCAGGCTTCATCACCAGAAAATGAGATATATCTTTGACCTCTTTTATAAGAGGAAAGCCATCAGTAGAGAATTGTATGAGTACTGCAAATAAAGAAGGTTTTGTACCTTTTTTCCCCTTTGGCTAATTCTACTTTTAAAGGAGTTCTTTTCTTCAGTGGATTTTTGTATATCTTTTCCAATTTTACCAAATATCCTTTTTTTCTTTTTCTTTTTTTTGTGAGGGCAATTGGGGTTAGGTGACTTGCCCAGGGTCACACAGCTAGTGAGTTTTATGTGTCTGAGGTCAGATTTGAACTCAGGTCCTCCTGACTCCAGTGTTGGTACTCTATCCACTGCACCACCTAGCTGCCCCTAAATTTTTACCAGATATCCTTTTATTCATTGGATTTTTGTGCCTCCTTTACCACTTGACCTATTCTGTTTTTTTTTAATTTGTTGTTTTCTTCAGTATTCTTTGGTGCCTCTTTCACTGAACTGTTGACTGTCTTTTCATTGTTTTCTTGCATCACTGTCATTTCTCTTCCAAATATTTCCTCTACCTCTGTTACTTGATTTTTAAAATCTTTTTTGAACTCTTCCAAGGGCAGAATTGTATAATTCAAATTTTCTTTGAGGTTTTGGATATAGGTTTTGACTTTGTTTTCTTCTTCTGAGTTTGTGTTTTGATCTTTCCTATCACCATAGTCACTTTCTATAGTCAGGATTTTTATCTGTTGCTTGCTTCTTTTCCAGCCTATTTCTTGACTTTTAACTCTATGCTGAAATGGGGCTCTGCTTCTGGAGTTGAGGGAAAACTGTCCAAAACTTCAGGTTTTTTGTGCAGCTGTTTTCAGAGGTAATTCTGGGGATCTATAAGCTTTCAGTTCTTTGAAGGTGGTATGACCTAGGAAAAGGTGTGTTCATTATTCTCTTGTATTGTGCACTGGTCTGTGAGTGATCACAAATACTCTTCCACTTTGTAATGGTGACCAGGGTCCCAGCTCCCCTGGGGCAACAAGCTCTGCTGTGCTAGTGCTCCTTCTTGCCCTGGGACTGAGACCCAGGACTGTAATCCAGATCCAAGTATGGGCAATGCTACAGAGTCCTGTCCCAAGTGTCAGCAAAATAATCCTTGCAATCTCCTTCTGACCCCTTTACTATCTATGATCTGAAAGGTCCAGATGCTAGCCCTGCTGCCACTGATTCAATGGCTCCCAAAACTTGCTCCTGGTTTGCTGGGGCACAGGTCTGCACTGGCATGGCAATGATCCATTTTCACCCTGGTGCAACAGACTTTTCTTGCCAAGCTTCTAAGTTGTCTTGGGCTGAACAACTGTTTCACTCCATCCTTCTGTGGGTTCTGCTGCTCTAGAGTTTGTTTAGAGGTGGTATTTGAAGGTATTTGGAGGGGTTTTGGATAGAGCTCAGGAGAGTCCCCAACTTTTCACCACCATCTTGGCTCCACTTTCCTTAAACATTTTAGAACCAACCTACTTTTCCAGCTTTCTTATACAGTCTCCAGGCAAATTGAACAAGCAGTCTCTCATTTTCCCACCCCAGTGACTTTGCTCAAGCATTCTCTATAACTATATAGACTATAACTGCCTCTTCTGCATGTCATCTTTCCCTTCCACCCTCTTTCCAGCTCCTGCACGATGACTGGCTTCTCCACCATCCCACTCATGGTTGGC
Organism: Vombatus ursinus; assembly: GCF_900497805.2. Taxonomy (NCBI): domain Eukaryota; kingdom Metazoa; phylum Chordata; class Mammalia; order Diprotodontia; family Vombatidae; genus Vombatus; species Vombatus ursinus. The sequence goes on along the minus strand of NW_020954625.1, from coordinate 6,778,180 downwards.
AGTGATGTTTTCTTCCTCAGTGCTCATTCCTCCTCTCCTTCAGGTATACTACAGTTACACCACATGTAACAGTTATAGCCTAAGTTCTCTCACTTCTAAAATGTCAGGATTTGCCTGCATGATCATTAAGGTCTCCTCGAGCTCCAGATTTTTGATCCCACTTCAGATCGAGGTTGTTCACATGTATGCTCCCTTTTGCTTTCTTGTCCTCACTCAAGTTTTTGCTCACCTGTGAGATCTATTCCCCTTCCATCTCCACTTTCTAAACTCCCTGGCTTCTTTCTAAGGACAGTTCAGGTACCATATCTATTCCCCAAGGCCTCTCCTGCCATCCTGCCATACTCACACACTGGTTAATCTGCTTTACTTCATTTTTTTTTTGCTTTAAATAGTATTTTATTTTCCTCACAATTACATATCAAATTTTTTAGCATTCATTTTTACAAGATTTTGAGTTCCAAATGTTTATCCCTCTCTCTGTCCCTCCCCTCCCCTCTTCTAGAAATAGTAGGCAGTTTGACATAGCTTATACATATGCTATCATGTAAAACATATTTCCATATTCATCATGTTGTGGAAGAAGAAATGGATCAAAAGAAAAAAACACAAGAATGAATAAAGTAAGTGGAAAAAATATGCCTTGATCTGCATTCAGAGTCCATCAATTGTTTATCTGGATATGGATAGCATTTTCCTTTGTAAGTCCTTGGTACTTGTCTTGGATCATTGTGTTGCTGAGAAAGGCTGAGTCATTCATAGTTGATCATCACATGACATTGCTGATACTGAGTACAGTGTTTTCCTGGTTCTGCTCATTTCATTTTGCAACAGTTTGCACAATTCTTTCCAGGTTTTCCTGAAATGTGCCTGTTCATTGCTTATTACACAGTACTATTCCATTGTATTCATATACCACAACTTGTGCAGCTATTCTCCAATTGATGGGCATCCCATCAATTTCCAATATTTTTTCACCACAATTAGGGCTGCTATAAGTATTTTTGCATATGTAGGTCCTATTTTCTTTTTTATGGTCTCTTTGGCCTATAGACCTAGTAGTTGTATTGCTGGATCAAAGGGTATATACAGTTTGGTTGCCCCTTTGAGCATAGTTCCAAATTGCTTTCCAGAATGGTTGGATCAGTTTACGACTGCACCAACAGTGCACCAGTGTCCCAAATTTACCACATCCTCTCCCAACATTTATCATCTGATTGAGGAGAGGTGGTATTTCAGAGTTGTTATAATTTGCTTTTCTCTAATCAAAAGTGATTGAGAGCATTTCTTCACATGCCTATAGATAGCTTTGATTTTTTCAAGAAAACTGCCTATTCAATCCTTTGACCATTTATCCATTGGGGAATGGCTTGTATTCTCATAAATTTGACTCAGTTCTCTATATATTTGAGAAATGAAACCTCTCTCAGAGATACTTGCTGTAAAGATTATTTCCCAGCTTTCTGCTTTTCTTCTAATCTTGTTTGCATTGGTTTTGTTTATGCAAAAGCTTTTCAATTCAATATGATCATGATCTATTCTCTATTTCTTAATGCTCTCTATCTCTTGTTTGGTCATGAATTCTTCCCCTACCTTTAGATCTAACAGGTATTCCCTGATCTTCTAATTTGATTGCTTCATTGTCTGCTGTACCATTTGGCATCATGTAGTTTCCTTCCTTTTCTCTTTTAGTTAGATCTGTTTTTACTTTTTTTTGTAAAAGCATCTGGATTGCTACCCCTGTTTTTTTTTTTTTCACTTCAGCTGAAGCATAATAGATTCTGCTTGAGCCCCTTACCTTTTCTCTGTATATGTCTCTCTGCTTCAACTGTGCTCCTTGTAAACAAGATACTGTAGGATTGTGCTTTTTGATCCACTCTGCTATTTGCTTTTGGTTTTTGGGAGAGTTCATCCCATTCGCATTCACAGTTATGATTCCTACCTGTGTATATTTCCCTCCATCTATTTCTTCCTCCTGTTTGTTCTCTCTCTCCTTTCATCCTTCCCCATATTACCAGGTTTTGCTTCTGTCTACTACCTCCCCTGATCTGCCTTCCTCTCTGTCAGTCCCCCTTTTACTTCATCTCCTCCCCTCCTACTTCCCTGTCAGGTAAGATAGATTTCTATATTCATCGGATTGTGTATACTACTCCTTCTTTGTGCCAATACTGATGAGAGTAAAGTTCAAGCAATTCCCATTGACCCCCACCCTCATATTCCCTCCACTGTAATAGGTCTTTCTCACCTATTCATGTGAGATAATTTACCCCATCCTACCTCTCCCTTCCTTCTGCACCCATTGTACTGCTCTTTCTTATCCCTTAATTTTTTTTTACATAATTTCCTCAAATATATCTTATACCAATACCCTCTCTCTAGGTACATTTCTTCTGTCTCTACTGTTAGTAACGCAGTTTTTAAGAGTTACAAGAATCATCTTCCCATGAAGGGATATGAACAGTTTTTATGAGGGATTCTATTGATTCCCTTGTTTTCTTTCCCCTTTTTACTTGTTTGTGCTTCTCTTGGGTCTTGATATTGGAGGTCAAATTTTTGGTTTAGTTTTGGTCTTCTTGTTATGAAGGCTTGAAGTCCTTCTATTTGGTTGAATGGACAATTTTCCCTTGATATATTATGCTTAATTTTGCTGAGTAAATGATCTTGGTTGCAGTCCTAGCTCCTTTGCCCTCTGGAATATCATGGTCTATGATGTCTGATTGTTTAAAGTTGCAGCTGCCAAGTCCTGTGTGATCCTGATTGTGATTCTCTGATATTTGAATTGCTTCTTTCTGGCCACCTGTAGTATTTTATCCCTGACCTGATAGTTCATGTTCTTTACTTCTTGACATAACTTTGTGTTTACTTCTGTGTTCTTGAGGCGTGGCCCCATGGGAACAACCCTGGTTCTGGAGTCAGAGGAGCTCAGGTACAGACCAGCCTAGGCCACTTCCTACATGGGTGGTTTTACTTCTCCAGGCCTCAGTTATTTCCTGGATCAAATTAGGGGAGCGCCTTCAGAAGTTTCTTAGGTCTCTCACACCTTGAAAATAAATGACCAAAAAGCCTCAGAAGTTATTCTACCACCTACTGTTAACCCTGAAAATACCAAAGAGCTCACACAGGTTATACATGAGCTATTAACTCTAAAAAATAAAACAAAACAAAATTAAATACCAAAGAGATCACAGAGTTTATATGTAAAAAGCCCTCTTTATTTAACTGTTGGAGAATGGAAACTAGACACGAGATCCAGGTTCTCCTCAAAGACTGAGAAGACCCAAGGCAGCAAGGCTAAGCCTCAATACATATAGTTGTGGCCAAACAAAAAACCAGGCAGTGAAATGTAATAGCAATGATATGGCAAGTGTGCCTAGGGACAAAAAGTCTATTCATAGCAAGACTTCATGTTAAGGTGGTTGCTGTAAGTATTTGTTGGTTGGATATGCTTTTTTTTTTTAATGAAAGGGTATTTTATTTATTTAAATTTATTTAAAAGATAGTAAGTAAAACTAATGTGGATTTTCCCATCTTTGTTTATCAAGAGACTAAAAAAAATATATACAGGTTGGGTGTCCTAAATCTCCTTCCAAGCCATGTCATTGGTGTTCAAGGAAAGAAGCCAGGGGCAGCTAGGTGGCACAGTGGATAGAGCACCGGCCCTGAAGTCAGGAGGATCTGAGTTCAAATCCAGCCTCAGACCAAACACTTGACACTTGCTAGCTATGTGTCCCTAGGCAAGTCACTTAACCCCAATTTCCAAAAACAAGAACAAAAAAAAAAAAAAGGAAAGAAGCCAGGGGTCATCTGGCCTCTGGCATTTCATGCTATGTGCTTCTATTTCCTCTTCTGTGGGTTCTGGGGCTTCAAATAGGGTATTGTAGGGCCTTTTCTTCTCCTCTAGCTACATGATCTTCTTGACATAGAGGAAGTGGGCTTCCTCAGCATTTAATGCCTTTTTCAGTTTTTCCTGTTGCTTCTTTTCTTCACCCTCACTGTCAGAACTACTCTTCCTGTGTTTCTTCTTCTCTTTCTGTTTCTCTTGGTGAAGCTCCATTAGAGGTTTTGGTCTGCTTGTTTGCTTTTCTCCCATCTCATCATCAGGAATATATTCACCTGCATTCATGATTTCTTTCCCAGCTTCTCCAGTACAGTAGCACAACTTGACAAAGGAGTAACAGCACTTGTACCTCCATACCTTCTTTCCAGTAGGACCCCAGATGTGTGTATGATTATTGATCTTGACATCCTCCTCTTACTTAGAACAGGCAATAGCTCCATCTTGTCCTTTGAGGATTGTACCATGTCTTGAATATTCTAGAGCCCTCAGGTGGGAGCTTCTGGGTGTTCTTGACCTCCATACTTTTCTAGGATGCTTTCTTTTTGTTCTTCTCTGAAATCTTCTTTCTTGACTTTAGGTGATTAGGACACGAAATTGTCTCCTGCATAGCTAACTTCCTCAAGATGCTTTCCTGTCTTGGCACAGGGATTCTCTCAAATTTCTCTTGTTTTAGAATCATAGCAGGCAGAACTGGGATGTCAATTTCACAAGTAATTGGCAATGTCTTCTCAAATCCTGAGACTCCCAACTGTAATTCATCTTTTAGAGTTGACATTGTGTCCAGGCATATCAATGCCATCTGCATACTTCTCTTCATGCTCATCTTCCCTGTTATGGTCTCTTTCAGTCTGAGAATGAGTCTTCTTCTCCCCACTGATGTTTTGGTGAATTCACTTGTTCCATTGACTTTCCTGAGGCTAATTCTTCCTATAGCTTCTGAGCTTTCAGTTCATGTTTAGCCAGGTCGACTTCGGCATATTCTTGTACCATCTTTAAATGTTTCTCTTAGCTGTAGACATTCCACTGATCCCTTTTCCCATGAGAGTCAAACATGAGCTGAGGTTGTATCAGTTCCTCTGGGGCATGTTGGTTCCCTAGAACTTGGTACCAACACTCTGAGGCCTCTCAAAGCAGTCTTTTTCTGTGTGTGCATCAGAACCCCCCAATTTCCTCATGCTCCTTTTCAGTATTTTGTAGTCACAATATTCTCTTTTACAGCCCTCTGATACCATTTTCCAGAAGAACTGTATACTTTTGGTTTCTCAGGTTGGGGCCTCTTTAGTGTGAGTCTTTCTGATGGATCTATATACTGTGGCACAGAGGAGATGTACTGAGGAATATGAGGATTGAAATCTTTTCCTTCCTCACCAACTTCCACTGGTGCACTACCCAGCTTTCTCTGTTCTTCTAGCTCCTTCTTCTTTTTCCAGTCTTCCCTCATCATTTCCTTGGCTCTTACCAACCCTTCTCCTCTGACGCTCTCTGGGGGGTGAGAAGGCATTGTTTATTCCTTCTGGAATAGCAGCCCAAGTGGTCCTGGTTATCTGGTGGTGCCCCTGCTTTTGCTGAGGGGAGGATGCCAGCAGAATGACCTGCCAACTTCCTCCCAGCCTTGTTTAGTGATGCAGGTGTTTGTCCAACCTCAGGGACCACCAGAGGTTTTTTTGGTTAATTTGCCAATCATTAAGGGTTTTATCTTTAAATCAGAGATAACAGCCTTTCATTTGCCACTATGCTCCAATCACAGGTTGTGGCTTTGGGGGGCAAGAGGTATTCAGGGGAAAGAGTTCACTTGGAGGAGCTACTCATGGAGATGAACAATCAAAATAAGCCAAGAATGGAATCTGTGGGTCCATGGCTACAGAGACTTGTCAACCAAAGCATCCTCCGCAGCCACAGTGGGTACCCTCAATGAGCCACCTCACTTCTAACTTGCTTTTTGGAACCCTACAGATACAGTTGGTTCCAAAATTGGTATCCCGACCCTGGATGCAAGGGAGGCAGCACAGATTTTCATAACTTTCTTTTTTCCATTTGGCCATCAAGTTCTTATCTGCATAGCCTTCTTTAATGCAGTATTCATACAATTAATGCAGTATTCATACAATTCTCTACTGATGGCTCTACGTCTCACATAAGTCTCCCATTAACCCCACCCCACCCTACCTCCAAATGGAAAGGCAAAAAGAAAAATCAAGGCCCTAAAACAAACATAAATAGTGAAGCCACATAAATTCCCTCATTATCCTTGTCTGAAAAATGTCTGACTTGGAATTCTGCACCTTGTGGTCAGCGTGTCCAGAAGGGGGCAGTACACTTCTCAGTTCTCTAGGCTCCTAGAATGACAGTGATTTGAGCCTTTGAGCTTTTCAAAGCGGTTTTCCTTTGCAAGGTTGTAGCAGTAGTTCTTCTGGCCCTGCTCACTTCCCTCTGCATCATTTCACAAAGGTCTTCCCAGGTGTTTCCAAAATACCCCATTTTGTCCTTTTCCATTCCATTTATATACTATAGTTGGATCTTCCATTTTCCAATTGTGTTCCCCTTTCAGTTTCTAAGGTTTGGATCTTACACACAGAACTGCTGTAAATATTGCTGGGCCATAAGCCCATTCCCTCTTTGTTGGAGGCAGCTGGGTAGCCCAGTAGCTACAGCGTTGTACCTCTAAGTCCTTTGCCTCTTTCTTTGAGGCAAAGGACCACTAGTGGTTCAGTTGGGCCAAAGGATATGCACACATCAGTGACTCTGAGGCATAGTTTCAAATTGCTTTCCAGAATGACCAGCCCCATTCACAGTACCCCCAGCAGTGCATTAGTGGGCCTGTTTGCCAGCACTTTCTCCAACATTTCTCATTATTTTCCTATCTTATCCCTGTGTGTGTGTGTTGGAACCTTAGACTTGCTTTAGTTTGTATTTTTCTAAATATGAGTGATTTGGAGAATTTTTCATACTAATCTCTGCAGGAAATAGACACCCTAGTTCCCAGATTTGAGGTTGCTCTTGGGAAAGCTGTCAGACGGTACAGCAGGCTGGCTAGGGGAGAAGCTCAGTCAAATGACCATCCTATAAATCTGGCTCTCTCTGAAGGGAACTTGGCCTTTGGTCAGGCCAGTGTAGCACTATTCCCACTTAGAGATGTTTTTGCTTTTCTAAATAACCCATAATGACACTGCAGATTCTCAAAAATTCACAATTTTTAGACATTGCTTTTTGTATCACGTATAGCTTCCTTTCATGCCCACAGAAATGATAAGATGGACTGCATGAAATCATCTTGGAATTACTTTGTGTGTTCTCATTCCAGTGGGATACTCCCAATAGAATGTAAGCTGCTCCTTCTACTTCTTTTTAAATAGCTTTCATTGATATTTCCACAATGCCTTATATTTAACAGATCCTGAGTCAAAAATAAAAAGACTGACAAGTACTTTTTACATTAATCATAGTCATAGCTGAGAACCCATGAAGATTTTTGCAGCAGAGCAGGGTCTGATTTTGAAGGCATTACCCTGTGAAGAACTTAATTCCTATATAACTTTATTTCCATTGAAGATATAATCTATCAGAATCACACATTCATTGTTACTCTTTAAATAAAATTAAGGTTTGAACATAATCAATAAATCTTTTAAAATGTTTATTACCATCATTAACAAACATGAACACTTTCCTGTAGAAAGAAGAACAGGAAAATTGAACTGTATCTAAAATTCTGTTTCTCCACTATACCCAGCTGGGTTATTTTCAAGGTGTATTTAACAAGGAAGATCCATCACTAGGCTCCTCTGTTTCCTCTTCTGAAATTCCTTCTATTCTCTTCTGCCTTTTGATGATTCCTTGATGCTTTCTTTTTTTTAATTTTATTTTAATTAATTTATTGAATTATCAACAATCACTTCCATAAGCTTTTGAGTTTTAAATTTTTCTCCCCTTCCCTTCCCACTTCCCTCCCCAAGACAGTTTGCAATCTGATATAGGCTATACCTCTATATTCCTATTAAACATATTTTCACATAAGTGATGTTCTAAGTAAGAATTAGAACCAATAGGAGGAACTGCCAGAAAGAGGAAACAAAACACAACAGAAGAAGAAAAAATAGCAAATAGTACACTTCAATCTGCTTTCAAACTCCATAGTTCTTTCTTTGGATGTGGATAGCATTTTCCATCCATTAGCCTTTGGAGGTGTCTTAGATCCTTGTATTGCTGAAAAGGGTTAAGTTTATAAATATTAGTCACAGCACAACATGGCTGTTATTTAGTACAACATTCTCCTGGTTCTACTCACTTCAGTCAGCATCAGACCATCCAAATCTTTCCAGGTTTTTCTAAAGTCAGCCTGTTCATCAATTCTTATAGCACAGTAGGATTCCATTATATTCATACAGCACAACTTGTTCAGCCATGCCCCAATTGATGGGCATCCTCTCAGTTTCCAATTCTTTGCCGCCATAAAAAGAGCTGCTATAAATATTTTTGTACATGTGGGTCCTTTTCCCATTTGTATGATCTCTCTGGGATATAGCCCTAGAAGTGCTATTGCTGGGTCAAAGAGTATGCACATTTTTATAGCCCTTTGGGCATAGTTCCAAATTGCTCTACAAAATGGTTGGATCATTTCACAACTCCACCAGCAATTCATTAGTGTTCCAATTTTCCCACATCTTCTCCAACATTTATCATTTTCTTGTTTTGTCATGTTGGCCAATCTGATAGGTGTGATGTGGTACCCCAGAGTGCTTTTGATTTGCGTTTCTCTAATCAATAGTGATTTAGAGCATTTTTTTTCATATGACTATAGATGGCTTTAATTTCTTCATCTGAAAACTGCCTGTTATTATCCTTTGACTATTTATCAATTGGGGAATGACTTGTATTCTTATAAATTTGATTTAATTCTCTATATACTCTTTCTGTAGAGTTAGAAAAGACTGGAAAATCAGGGTGCTTCCAGGAAGACTATAGAGTCCAGTGGGGTCAAGTAGGGTGGGGATGTGACCCTTGAGAAATCAAAGGGTTGGGTTTTTTCCCCACTATGTCTCTTTGAGGATCTTTTAATCAGATAAAGAAATCTGCCAAATAAAGAAATGTCTTACCAACTTGAACATCAAGTTAAGAGTGATGCCACTTTAAAGAAACAAAGATTTAGCCTTTTTTATAAAAAGGTAAAAATACAGTTGAAGGCGGGTTAATAGAAGTCATTATATTTCTGCTTTTCCCCACTCAGGTGTAGCTTCAAAATAGTAGAGCTAGATAATTCATACACCAAAAAGTGGGCATCTGAGCCTTCGACCAATTTAAGTCAGATATGCCTGGAAGATGTATCTTCAGGTACAATTCTAGAAAAGGACTTCACTGAGCAAGAACTTGCAACCACCAATTCATCCAGGTGCCCTTCCCAAGCAGGTGGGCCTAGTCAGGAAGCTGGCCCAAGCATTGGCTGCTTCCTTGAGAAGGGGAGTGCGGCTTCAACCACTGATGCTGCTTGTTTATATAGATGTGGCATTTCCCAAAGTCATCCTTTTATCTCTTCCCAAACTGTGAGACCATCAACTGAACTTCAGCCTGGTGCCTTCCCCAGGCCAGTGTCCCAGGAAGCTCCAGCCAGTGGGCATCTTCCTGGGACATGTAGGGAGCCCAAGGGCAAGAGAACTATAACACACACATTGCTCCTTTTACGGAGCAATGAAGCCACTGCTGCAGAATTGGGAACAAGGCTGGACAGTGAATCATTTGTACTCAAAGGATCACCCACTGCTTTTTCAATGCGCAGAGGAGCCCCCACGTCAGTTGCAGTAGCCATATGTCCAACAGAATTGTCCCCAGCAGCCTTACCCCAACCAGCCATCAGTCCTGCAGCCCTTAGTGCCCCAGGCTCCCACCTTTCATTACTACCTTGTACCTCATCTCAAGATCAGGCACAGAAGCTTCAAGACGGGAAACTGCCACCACCATTGGTGAGAGGGGAAGAGCAGTCATGTGAATTGTTCTCTGCTTTTAACCAACAAGAACTGCATTGCATGGATGCATCTAAGAGAACTGTTGGGCTTCAACATTAAAAATGTTTAGGGCCTTGAATACCAGGGTAAGCAGCTCGGTCAGAAGATCCCTATACGTGGAGACACGGACAAGACTTTAGAGGTCAGCGGATCCTACTCTTTTCTACAGATGAGCAAACTCAGGCCAGAGTACTTAATTGACTTGCCACCAGGTTGAAAGACCCTTTGACTCCGGATGCACTATTCTTCTTTCCTGTCTCTGTAAGAAATGAGGAGTGAATGTAAGTTTGGCAATTGGGGGTGGAGGGACAGAGATAGGAGGGGTGACATTATTCTTTTCCAGAGTCAAGCATGGTGTATTGGATAGGTGCTGAGTCAGGGGGTCTATTTAGGAGGCTATTGCCATAGGAAAGCTACAAGCAATGAAAAACTGAATCGGCCAAGAAGTAATAGGAACAGAAAAGAAGGAAGAGAGGCAAGGGATGCTATAGAGACTTGAGGACAGATTTTCTGGAGTACTTGTAGTGAAGGAAGAGGAAGAAAAGGTAGAAGGAATGGGCCAAGAAGGGGAGAAGTCCATGTTAGGGTAAACAGGGGAGGGGAGATTAAAAAAGGCCCAGTTGTGTCTACTGTTCCAAATAGGCCAATCTGACAATCTCTCAAAGTATTTATTCCTAATTTGATCTAGTAAGGGGAAGAAATGTTCCTGTCACTCTCCAAAACTTTTCTTCCCTTTTCTCCTAGAACAGGTTCCTGCTTCATGGAGAAGCAAACAAAAATAAATAAATAAATAAATGAAAAGTAAACAGAGTATTTAGCCAAGAACAGCTTCGTGTTCTTATCAACTATTTTGTAAGGAACCAGTCTCCTGGTATAAGAGGAAGGGGAAAACTGACTGCAAAGATCATGACTGAGTTTAAAATACAGGTGAGTGGAGAGCTGATGCCTCAATAAAACATGTGAGCTGTGTGGGTCTGTAATGTTCTGTGACAGGCAGCATGAAGGCAGAGAGAATGCCCAGGCAAAGTCATTGATCAATTTGACTGGAGAATGGAGAAGAAAGGGGGAAAGGCAGGTTAGTTCAAAAGTGTTTGGGGAGGGGAAAATAAAATGGTGAAAAGGCAGGGACTTGCCCAAGCTGTTATCACAAGGATAAAATAAAATTGAGATCAAGCTAATGGACATCATTCCATTTCTTCTCCTCACTTAGATGTCATGTCAAAATGGACACACTAGACAATCTACACAATCCCAAAAACAGGCATCTGAGGTTTCCACCAGCTTGGTGAAAATGGACATGCCTAGAAAATGTATCTCCAAGTCCAATCCTGGAAGAGGACTTCTCTGAAAATGAGCTGTCACCACCAAATACATCCAGGTCTCCATCCTGGGCAGGTGTGCCTTTTCAGGAAAGGTGCCCAAGGAGTACCTGCTCCATAGGGAGGAGGAACACAGCTTCAACCACTGAGCCTGCTTGCTTATATGGATATGGCATTTCCCAAAGACATCACCTTGACTCCTCTCGAACCCTCAGACTGTCAACTCCGCTTCAGTCTCGTGTCCTCCCCAGGCCAATGTCCCAGGGAAGCTCCAGCCAGTGTGCATTTTCCTGGGCCCTGTAGGAAACAACAAGACCAGAAAATAAAACACACCCGCCCACACCCCTCCTTTTGGAGGACTGAAGCCACTACTCTATGGTCAGGAGCAAGGCTGGGCAACTAGACAGTGGTACTCGAATCATCACCCATTGCCTTTTCAGTGTACACACCAGCCCACCTCAGCTGCAGCAGCCACCAGCTGTGCTGCCCTCATTGCCCCAGCCCCCCACCTCCCAGGTATAGAAGCTCATCTCTTGTCTGAATCAGTCACCACCTGCACATCAAATCCAGATGCAGCCATTGCTGATGGGAGAAGAGGAACCATGTGAATTCTTGCCTTCTTTTAGCCAGAAAGAAGAACTGCAGCCCATGAAGCCAGTTACCATGAAGCTGGGCTTGGGTCTGTACTGCTTTTGCCTGGTGAAGATGTGACTGTCCTCCCAGGGACGTCTCGATTCCCCCCTAAGAGGTCTAAGCTGCTTCCCAGGGACATCTGGATACCCACCAGGAATATCTAGCTGGTTGATCACTTGGGAGATGTGACAGAGGCACCAGATCCCAGTCTGACTAGCTGAACTGCCTACATGGCTTATTGGTTTTGCTAAAAGATGAATTCTTAAGTAATTTGAAAAATAGGGATTTTTTTGCCATTATGTAACAGTCACCATAATATAATCTATCTTCCTTGTCAATAATAATAATAATAGCTAACATATAGACAGGGCTTATTCTTTGCCAGGTCCTGTACCAATTACTTTATATTTCTGAACTCATTTGATTCCCATAACAATCCTAGGAAGTAGGGGCTAGTCCTCTCCTCATTTTACAATAAGGAAACTGAGGCAAACAGAGGGTAACTGACTTTCCAGGGTCACACAGTTACTAAGTGTACAAGGACATATTTCAACTGGGGTCTTGCTGACTCCAAGCAGAGCACTCTACCCACAGGGCCACCTATCCCCTCTCTAAGGGGTTAGTGTAGTATGTGGGTGCTTGAACATTCCCAAGGCCAAGCTGAATGGTGGGATAGAATGGTGATTTGTTTTGGATTTTGGTCGTTTACTTTCTGCTCTGCAGGAGCAATATTTATTTCAGGGTTAAGCTAGGGCTTCAGTAAACAAAAAAGCTCCCAAAGGTTACTAACCTCAGGGACCCCAGGCTACCCCAGCTGCAGAGAAAGTGCTGACCTGCTTTTGAAAGAGGGAGTTCCCCAAGAGCCTTCATTCACCAACCAGTAAAATGTCAGAGTAGGAGTCATCTAGAGCCAAGCACTCTATCAGGGTACTGGAAAAAAACAGATACATAGAGAACATGAAACATGCGCATGTGGAAAAAAGAGTTATATTGAAAAACAAAAGGTAAAAACTTGGTACAGAAAATACCTCAGCAGGTGGGACTGGACCATTCCCCATGTCTCAGAGTCCACACAAAAAAAAACAAACTGTTAGAAATCAAGACCGGGCAATGAGAGTTGTACTCAAACCATTTCCCTGGGATGATGTGAAGTACTCAGACTTGTGTTATCAAGGCCATTGTTGAGCCTCATTGCAGGATATAACTAATATAGAAACAAGATTTGCATGACTTCTGTGCAATCTATATCTAATTGCTTGCCCATTCAAGAAGGGGAAAGGGAGGGAGGGAGAAAGGATTTGAAACTCGAATTTTTTTAAAATTTTTTAAATGAAAGCTTACAAAATTTTTACATGTTCTTGGGAGGGATTTTGAAATCCAAAATTTTTAAAAATGAATGTTAAAACATTCTATGTAATTGGGAAATATTTAATGAAATAAAAATAGTTGTTTTTTTTAAAAACTCAGTATGTTAGGAGAAAAGATTGGGGCCTGTGTAAACTGCTGGATCCTTCCCAATAACTAAAAGATAGTCTGGAACTAAGAGTGTGCATCAGTGTGTCTACACATTTTTGACTTGTTCAGCAAGGCAAGTCTCTAAATGGGGAAACAATAATAGGGACAGCTGGATCAGGGAAGTCCCCACTTTAGGTTGTAGTGCACAAGTAACTTCTCATGATTTTGAAGCACCTAACTGTCCTCATGCCCACAAAAGCAAGCCAAGGTGGATGTATTCTAGGACTCTCAACCATCTGTTTTTACTTTGCTTGTGTCCCCAGGATTGAACACTGTAACACAAGAGGCTCCTAATAAATACTGCTTAGATTGGTATTAAGTACAAAAGGCTCTATAGGTTGGGAGGTGGGAATAGCTACTCTTTAAAAGCTCTGGATTATGACCCATCACACTCCCAAACTGCCATTGTTCTGACCCACCAAGACCTCTACTAAATCAAAGATCTGCTAGATCTACCCCAGAGATCAAAGAAAGGAGAGGAATCGTACATAAAAAATATTTAAAGGTTTTGTTATAACAAAAACCTGGAAGCCAAGTGGATGTTCATTACTTGGTGAATGGTTGAAAATATTGTGGTATGTGAGCATAATTAACTATTACTATGCTACGAGCAACGTCAACAGGGACTATTGTGAACAACCTGGGATAACTTAAAGGGACTGAGGCTGAGTAAACTGAGAAGAACCATAAATCCAACACTGGAAAACAACTGTGGAGGACTCAAGAACCATGATCAAACCAGTGAACAGTCACTGCAGAAGACCAGTGCTTCTCACCTCTTGGCAAAAAAAGATGAAGAATGAGGCATGTATGTTCAAACAAGGACCAGTTGTGGATATGTTTCTGGTGATCAACTCATTTGTGAGAGAAGACTCTTACCTTCAGAGGGAAGGAGGAAGCCAACTGTAATAGTGGTGACAGAGAAAGAGGAGACCAGTCCTTGGACCATGTGCTACCACTAGGGTTGGGTGAGCTCTCTTCTAAGTGGGCAGCTATGGTTATCCATTTTATATTCTCTTCCAGAATCTTCCAGAAGCAAGCCCACCAACCTCAATGTTTGCATGTGCTTCCAGGACTGGACTTTCATTGACTAGTCCCTCCCTTCAGAATTTGTATCATTTCATATGTATTTCATATTTATTCACTTGTATACATGCTGGATCCTGTCATCATATTGACAGCTTCCAGCGTTTTCTTTAGCTGTTTCCTGTGTCTGGAATGTTCTCCCTCCTCATCTCTGCCTCTTGGCTTTGTTGGCTTCTTTCAGGTCCCAACTAAAATCCCATTTCTCCAGGAAGCCTTTCCTAACCTCTTAACCCTTGAGTTTTCTCTCTGTTGATTATCTCCCATTTATCTTGTACACCTTATTTGTATATATGTGTTTGTTTGCTGTCTCTCTCATTAGACTGTGAGCTCTGTGAGAGTTCTTTTGCTTCTTGTTGTATCCCTAGGGTTTGACACAATGCCTGGTACGTAGAAGGTGCTTAATAAATGTTTATTGACTAAAGGGAGGGCTTCTGTTTTTGCTGTGTAGCCTCAGTTCCAGAATGGTGTCTGACACCTTTTTTTGGACTTGATCCTTACAAGCAACTTTCTTTATCAATGCAGACTGGCACCCTTTCTGCAACCTAGTCTTCAAATTGCCTCGTACATCATAGGTGCTTAATAAATGTTTGTTAAATTTGTCATTGAATAATTAAATTAATTGGGTCAAATGAAAGCAAAAATCTGGCGCTAAGAAGGCACTAACCTGGACCAGAAACTCAGTGAAATCAGACAGGAACCACAAGAATGGGTCGAGGCCACAAAAAAGTTGGGGAATGTCAGGAGAAAATGGGTTTGGCTGGAAGGAGGCAGCAAGGTGGTGCAGTGCTTCAAGAAGACCTGAGTTCAAACTCACCTTAGACACTTACTAGCTGTGTGACCCTGGACAAATAATTTAACCTCTGTTTGCCTCAGTTTCCTCATCTATAAAATGGGGTTAATAATTGCATCTACCTCCCTGGAGTAAGTCTAGAAGTAGACAATGTTTGTGAAGTGCTGTATAAAGGTAGTTATTATTAAAGGACTCACAGCTCTATGAGCCTTGTCTGACAGTATCAAAAGTCTCTTTTCTGATTATGCAAACTTCAAGGTTGATGTCGAATGTTTAAAGTAAGATGGAATAAAAAAAAAAATTTATCAGTGCAACTGATGACTCCTTTATGACTCCAGGGGACTGATGAGAAAGTTTGTTTGTTAACCACCTTTTAACAAAGTGGGAACAGACTCAATGGGCAGAATGAGGCCTACATTTCTGAATATGAAGAGAAAAAGACATACCTCTTTACATTTAATGCATGGAAAACTCAAACTGATTCCTGCTCCCTCCTTTCACACAATAATATTATTTTCAATTGTACTACTTTATTTAAAGAGTATTGAAGCTTTTCTCCTTAAAAAAAAAAGTACAAGAAATAGACTGAAAACTGAAAGAAAAACCACATGGATTGGACTAGAATCAGGGATGGGGAACCTGTGGCCTCGAGGTCACATGTGGCCTTCTAGGTCCTTGGGTGAGGCCTTTTGACTGAGTCCAAGTTTTACAGAACAAATCATTTTATTAAGGGGATTTGTTCTGTGAAGTTTGGATTCAGTCAAAGGGCAGCACTTGAGGACCTAGAGGGCCACGTGTGGCTTTAAGGCCACAGGTTCCCCACCCCTGGACTAGATGATCCCTTTACAACTTCTAAATTCTATGAAGTAGGCCCAAGGCTGAGGTATTCAGGGTGTAAACAGTATATGCAAAGGCAGGGATATAATAGGATGGAGGGGATGGGAGGTGTCTTTGGGGCTAGACTTAACAGTCAGCAGACACCGGGGTTTGAACACTAGCTCTTATTCATTCTAATTGTGTGACCCTGAGAAAGTCTCCTCTCTCTGGATTTCAGTTGAATTTTGACCCTTCAATAAAGCCCTGATGTCATTAATGTAGTCACTCTCACCACTGGTACACTTCAGATTCCATCCATGCTCTCCTGAATAAGGTCCCTCCAGAATGTCAGTCAGCACCTTGGAGCAAAGTCTGATTTACACCTTCCTGGGTGTGACTCTCTAACCAACAAGGGTTTGTATCTAGTCTAGTCTACAAGAAGCAATTCATGGTTGTATCTTGGGTAAGTTGTGTCAAAGAATGCACAGCACCAGAAAATACCACAGCAGCGGCACAGTCACCCTATGGCCTGGATTCCTGGAACTGGGGCTGGTCTACAGACTGGGCTAACTCAGTGTTCTGCCATATTCAGGACCAGGTCACAAAGCTGAGTGACCTACCCTTCTCTAAGGATAAGGGATAATCATGAAACTTTTGAGTGTGGACTCATTCTTAGAACTAGGTTCTTTTGTTTCTATGCTACTGAATAAATTACTAGTTCTGTAAGGGCCTTCTATTTCAGTTCCTAGGTGCAAAGTACTGGTTGCCCAGCCCTAGCTCAATCCTAGTGACAATTACTTTCAATCTAAACTGGTGTGTCTCAGTTAGATGGTATGACACTGTAAGGAATATTAGATTAAAAAGTATAGACAGATCTGGGAATTGAATCAGAGTTTTACATTGTGAAATCTTCTCCAGGTTGGCATTGTGCCCTGGGTGTCTTTGAGAGAGGCAGAGATGAATGGTATATACCAGTTCTGTGTCTGAGGGGAAGAGGCAGGAGCTCAGAACATCCTGCTACACCAGCAGTTATAAAGACTGGACTTGAGCCCTCCGGAATCAGTCAGCATAGCAATCTTCTGCCCTTCCACATTTTAAAATTGCATGTGATTGATTGTATAGGTACAACCTATATCTGATTGCTTACCATCTCCGGGAGGAGGGTGAGGAGGAAGGGAGGGAAGGATAGAATTTGGAACTCAAAACTTAAAAAAAATATTAAAAATGGTTTTAACATACAATTGGGGGAAATAAAATATATTTTAAAAAATTTTTAATTGCATGGGATTTCTTTCTAGTATCTTTCATAATCCATCTGTGGAGACAGGTAGCAAACTGACAAAAATCACAGTTTCAAATATATTAAGGATAAAATGGAAATAGTGGAGTTCATTTTAAAAGGTCCTGCCATACTGGAAACTTATTGACAGCTGTTGAAAGTGACTGATGTACTATGCTAGGTTTCCAGCAAATAATCCACATTGCAATTTAAGTCAGGAATAGAGGCATGTTTCTTGTATAATCAACACTAAATTCATCATATAGTCTATAAAGTGCCAATGAAATGTGTAAGTATATGAATGGATTTTTAAGATTTAATACTCAACAAACAAATACAATTCAACAAACATTTATTAATCCCTGTTGTATACAAGGCAACATGCTAAACACCAAGGATACAATGACAATGACAAAGTGTATCTATAAATAAAATTCACAGAAGAACAAACATAAGCCACTAGAAATTTCTTTCTTTTTTTGGGGGGGGGGGGAAGGGGTCCAGAGCTGTGATCTCATCAGTGTGGGGACCTTCCAACATGAAAACTCCCTCCACTGATGGACACTAGCAATTCTTCCACAACTTACAATCTTAGAGAATCATATGGGACTCTGAGAGGGGATGTGACTTGCCCAGGATGATACAGCCCATATGGGGCAGAGGCAAAATTTCCAAGGCTGGCCCTCTATGCACAAGACCATGCTGTTTCTTAACAGAAGATCTCTCTCAATGTAGGCAAATCCTGCAGGGAGGTGGGTGTCACCCTCCTCCCAATTTTTCTCTCAGCACAGACATCGTGGGGATGGCTTCATGGGTTGAGCAGTGATGCTCAGGGTAAGAGCTAATGCTCTTCTCTACACATGCACAAAGGACAAAGACTTCTTTTTAAGGACGTGGACCAAAGGAGCAACTGAGGCAAGCCCAGGAGATGGCAGCCGCCTGCCGCCTTTCTGCTTCTCTCTCCGTTGAAGCCGAGATTTATATTTCATAGTTTCTGAATTTCCGCAGCAGCTCTGAAGGGGTGTCTCCTGACCAGCGAAAACGCAGGTGCCAGCAGTTTGTATCTGAAAAGCCTTTAAAAGAGGGAAATCACTTTTAGAAATCAAAGATAGGGAGGCCAAGCTTTCAAGAGGAGAGTCAAAAAACCTCTCGGTTGGTTGGGACCTTGGGGGTCATCTGGTCCAAGCTGGGCCTAAACAAGAATCCCTACTACATCCTACCAAAAGCCTAATGCCCTCCGGTAAGGGGAACTGCTCACCTGGAGAGGCAGCCTGTTTGGGATAACATTAATTTTGTATTAATTACTTAATTTTTCCTGACATCAAACCTGTGCTTACTTCTCTGAAGCTTCTGTCTGTTTGTTCCTACTCCATATGATGACAGATCTCCATCTGGAAGAGACCTCAAGGGCTGGCCAATCCTGCCTTCTTCATGGACAGATGAGGAAACCTCCCCAAGGACACACAGGCAGTACGTATCAGGGGAGGGATTTGCACCCAGGACCTCTGCCTCCAAAGTATCATCCTGCCTTCCCATGGTCTTTGAGGCCAAAAAGAAATTGAACCTGTCTTCCACACGAAAGCCCTGTCTCCTCTTACCCAGGCTAAACATTCCCAGTTCCTCCCATTGATCCCAATGGGACATGACCCTGAGTGCCTTCCCCATCCGAGCTTATCCAAGCTTGTCAGTGTCGTCCCTAAAATGTGGAAGAATATAACAACATGTCACTACAACAACTGAAATGTCAGACAAGTAGAGGTCAGGATGAATTACTGCCTATTCATTAAAACAGTCCCTTGGGCTCATAACTAGGACCCAGGGTCTAGCTGATGGGAGGACCCCAAAGGATTTCCAATACTAGGATCCGGCTAGAGCATGTGAAATCGGGAAATATGACCAAACTCCAGCAGTAAAATGCTAGAGTTTTGGTCTGTAGATTACTGGTCTGGAGATCTGCATTCAAATCCTATCTCTGACCCTCGATTCATGTTCCTGGAAAAGTCATTTCTCCTCTCTGAGCCTCAGTATTCTCATCTGCGAAATGGAGATGCTAAACCAACTTGCACTGCCTACCTTATGGTGTTATGAAGAGACCATCATACCTTAAAGCATTACAGAAATGTGATGATCAAGGGAAATATGAAATATAGTTAGTTTTTCACAACATGACCACTACAAAAGTGTTTTGCACAACTACACATGTATAACCTGTATCGAGTTGCTTGCATTTTCAATGAGGGTGGGCGGGGAGGGAGGAAGGGAGAAAATTTGGAGCCCAAAGTATCAAAGAACACATTTTTTAAAAAATTGTTTTCACATGCAACTGGGAAATAAGAAATACAGGAAATGAGGTATAGAAATCTATCTTGCCCTACAGGAAAATAGAATAGGAAGGGGATAAGAGAAGGGAGGGAGAGATAGAAGGGAGGGCAGATTAGGGGAAGTGGTATTCAGAATGCATGCCATCTTGGGGTAGGGGAGGGACGAGATGGGGAGAAAATTTGGAACTCAAAATCTTGTGAAAGTGAATGTTGAAAACTAAAAATAAGTAAGTTTTTTAAAAAAAGAAATGTGATGATCAGAACTGTAACTAGGATGAAATGTGCCCTCAGTTGAGGGGATTGGGTAGATGGTGGAGGGGTGGGCAGAGACCTCAGTATATTGACAACAGGTCACTGTTGGAAAGGTAATGCCCCCACATTCAAGAACAGGGAGGGGCAGGGAAGGAGCTCAAAATTCCTACCATCACAAGGTTGTCGAGACTCCAATTCCATCATTTTACAAATGAGATAACCGAGACATAGAGCAGTTGAGTGATTTGTCCAGGGTCACGGAGCTAGTAAATGTCTGAGGCTGGATTTGAACCCAGCTTCAATTCTGGTATTCTACACACTGCACAACATTAGAGGTATAACATGGTATGGTGACTAAAGTGCTGGAATGAATCAGGAAAACCTTGGTTCAAACACTGCTTTAGACAATTCCTGTCTGTATGACCAATGGCCAAGTTATTTAGTCATGATGAGCCTCAGTTTCCTCCTCTGTAAAATGAAGCAGTTGAACTAAGCAATGTCTGTGGTCACTTTAAGCACTAAATCTTTGCACCTATGATACAGGAGCTTACTACATTAATTATGTTGCTAACCCAGTGGGAAGCTCAGTTATTTCTATACAACAGAAGGCGAACCATCACTGTCATTAATGCCCTCTCAAGGTTGGTACTTATTAAATTTGGTACCAGTGAGCATAACTCCAGTCACTACACTGTAGTTAAAGGTCTGAGGAGGAGGAAAAGGTTCATCATGAAAGGCAAGTCCAATCTAGTCAATTTTATCTTCTAATAAAGTGTACGTTCCATCATGGGTTTTCACTACCAAACACAGCCTCAGAAACCTGTCAATTGTCAGGGAATCCTGGAAAGAAATTCAACATAGGACCAATTTTTATCCAAACATCACACAATATGAACATTGTTTACCCACCATTGACTCTTTACCCCTAGCAGGAACCTGGAAGGAAGGGTATTCTCATCAGCCCAGAGGTCAACATCATAAATCAGTTTGGATAGAACTCCCATTAAAAAAATATCTGAATTCATGCTGCAGGACTGAGTTTGGACAAAGCAGGGTGAGAGATGGAAACTGGAAGAAGTAGAAATGTACCTACAAATGCTGATCAGTGGAGGTGAGATTAAAAGCCCCTAGTACATCTGTATCCCAAAGAGATCAAAGGAAAAGGACCAATATGTACAAAAATATTTGTAGCAGCAATTTTTGCAGTGGCAAAGAATTGCAAATTGAGGGGATACTCATCAATTGGAGAATGGCTGAACAATTGTAGAATATGTTTGTGAGGGAATACTGTTTGTGCTGTAAGAAATGACAAAGAGTATGGTTTCAGAAAAACCTGGGAAGAACTATGTGAACTGAAGGAAAGTGAAGTGAACAGAACCAGAATAGTGTATACAGTAACAGCAATATTGTAAAGATGGTCAACTATGAAAAACTTAGCTACTCTAATCAATACAGTGATCCAAGACAATTCCAAAGGACTCATGATGAAAACTGCTATCCATCTCTGGAGAGAAAACTGATGATGTCTGAGTGCATGAATCATAGGGGTTTTTATCCCTTTATTTTTCTTGCTCATTTTTTTGGGCAACACAGCTATTATGGAAATGTTTTTCATGTCTTCACATGTATAATAGATAGCATATTGCTTATCTTCTCAATGGTCAGGGAAGGGACTGGAGGAAAAGAGAAAATTTGGAACTCAAAATAAAAAAGAATATTTTTAAAATGTTAAATTTTTTTAAAAAATTAAGCTCCTAGTACAGAGCTTTGCACACTTTTGGTCTGGAAAACCAAATCTGATTGTATTGCTGTGGGGAACTCACAGGATGGAAACTCCCCTCTTGATGAAATTGGCCACTCAGCTTACAGAGCTCCCCAGGGCACTGAGAGGGTAAGCGATTTGCCCAGTATCATACAACCAGGAGGGTCAGAGGAAGGACCTGAATACAGGACTTCCTTACTCTATCCACTATGCCAAGCTCTCATCCTACACATGCTTTATAGACCAAGATATTCATTGCCACACTTATGGCATTAGCAAAAAATAAAAAATAAAAATGGAAACAACATAGGTGTCCATAGGTGAGGGAATACTGAATATCCTGGCATAGGAATATAATGGAATATTACCACACCATAAAAGGTGAGGAATTCAGAGGTACATGCTTGAGCAAGTCAAAAATTGTGGAGACTGGGGGAGGGGAAGGCAAGAATACAAGAACAACATAAATAAAAATACCACCAAAAAAAATTAAAATTTGGATCAAAAACAATGGCCAAACCTGGCTCCTGATATTTTTAAAAGAATTTTTCTCCTCTCAGCAAAGAGGTGGGGGACCACAGGTGCAGAGTATTATATAATCTGTCAGACCTTATAATAGTTTATTCTGCTTAATTGTTTTTTGTTTTGTTTTCTGTTTGTTTTTTTATTTTATTTTATTTTATTTATTTATTTATTTATTTTTTGCAAAGGAGAATTCTGAGCAGATGGTATTGGGAAATGTCTGTGGCATGAAGATTGTGCTTTCAAAGGGAATAAGTACAAACTTCAGACTACATTGCATGATACACACACATTTCAGTAACCGTTTTCCATACTTTTCATTTTTACCAAAGAGCTCAAATGAGATTGAGGATATTGGTGTGGCAAACTGCCACAGCAGATGTCAAGCACCTGGAAGTAGCGATTATAAAAGGCACCAGAAAGTGATAGAGGAGAAACCATCGACAAGCTCTATAAAATCTACTTGAGTGCTTTTTTATTTCTTTGAATGCTGGGGCCATGAAAACTATTACATTGCAAAGAAACAAGATTCTCTGCAATTATGCAGAGGACATGCTGGGATTGAGCTCTGTGCCTCTCACAGCAGAGAGGCTCTATTTGAAAGACAGCAGGAAAATGGGGGTCAACATAAGCTTCCACAGAATTCCATCATTCTCCAGATCTGCCCTATAAAAGAAAGACACCCTTTATGTTTCCACTCCCATCCAAATCCAGGCTCAATTATCACCTCCTATGGAAAACCTTTGGGCATCTAGGTGGCTCAGTGGATAGAGTGCCAGGCCTGAAGTCAGGAAGACTCATCTTCCTGAGTTCAAATCTGGTCTCAGACACTTTCTAGCTATGTGACCCTGGGTAAGTCACTGAGAGACTAAATGATTTGTCTAGGTTCACACTAGAGCCGGTATGTATCAGTGATAGCAGAGACTAGGGGTAAAACATTGCAACTCAGTTGTCAGGAAGACTTCAGTTCAAGTATCATTTGTGACTGAGAAACACATCTGGCCAAAAATGTCTCCTTTTTCCCTTGGTTGAACAAAATGTCTATGTGGTTACGTAAATAATGTGTCTGTTTCTTTCTTTTCTTTTTTTTTTAACCTGATTTGTGATTTCATTAGTGCAAGAGCTCCCAATGAAGAATTTGTTCTGCCAACACAGATCAGCCCCTGATAAGCAAGGGATAGCTTTAGAGAATTGTCTGGGGCTTGGAGAGAGGTCAAGTGATTTGCCAGGATCACACAGGCAATATATGGCAGAGATGAGATTAAAACCAATATCTTCCTGACTCTGAGGTCACCTTCTCTGCCTACTCCATCACATGACCTCACTTTCTTACAAATTCTAATTACAAAGCTCTCTCTCAAAATTTATTATCATTATAGGGCAAATGTTCTTAAGCTCAACTAGGTGACATTGTTTTTTTTTAATATTTCAATATATTTGATTTCTTTTGTAGTTTTACCTTATTTACTTAAAAACATGATTCTGAAAAGGGTTCTATAGGCTTCACCAGACATCCAAGGCGGTCCATGACTCAAAAAAGGCTGAGAACCTCTTCTATAAGGGGACAGGGATTGGAGCCTTGATTCCATAGGAACAGAAAAATCTTGGGTGAGGAAACTTCCTCTACCAAGAACCTCTGCGCCTTCTTGGAAACCTAGGGTCTTAAAGAATTGCCTAGAGTAGTGATGTCAAACTCAAGTAAAAATGGGATCACTAAATAGTATATAATGATCCCTGCAGGCTACAGATTGACTTAGAAAACCATATATGAACATTATCTATGTTCTATTGTATTTTTACTTATTTTGTTAAATATTTCCCAATTACATTTTAATCTGGTTGCAGTGGCAGCAGGCAGAGTCTTTGACACTTCTGGCCCAGAGCATTGACTTGTCTAGGGTCACATTTGATAGGCCAGGATGTGCCACAAGCAATATTTGAATCCAGATCTTCCTGACTTCCAGGCCAGCTCTATATCCACCACTGCCTTTCAATATCACCTTAAAGATGAAGAATAGGAAGAATACATCACCAGTGTATGCCAGGCATGTTCAATTTTTTTCCCCTTCTCTCCTCTGCAAATCCACCATGGCCAGCACTTACTTGAGGAGTCTGGGCTTCGTGGGGACCATGACTTGTCCAAGGTCTCAGGCTCTCCTTGCTCCTTTCTCTCTGTGGTGGAGCTCAGTCCTTTCTTGGTGATTTTTTGCTGGCTTCCTTCCTCATCTGTGAGGTTGTTGGCATCGGCTGGACCAGGTTCTTCCAGCATCTTCTCTTTCTTACTTCTGACAGCCCAGTGCATAGACTAGAAGAATTGAAACAAGAGATAAAGCTATGCTGTAGGTACTAGCCGTGTTTAAGGTTTCACTTAAGGTGCTTCCACTAACTTGATGCATGACCTTGATCCTTAGATTTGTTGTTCAGTCATGCCCAACTCTTCATAGGGTTTTCTTGGTAAAGATACTGGAGTGATTTCCATTTCCTCCTCCAGTGGATTAAGGCAGTCAGGGTTAAATGATTTACCCAGGGTCACACAGCTAGTAAATACCTGAAGTTAGATATGAACTCAGGTCCTCCTGACTCCAGGGCTGGAACTCTATCCACTGCACCACCTAGCTGCCCCCTCTAGAATAGCAGGCAACAAATCAGCTTAATTCAGCAAACACTGATTAACTATTTGGCATGGTGCTAGGCACAGGGGATATAAAAATGAGTAATGAAACTCTCTGCTCTCTCTGTTTATCATCTATTACTACTGCTGCTGCTGCTACTACAAGTAATAATAATAAGAATAAACAATAAACATTTACACAGTGCTTTAAGGTTTGCAAAGTGCTTTACATCCTCTCAACAAGCCCAAAAGGTAAGTGCTATTATTATCCCCATTTTACAGATAAAAAAACTGAGATTCAGAGAAAGTAAATTACTCTCTGTTCAGGTAATACTTCCTCGATAAAAAGAGTTCTTTCCCTCCTCCAATTTCCCTGGAATCCTTTTACTGGATTTTTCTTTATTTCTTTAGCTCCTTTCACTCCATTCTGTGTGTTACACACCCCCTATGACAGTACTCATTCAAGGCAGAATGAATGGAGTAGTGGACAGAACGACAGATCTGGATGTGAATCCTGCCTAAGCCACTATGATCCTAGACAAGTCATTTGACCTTTCTGGGACTCAATTTGCTCATCTGTGCAATGAGGATATTAAAACATCTAGCACTGACGTCACAGGTTTGTTGCAGGGTTTAGGTAAGATAATATCTGTGAAGTGCTTTGCAAACCTTAAAGCTCTATAGAAATGTGAATTATTATGATAAAATAACACTATTGTTTAACTGAAGTTTAATTGGTTACTAAAGAATCATTTCATTCCAAATATCCTTGTGGAACAATCATTGACCAACTTTAATTCCCCAACAACAGAGCTGAACAATGGCTTTCAAATATAAAACTGGTTATATGGATTGAAAAGAACCATCTGGAGTCAGCTAGATGGTTCAGTGGATAGAGCTGCAGGCCTCGAGTCAGAAAGACCTGAGTTCAAATCCAGTCTCAAATATTTACTAGCTATGTGACCATGAGCAAGCCACTTGACCCTGTTTGCCTAGGTTTCCTCATCTGTAAAATGAGCTGGAGAAGGAAATGGCAAATCACTCCAGTATCTTTGCCAAGAAAACCCCTGACAGGGTTAGAAAAAGTTGGACACAACTGAACAATGACAACAACTAAACTGTGGTATGCTGATGAAAAGGAATACCGTCACATTATAAGAAATGACAAATATGAAGAAAACTAGACTCAGGTTCCAAAAAAGATAAAAATCAACTGCACAAGTACAAAATGGAGATGTAACTAGCAGAAGTCCATCCTTAAAAAAGACCCAGGGGTCCCAGCGGACCACAGGCTCAATTAATCATCAATGTGATATGGCAGACAAAAAAATGACTAATCTTAAAGCTGCATTGAGAGCAATGGAGAGGTGTATAATGATTGTAAGAAGACTGTAGCATAGAACCAATGAGGAATATTCTTTCTGAAAAGGAACAGGAATAAAGGACATCATCAAGGAGTTATATGATGGGAAGAAAAGATTGTCTAATCATATGCTAAGAGCAAGAGTTGACAGACTGGTGATTAGAGATAGCTGGAGTGCTCCACAGATACCCTTACAATGTCAGTTGAAAGCAAGAGAGGCCTCCAGCATGTTGAATGCATTTAGCATTTACCATTTAGCATTTAGCAAAATTTAGGGAGTACACAAGATAGTGGGACAGTGGACAAGATGCAATCTGCATCACAGGAAGGAACTTCCAAATTGATGAGATCCCAGATCTATTTGAGTTTGAATGGCAACATGAACTCCAGAAGGGATAGTCCCACTATAGTCTGTGGGACTCAGGCAGAACTGAGTCTGGAGTGTTCTATCCAGTTCCGGGCATCATGCTTAAAAGGTATGTTAATAGACAGGGTTATATCCAGAAGAAGGCAATGAAGTGGTGGGATCATGCCATAAAATGCTCCATTGAAAGAATTGGAGATGTTTAGCCTAAAGAAGAGAAGACTTTGGAGACATGACTGTTATTCTCCAATACTGGAAAGGTTGCCTTATAGTTGGTTCAAAAATTCAACTTCAAAAGTATGAGATGGGCTCAGATTCTTAAAATCTAGCCACGGGCTTAGATTCCTTAAGAACCTAGCCAATGGCTCATAAATGCTCAGATTCCTTGGGAGTCTGGCCAATATGACAGATCTTTAATAAACCTTGTCTTTGGCTGAAAGAAGGCTTGGGTCAAATTCATTCAGACAGGACGTGCATGTTGTGATTTTGGGGTCCCAGCACCCCTAGCCCCTAAACCTCAATACTTTGGTGGCCTGTACGAGGAAGCTGCCTAACCCCAAGTTCTTCTCCAGCCAAGAATGGAAGGTATGTAAGCCTCCCCTCCTTCTTTCTTGCCCTGCTGTTGGGGTCACTCTTCAAGCACCCAGGAAGGCTTAGAGGTGCTTTTCAGGCAGACAGTTACAAGACTGTCTTACACTCAGCCTGACACTCTCAAGCTCTCAGTCCACTGGTTTGGTTCAAGGCCATAGACCATAGACCTGGCTACACCTTCCACAGCATAGAGGAGAAGGATGGACATCCTATCCAGAAGCATATGCCCAATTCTGTCAATTCTCTTGGCACTAGGGAATTGGGAAAATTGCAGGTGCTTTTTGGCCCTAAGACTTACTCCATTCCCTCTATACCCTTAAATCCTCCTTCATAGAGGTTACAGGGAAAAGTCAGAACAGCTAAAAACATCTTAGCAGATTCTGAAAGTTTTGTGATGGATCATTAAGGAGTTTTGAAACACCTCCTTACAAGCCTGGTCACTCTCTTCTCCCATTCACTTCCCTTGAGTCAAGAGGGTATCTGTTATTCCCTCTCATAGAAGAATTTCACTCACCCCCCACCCCACCCCAGAAGTCATCCTCTATAGTATAGTCCCCACTGGCAATGGCCTTGAGCCCTGGGGCAACCTTTGCCTGAAAGCATCACCCTGATTCGGCATATCCTGCTCAAGGTAAAGAAGCTAGCCTCTGAACTTGGGTAAGAACTCTCTTTTAAAGTTGTAGTTTTAACTGCTAATGATGAGATGTTGATTCTCTTTGTAAATTAATTTGGAAATGCATTTAACAAAATTGAAGTCACCTGATTGGTAATGGGTTTGTTTCAAGTTTCAAATTGGTGAATTTTTTGGATCAGTTGTCAAGCAACTTTTTCATAATTTGGTTACTGCTAAAATAATTTGGCTATTGTAAGTTGTTGTTTTAATGTGTAAACTTGCCAGAAAGCTTATTTGTGTTTTGTCTTGCTGAGAATTTGCAAGTATATAGAAATCATCTCTAATGATTGACTTTTTACATCAGGACAAATTTAAATTTGAGATGTAAATCCTGGAAAAGTTTTTCCTAAGCCGTGATTAGTGAAACTTGCTGTTTGAGGTAAAAGCTCATGGGATTTTATTTTGAGTTGTCTGATGGATCATAATAATCCAATAATCAATAATCAATAATCACCATCTGAGAGAAATGCCACAAGCTACTCACAGAGAATGTGATACAGGTGAGAAGTCTGCACTGGGAAAAGCTGAGAGGACAATTTTAGCCTTAGTCTAAGATGGGGTCCTCCTGGCTCAGTTTCCCCATTGTGTTCCTTTGAAAAGGAATATGACCTACCTGGCTCTTCCTGAGACTGGCTATGAGGTGGATTTCATACTGCATGGTTGGGAAATTGTGAATTATCTGAATCCAAACAGACCTAAGGATGTTTTATCCTGAAATATTTGGACCCTAAATCTAGTCCCTGCTTTATCTTTTTATAGCAAATTTCTATAATCAGAGCAAGTGGTCAGTAAAAGATCAATGCAAGTGTGTGACATCTTGCTGTTTTGACCTGAATGTATAGTCATTCAATACCCCCAAACAACTGAAATTAAGTCAGAAGCATCTTCAGTTTGATTTGGGGAGGAGAATTTCAATGATAATTGAAGTGAAAGTCAGTCTCTGGCATTCATTTGTATAATTATTGAACCTAGGGATGGCAAAACTTCTACCAGCAAAAGTGTTACTTAAACTTTAGAAAAAGTAACAAGATCAGATAATCCTGCAGGTTGAATGTAAATGATTTTAATAGGGCACTTACACTTTTACATCTCCCTATATCTGGGCCCTGCATTCTTTTCTGTCAGATTTGTGTCTTCCAGACTACAGGTCATTCACCTGCAGTTGGTAGCACTCCCTACCTTCCATCATCCCCTGGATGCAGCCTGTGCTGGGTTCTGATGAGGATGGGATCTGGACCCTAAAAAGGAAAAACTCTGGACTTTCCCACATGGCCAAATCTCTGGCATTCCCTGAGGCTATAATTCCATCAACAGGCCTCTCATTGTGACTAAACCCAATCTTCCAATTCTCTGTTACCCTTAACCTAGCCTAGCCCTCCATTGTCTTACCTCTCTATGTCCCCCAGCCATTTCCCACCCTTAATCCTAGCTAGGCTCCATTCTCCCTTGGCCAGGAGGTCCAGGTCCCAGGAGTTCTGCTCACCCCAGCTTACTGGCCACTCCCATCCAGATCTCCTTAGGCTCTTCCTCCCATCACCCCAAACTACTTGGCCACTCCTAGATCCCTCCCACAGTCTTTCTGTGTATAAGGTCCATCTTGTCTCTATTAAGGTGTTCAGATTCTTATAATCTAGCCACTACTCAGGTTTATACCTCACAAGTGCTCAGGTTCCTTAAGAGTCTGGCTAATAAGGCAGATCTTTAATAAACCTTGTCTTTGGCTAAAAGAAGGCTTGGGTTGAATTCTGCCAGGCAGGACCTGTGTGTCATGATTTTGGAGTTCCAGCACCCCTAAATCTCTAAACATCATCAGTTCCAGTCAATCTCTTTGGGATCCCCTCGAGGCAGGGACAGCTCTATGCCCCTTGCCAGCAGAAAGCAGTTTCAGAAGCCAAGACCTTCATACCTTACCCCAAAAGAATGTGGGTCCCATTTGTTTGAGGGGGAAATGATGGGGATGGAA
The DNA here is from genome assembly GCF_900497805.2 of Vombatus ursinus. Taxonomy (NCBI): domain Eukaryota; kingdom Metazoa; phylum Chordata; class Mammalia; order Diprotodontia; family Vombatidae; genus Vombatus; species Vombatus ursinus. The sequence continues at coordinate 6,748,489 of NW_020954625.1, read as the reverse complement.
TCTGGAACCCAAAAAGGAAAAACCCTGGACTTTCCCATCTGGCTAAATCTCTGACATTCACCTGAGGCTATAATCCTATCCCTACACCCAATCTCCCAGTTCTGTTCTGTTACCTCCCAATTGCCCCTGGCCACTTCCTACCCTTAATCCTATCTGGACTCCATTCTTCCTTTGGCCATGTGGTCCAGGTCTCTGGTTTTCTATTCACCCCAGCTTACTGGCCACTCCCATCTAGATCCTCCTTAGACCCCTCCTCCAGTCACCCCAAACTATTTGACCACTCCTAGATCCCTCCCACAGTCTTTCTGTATATAAGGTCAATCTTGTCAGATTCTTAAAATCTAGCCAAGGGCTCAGATTCCTTAAGAACCTAGCCAATAGCTCACAAATATTCAGAATCCTTAAGAGTCTGGCCAATATGGCAGATCTTTAATAAGCCTTGTCTTTGGCTAAAAATAAAAAAAAGTATGAGATGCTTGTCTCAGCATTCTGGAAAACACTTTAGGACCATAATGCCAAAATTATTAAATTCTGCTTACCGTTAGGCTCAGCGATACCACTACTGATCTTATACCTCCAATGAGATAAAAGCCAGAGAAAAAGGAACTATACATACAAAAACACTTGTTATTGCAAGAACTGGAAACCAAGTAGGTGCTCATCAAATGGGAAAAGACTGAATAAATTGTGATACACAAATGTCATGGAAGATTATTGGGCCATAAGAAGTTAGAATTTCAGAAAAACCTAGGAAGACCTACACAAGCCAATACAAAGGAAAGTAAGCAGAACGAAAGAACAATTTATACAATGTTGTAAAGTGTAACCATTTTGAAAGATTATATAATTCTGCTCAATGCAGTGACCAATTGTGGCTTCAGAAGACTGGTGATGAATCGGGTTTCCCACCTCTTCGCAGAGAGACAATAGCCTAGAAGTAAGGGGAGGCATATATTTTCAAAATAACCAGCGTGGTAGCTTGACTACATTTATTTGTTAAAAGGGAGAGTTTCTCGGGGAGGAGTTGGTGGGCAGTGAAAGTGATGTAAAAAAAGAAGAAAATAAAAGTAATATTAATGAAATTTTCTTAAAGGAAACATAAAGGAACACAGAGAAGCAGAGCAGTTTTGTTACCATCATGTTAAATTTATTATATACTTACAACAAACTGCATATAATAGAAATACAATTTCATATACAACCTTCTTTTTCTGTTCTTTTTTGTATATTGGAATATTCACATTTGTTGATGTTAATTTCATTAGAGAAAAGAAAAAATGTTCTATGTACAAAGTGAGAGAAGTATGACCAGATAGAAGTGCATTTGAAAAAGATCTAGTTTTAGTGGCCTGCAAGCTCAGTGTGAATCAGCATTGGAATATGGCAGCCAAAAAAGGGAATGTGGCCTTAGGCAACATTAAGAGAGGCATAGTGTCTAAAATGAAGGAGGTGATCATCCCTCTTTATGCTATCCAAATAAGAGCATATTTCTAGTACAATGTTCCCCACTGGTCACCACATTTTGTTCTAAAGTATTGCAACCTAAACCATCAACAAAAAACAAATAATCCAATAAAATGTGTATTTTATATAAACCCTCTAGAGATGGGGCACTAATGATGGGCCTCTAAAAAGCCCTGGACTTTCCCACATGGCCCAGGTCCCTGGCATTTGCCTGAGGCTATAATCCCTTGAACTGCCCTTGCATTGTGGTTTTGACTCTGCCCCAATCTCCAATTCTCTGTTACTTCTAATCTAGTGCAGCCCTTCATTGTCTGTGAACTCCAGATCACCTCTGGCTATGTCCCACCCTTAATTCCATCATTCTATCTACCTACGGTGGCCCGGTTCCTGCACTTCTCACTCCTGTTACCACTCAGTCACCCAAACTATTGACCACTCCTTGACCACTGTATGTGTGTCCATCTTGTCCCCATTAACGGCTCAGATTCCTTAAGAGTCTAGCCTGACTGTATTCTCATTACCAAGGCTCAGATTCTTAAAATCTGGCCAATAGCATAGAATCCCTAGGAATCTTGCTCACCCCAATCAGTGTTTTAATACACTTTGTCTCTGACTGAAAGAAAGCTTGAATTGAATTCATCTGAGGCAGGACCTGATGAGGATGGGATCTAGACCTCAAAAAGGAAAAACCCTGGACTTTCCCACATGGCCAGATCTCTGGTGTTCTCCTGAGGCTATAATCTCATCAAATGGCCTTTCATTGTGGCTACACCCAATCTCCCCTCCATTGTCTTACCTCCCTATGACCCTAGGCCATTTACCACACTTAATCCTAGCTAGGATCCATTGTCCAGGTCCCAGGAGTTTTGTTCACCCCAGTTTATTGGCCACTCCCATCCAGATCTCCTTAAGCCCCTCCTCCTGTCACCCCAAACTACTTGGCCATTCCTAGATCCCTCCCAACAGTCTTTCTGTATATAAGGTCCATCTTGTCTCTGTTAAGATGCTCAGATTCCTAAAATCTAGTTTCTGCTCAGATTTTTGCAATCTAGCCAATAGTCCACAGATGCTCAGATTCCTTAAGAGTCTGGCTAATATGGCAAATCTTCAATAAATCTTATTTTTCTTTCTTTTTTTTTTAAAGGCAATTGGGATTGAGTGACTTGCGCAGGGTCACACAGCTAGTTAAGTGTCAAGTGTTTGGTCTGAGGCCGGATTCCCCCTGACTTCAGGGCCAGTGTTCTATCCATTGCGCCACCTAGCTGCCCCAATAAATCTTGTTTTTGACTGAAAGAAGGCTTGGGTCGAATTCTTTCAGACAGGACTTACATGTCCTGATTTGGGGATTCCAGAACCCCTAACCTCTACACCTCATCAGACCCATGTCTTCTACCCCTAGATTTTGGGGTTCCCACCACCCCTAGATCTCAACACTAGCACTGAACAAAATAGAACCAAATGAATTAACAAATGAGCAAAATATTTGGAAACAGTTGGATCTCCACCCCAATGTAAATACAGAAGATCCAGTTTTCTCTATTGATTCAATCAATCAAAGGTATAAAGTAGGTTTAATTAGGGGCAGTTAGGTGGCATGGTGGAGAGAGCACTGGTCCTGGATTCAATAGGACCTGAGTTCAAATCCATCCTCAGACACATAACATTTACTAGCTGTGTGACCCTGGGCAAGTCACTTCACCCCATTGCCTAGCCAAAAAAAAAAAAAGTAGATTTAATTAAGTCTTGAGTCAGTGTAGAAGTGAAGTAGTTGAGTCCTTGGATGAAGGTAGAGGATGTCCTCTGGGAAATATTTTGTGAATGACCAAAAGAATCAAACAGACCTGGAATGATTGTATAGTATAAGAAGCCAGTGCAGAAACATCAAGTCCAGCAGTCAAGGTTTCAAAATTTCCCGTCTCAGGAACTGCTTAAAGAGGCAGACTCTTGGGCCAGAGGGCAACATGGAGAAGGGGAGAATTAGAAGGTAATTGGCATTGGCATTGGCATTGGAGAAACTAGGTCAATACAAGACAATGAATCCTAGTAGGATATGAGATACAAAGGACAATCTAGACATACGAGAGAGAGGCAACTTTTCAGGACTCCACAACAGTACCAACTCTGAGCCCAAAAGAGAGCTTCATCTAAGGGGAACTTCATGAAGACATCATGCAGTAAGCAAAGAAGGTCCAGGAACTTGGGGCTATGAATTTATCCTTTGGCCACATGAACTCTCTAAGTTGGAACCCACTCTTCCCAAGGACCTTAATATGTGCCAGGGAAAAATGTGCCCCTGGTTTGGGAGGATGTTTTATACCATTCCTACCGTACAACCTTAATAAATTTTGTTCAGTTGTTTCAGTTGTGTCTGACCTTTGTTTTCTTGGCAAGGATACTGGAGTAGTTTGCCATTTCCTTCTCCAGTTCATTTTACAGATGAGGAAACTGAGGCAAATAGGGGTAAGTGACTTGCTTAGGATCACACAGTTAGTAAGTGTCTTAGGTTGGATTTGAACTCAGGTCTTCACTATTCCAGGCCCAGCACTCTTCACTGTGCCAGCTAGCAGCCCACCTTAGTAAATACTCTTTCTAAAAACTACTACTACATATGGCTGATAATCAATGGGAATCATATCAGGGGATTATGCATGACCATAGAAAATTCCATGTTCCTTTGGGCAGAGGTGTCAAGCACACCTCTTTCTGTCAGCATTTGGTCAATACTCCAGAGTGAAAACCAAATTAAAATGAAATCAGGGAAATATTTAACAAAATAAATAAAAATAAAAATAGATAATATCACATTTTAAAACTAAGTCAATATGCAGCCAGTAGGTATTCTTATTAAAAAAGAAATATTTTCTTTTTCTTCTTGGGGACATGACTGTTATTCTCCAAAAAAAAGAAAAATTTTTTTTATCAATTTGACACTACTGCCTCAAGTTAACCCCTAGAGCCCTAAGGGGAGAAATAGTAGCTTGCCCTCTGGGGCCCTCAGCATGCTAGTGGGAATTGAGGACATAGCCCCAGAGAGTACACTCTCCATGTGTTTGATTTGTGTCCCTTCCAGGTCTGTCTGAAGTTCCTTCCTCCTCTCTTTCTGTCTAGATTTGTCTCTCCTTTCTGTCTGGAGTTCTTTCTGCTTTTTATATAATTACAGTAGACCTCTGGTCCTGCCTATTTTACTATGCATCCTTTCATCTAAGACTTTCCATATGTCTTCATATGCTTCCTATTCACTATTTTATGGCACTATAATATTCCATTATAGGAATATGCCATAATTAATTCAGCCAGTCTCCAATTGTTAGGCATATAGTTTGTTTTCAGGTTTGTTTGGTTTTTTTACTATTATGATAACACCAGCTGTGAATATTTTTTGTACTTATGGGCCTTTTTCTTCCTTTTTTTTACATTTTTTGGGGATAATGTCCTAGCAATGGCATTAGTAAGTCAAAAACAACCAATCAACCAGTGGTCAACTCTAAGTCTTACTCCCCATCAGACAGTATAACCCACAAGTAGGTAAAGAGCCCTTTCAGATCATCATGGTATTATAAACACAGATTATTTGACTGAAAAGCAGAAAAAGTTGCTGGGGCCTCACCTGAGGAATCAGTTTCAGGTGAGAGTGACATTCTCAGACTCCCATTTCTGTTCCATCATTTTAAATAATTCAATGTCAGTTTCAGCCTAGGGTCAGTTTTGGCTGCTGTGGCTGCACAGGGGGTACTTTAAACTTGGAGTTTGGGCCTAGTGACCTTAATTCCAGACACAGGAATGAGTGAAAGGTTTATCACAGTCCATAGAATATGCAAGGTGAACTGTGTTCTCTCTCCAGATCTGCCACTGACTTGCACGAAACAAACAAAAATCGAACAACCACAAACTCATTCCATCATAGCTTCTCCATTAGGAAAAAGTGGCTAATAATCCCTACCTGATTCTCTCTTCAGAGGCTGAGAGAATAAATCAACTAATAATTAATTAGTTAGTATCTACGTAGGACCTCAAATTCTACACAGAAAAGTATTGCTAATGTTTTTCAAAAATTGTACCGGTGACCCCATCAATTGAGAAATAGCTAAAGAAAATGTAGTACACTGATGTGATGGAATATTACTGTGCTATAAGAAAGCAGTGCTATTATGAATACAGGGAAGCATGAAAAGACTTATATGAACTGATAACAGAGAAAGGTAAATAGAACCTAGAAAACATACATAATGCCTATAATAATAAACGGAAAGAACAGCAGTAACAAAACTGTCAAAACTACAGAAGGCTATGAAATTATAATGACCAAGCTCATCCCCAAAGAGGAGATATAAAAATGAACCTCTCTCCTGAGAGAAATTACTATTATGCTATTATATTAATAATTGATTATCAATATGTGATCCACCCTTTTCCTTTTATTTCTGTTAAGAGCCCAGCCTCTGAAGGGCATGGCTGAGTGATGAGATTGCTCCTAGCCCTCCAAGGCACAAGCTTGTTAATTAGGTTGGGCAGGACTCCACCCAACTGGGAGACCTAAAATTTATTTAGATTAGAAACAAAATCCAGTCTGGGCTAGCCTTTGCCTGCGGGAGGAAACTCCAATCTTTGATCCCCTCCATTAGAGTTTATGTTACTGAAGGAGAAAACTAGCCAGAGGTTAGGATTGAAATGACTTCCTCTACCCAGATGCCTTGAGGCAGCTCAGTCTCCAGATCAAGCCACATTCTCAATAGAGGCTGAACACTTTTAACCCACTTTCTCTTTAAATATCCACCAATCAGAGTTGAGTTTCACTTGTCAGGGGAGTTCCCTTTCAGAAGGGATTTAAGGTGTGTCAGGGTCTCCCTTGAGGTCTTTGGTTATGGAAAGAAACCACTGCCTCAATTTATTGATTACAAGCTAGCCCAAGTCTCCCCAGGGTTTTCATTGTCATACTCCTTTCTTTGCAGTACAGGGAGAGGAAGAGAGGAACTATGTGTGTGGAACATTGCACATAATATCATATTTAATTGGTGGGTTGGTTAGTTTGGCTTAACTGGTTGTTGTGTTTTCTTCTAACTTTTACTATAAGGAATGCCTCTCTGAAAAGGAAAGAGGGGAAGGGATATATTGGGAAATGTAGGTGACTTAATTATATGTGAGTATATATATAAGATATATATGTTTAATTCCATCCTTTAAAAAATAAAAATTATACTGCAGCTTACTGGAAATGGATTGGCAATGCCTATTAGGCATTTACCCAAAACAGGTCAAAGACAGAAAAAGAAGGTCTGTATATAACAAGACATTAAGAGCAGCACTTTTTGTGGTAGCAAAAAACTAGAAATGAGTGCCCGATGCAGTTTAGGGGTTCAGGGGTGCTGGGACCCCAAAATCACAACACGTGGGTCCTGCCCGAAAGAATTCGACCCAAGCCTTCTTTCACCCAAAGACAAGGTTTATTAGAACATCCATCATATTGGGCAGACTCTTAAGGAGTTTGAACGTGGGTAAGCAGTGGTTAGATTATAAGAATCTAAGCAGTGGCTAGATTTTAAGAATCTGAGCCATGGCTAGATTATAAGAATCTCAACCTTGGCTAGATTTTAAGAATCTAAGCCTTGGCTAGATTTTAAGAATCTCACCATCTTAATAGAGACAAGATGGACCTTATATACATAAAGACTGTGGGAGGGATCTAGGAGTGGACAAGTAGTTTGGGGTGATGGGAGGAAGGGCCTAAGGAGATCTGGATGGGAGTGGCTAGTAAACTGGGGTGAACAGAACTCCTAGGACCTGGACCTCCTGGCCAAGGGAGAATGGAGCCTAGCTAGGATTAAGGGTGGCAAATGGCCAGGGGCCATAGGGAGGTAAAACAATGGAGGGGAGATTGGGTGTAGCCACAATGAAAGGCCAGTTGATGGGATTATAGCCTCAGGAATGCCAGGGATTTGGCCAAGTGGGAAAGTCCAGGGTTTTTCCTTTCTGGGGCCCAGATTCCAACCCCATCATGCCCGCTGACTAAAGAATGGCTGGACAAATCATGCTATGTGAAAGTAATGGAATATTATTGTTCCATAAGAAACAGTAGACATGAAAAAATCAGAGAAGCATGAGAAGACATATACTAACTGATGCAAGGTAACATAAATAGAGCCAAGAAAACAACATACATGAAGAACAAGAGAAAGAAAAGATTGCTAAAGAGAGAGATAGAGATAATCACACAAACACATCAAGAGCAAACAGAAGTTCAGAAGAGGACAAAGACAAGCAAGTGTTGGTTCCATCATGCTAAATATAAATATACAATTTTTTTTAAAAAGCTGAACATAAAAAAGCTTTATGGTATATGTAATCTTTTTCTGTTCTTTACAAAGTGAAATTTTCATGTTTATTGATGTTTGTTTGCAATTTTAAAAAAAGAAAAATTTAAAAATGTATATATGAGATAATAGCATGGCATAGTGGATAGAGAACTGGCCTCTAAACCAGGAAGATCTGAGTTCAAATCTTGCCTCTGACACATGCTGGCAATGCAACCCTAAGTGAGTCCTTAAGCTCTCAGTGATCTAGGCAACTCTCTTAACACTATAATTTGTAGAGAAAAAGTGCCCACTTGAACCAGTAGAGGGAGTTTCCTTACTTATAAAATAACAGATACGGCCTTATCCCTATAATAATAATTATTGTTATCATTTTTATTAATAATAATAACAGCTAGCATATATATGCATATACATATATATATATATATATATAGTATTTTAAGGTTTGTAAAATATTTTACATGTATTAATTCATTTGATCCTCACAAACACCTCCCTGAGTTCAAATCCAACCTATGACTTATTAGTTGACCTTATTAGCTGTGTGACTTTGGGCAAGTCACTTAACCTCTGTTTGCCTCAGTTTCCTCAACTGTAAATTGACAATAATAATAGCGTCTACCTTGTAGCATTGTCATGAGAATCAAATAATATAATATTTGTAAAAAGCATTTAGCACGGTGGCTGGTGCATAGTAGGCACTATTATAAATGCCTATTTTCCTCCCCTTCTGTTCTCCTATCAGGTATGTCGCTGTGTTGGTTTTGCTTAACTGTTTCTCTTTGTTACAAGGAAAGGCTCCTGGATGAGGGAGGGTGGAAACTATGAAGAAAGTATGACTAAAAATGATTGATGTAAAAACAAAAGGCATCCAGAAAATATGTTTAAGTAATTAGCCATCGGCTCAGATTTTTATAATCCAACCAATAGCTCATAAATGTTCAGATTCCTTAAGAGTCTGGCCAATATGGCGGATGTCCTAATAAACCTTGTCTTTGGCTAAAAGACAGCTTGGGTTGAATTCACTGGGGCAGGACCTGAGTGTTGTGATTTTGGGTTCCCAGCACCCCTAAACCTCTAAACCTCAACATTTTGATGGCCTGTACAGGAAAGCTGCCTAACCTCAATCTCTTCTCCAGCCAAGACTGGAAGACTACAGGCCATTCACCTACAGTTGGTAGCAAGCAGTGGGTACCAGCTAATATCCCCCCATCATCCCCTGGATGCAACCTGTGCTTGGTTCTAGTCAACCTCTTCTTTTGGGATCCCGTCGAGGCAGGGACAGTTCTATGCCCCTTGCCAGCAGGAAGCAGCTTCAGAAGGCAAAACTCTTACCTCAAAAGAATTTGGGTCCCATGTGTTTGGGGGTGGAGGGAAATAATAGGAACAGGATCTAAACCCCTAAAAGAAAAAGAGCATGTTTTTGGAATCTGGACTCCAAAAAAAGAAAATCCCTGGACTTTTCCCAAATCACTGCCCTTTGTCTGAGGCTATAATCCACTCAACTGGCCTTTCACTGTGACTACACCCAATCTCCCAATTCTGTTACCTCCCAATTGCCCCTGGCCACTTCCCACCCTTAATCCTATCTGGACTCCATTCTCCCTTTGGCCATGTCCCTGGAGTTCTGTTCACCCCAGCTTACTGGCCACTCCCATCCACAACCTCCTTAGACTCCTCCTCCAGTCACCCCAGACTACTTGACCACTCCTGGATCCCTCCCACAGTCTTTCTGTATATAAGATTCACCTTGTCTCAGTTAAGGTGCTCAGATTTTTGTAATCTAGTCAATAACTCACAAATGTTCAGATTCCTTAAGAGTCTGGCCAATATGGTGGATTCTTTAAATATCACCTAATCCCAATCAATGTATTAATAAACCTTGTCTTTGGCTGAAAAAAACAATCAGCAATGGTTTTCTAGCATTTGGTTATAATCATTATTTTTAGGCCACGGGTCGTATTACTCTTAGCACTGAATCCTTTGTTTCTTTTTTCTTTTTTTTTTTTGGTAAGGCAATCAGGATTAAGTGACTTGCCCAAGGTCACACTGCTAGTACATGTCAAGTGTTTGGTCTGAGGCCGGATTTGAACTCAGGTCCTCCTGACTTCAGGGCCAGTACTCTATCCACTATGCCCCCTAACTGCCCCTGAATCCTTTGTTTCTGCTGGGCTTTAGTTCAATGCAATGCAACAAACAACATTCTTTATCAAGCAGAGCATTGTGCTAGGTGCTGGAGTTACATAGACATGTGAGAGAGCAGCCCTGCTCTCAAGGAGCTTCCAATCAGATGGAGGAAAGAAGTACATGTGAACTATAAAATAAGGGAGAGTGAGATAAGGCTGAGGACAGGTCCAAGTAAGATGGATTGAGAGATGTGAAGAGGCAGAGCTTCCTTTCACCTGGAGGATGGATTCAGAGAGAGAGCATTAGGACAGACTTTGTGAAGGAAGAGACATCGAAGTTAGGCCTTAAAGAAAGTCAAAGACTTCAACAGGCAGAGACAGAAGAAGAAGGAAATTCCAGGCATGGGAGATGGTGTGAGGATTGGCACCAAGACAGAAGGCAGGATGAGAATGGGGTCATTTTGCCTGGAATTCAGAATACAAAAAGGCTAGTAATAGACAATAAAGCTGAACAAGTACCTCAGAACCAAACTCTGGTGGGCCTTGAATGTTTAAGTCAGGAGATGGTGACTTAATTTGGTAGGCAATAGGGAGCCATGAAAAGTTGCTGAGTAGAAAAGTGGCTCTAAGCAAAAAGGGATGAGTGCTGGATACGGGGTCAAGGAACCTGAGTCCAAATTCTGATTCTGGTACTATCTTGTGTGACCTTGATCAAGTCACTTTCTCTCTTTGGGTCTCAGTATCCCCATCTGTAACATGAGAGGATTTATTAGAGGAACTCCAAGATCCTTCTCAGCTTTAAATCTACGATCCTATGAGTTTTATATTTCTCTTGCTACAATTTAAAAAATAATAATAAATTCAGTTGCTTTTTTCAAATGTGAGCCTTCACTGATTTTTTTCCCTGAGTCACTCGCAACAGGAGAAAAAAAAAGTGTTCCTCTTTTCTGTTTTAAGGGAATTCAGAATAAAATATGATCAAATACAATTAGACAATCTGCAAGAGATTCATTTCTAAATCCATAGAGATTTTCCCCTAGGAATTGGAGTGTATTTGTCATGCAGGGCACAAGTGACTTCAAGGAAACTGTCCTTAGTGGGATGACTCATTCCCATTCAAGGAAAAGCAATAAAAGCTCATGGTAATGGCAGTGGAGAGGAAGTACAGCAAAGAGGGAGAGATTGGGGGAGATCTAGGCAGCCAATCAGTTAAATTCACAGGACATAGTAACACATCTACTGGACCAGCTGCCCAGACAGTAAATACACTGAATATCAGAACCAAGAGCTTATTAACCCACTGAAAAGTATTCTTTTAAAAATTCTCTATAGTTAATGAATTCACTGTCATTGGATCATAGATTTAGAGCATAAAGAGACCTTAGAATCATCTAGTTTAAGTCTCTCATTTTACAGATAAGGCAATTGAGACCCAAAGAGTATGAGAGACTTGTCCATGGTCACATAGGTAGTAACTGGCAGAGCCAGGATTCAAACCCAGAGCCAATGACAGCTGATTCCAAATCTGACTCTAGATCTTGAGATTCATAGATTTAGAGATGGGAGGAATGGAATGCTATCGAACCAACCCCCTATTTGACAGATGAAGAAATAGAAGCCCAGAGAAATAAAGGGACTTCATATCACAGGTAGCAAGGGCAGGGCCAGGATTCACGCCCAGGAACTCACTTCCCATGGCTTTCCACTATTATCTTTTTTTAAAAAAAGTTTTTATTAGCAAATTCTTTCTTTCAGGATTGCAGTAGGGAAAAATAAACCTATTACATCTCCATGACAACATGCTTTCCAGAAGTGTGAGTAGGGAAAGGAGGGGGACATTAAATGATTTGAATGTTCAGTGTGTCATTTTACTGATGACCCCTTATTGACCAGTTGAATTTAGTTTGGGCCACAATGAGTGAATTTTTCACTCTTCCCTCCATGAAAGGAAAAGTATAGTATGGCTAGAAGGATGAGTTAGCCAGGAAAAAAAATCTCACCATAAGAAGCTAGTATGGTTGCAGGGGTGCTCAAGACACAAAACCGGAAGAACAGAACGTCTTGAAAACATCTACAAGCAAAGCCACAAAGCATAATGCAGTTTGGATACAACCAGAATAAGCAAAAATTTAGAAAGCTAAAAAAAAAATGTTTTAAAACCAAATGATAGCTGCAGAAGAAAGACATAAAAAGAGAGTAAATAGCTCAGAAAAAGAGATAACAAATCTTACTCAAGAAAATAACTCCCTCAAAATTAGAATTCACCAAATGAAGCTAATGACTCCATGAGATATCAAAAATATAAAAATAAAGTCAGAAGAAAAGATAGAAGAAAATGTGAGGTATCTCACAGCAAAAACAACTGAGCTTGAAAACAGATCAAGGAGAGATAAGTTAAGAATCACTGGACTAACTGAAAGCCATGATCAAAAAAAGGAGCCTTGACATCATATTTCAAGAAATCATAGAAGAAAACTGCCCAGATCTCTTAGAACCAGAGGACAAAATAGAAATTGAAAGAACCCACTGGTCACTCCCTGAAAGAAGCTTCAAAATAAAATCTCCTAGGAACATCATAGCTAAAATTCAGAGCTTCCAGGTCAAAGAAAAATGCAGAAGGCAGACAGAAAGAAAGAACTCAAGTATGTAGGAGCCAGAGTCAGGACACACAAGATTTAGCAGCCACCACTATCAAATGAGGGTAATAATATTTTCATTACTTCAGGCCCAGAACTAGGGGAGGCAAAATAGGCACCTACATAGAATACACATGAATGGGAGAGAGGAAAGAGAAGGGCTAACAATAGACATGTTTTACTTTTGCTTTTTATAAAAACAATATTTTAATGCCCCTAAAATGCTCCCCTTTTCATGTAGGTGTTTGTTTTGGAGTAAGTCTAGGCTCATGATTGACAGAGAATGCTCCATGCTTCCAGTGGACAGTTATTAACCAAAAGAACAATTTATGAACCTAATAGGAACGTAGTTCAACTTTCTTATTTTACAGATGAGGAAATTGATGCTCAGAGGTTAAGTGATTTGCCCAGGGTTGAACAGCTAAGTACCTGAGACAAGACTCGACCTCAGGTCTTCCCGACTCCAAGTCTAAATTTAGCCCCACGCTCAAACCGTGGGGCCATCCATGACCATTCATGGCCCCAGGTACCTGTCTTCTACCTTGGAGGATATAATTTGTGTGTGTGTGTGTGTGTGTGTGTGTGTGTGTGTGTGTGTTTATGAAAGAGTGCCATAGTAGAAATACCACTAACTGGAGGAATCAGAAAACCTGGTTCAAATCCTGCCTCTGTCACTACTTGTATAACCCTAAACAAGTCCCTTCACTCTTCTGGACCTCAGTTTACCCTTCTGTAAAATAAGGAGATTGGACTATCTTCAAGCAGTTGAAAGACATGTCACATGGAAGACTTTTTCTCTTTGACACCAGAAGGTAGTACCAGGAACCACGGGGTAAGTTGTAAAGAATCCAAAGCAGACATGATGTTAGGTCAAATGTCCTAACAATTAGAGCCCTCCAGAGCTAGAATGGGAGACCTCAAGAGGTGGTGGGTTCTTCTTCCTTGGAGGTCCTCAGGAGAGGCTGAACAACTTCCTGTCCAGAATGTCAGAGTGAGGATTGCCTTCTTGTATGGTTTGGGAAGAATGGATACTGAGGTCCCTTCCAACTGCCACATTCTGTGAAAGATGATCTCACAGATTCCTTCCCACTCTAAATCTGTGGTCACATGGATAATCTGTCTCACAGTTTTGCTGTGAGGACCAAGTGAGATAATGTACCTAAGGTGCTCTGTAGCTTAAAAGAAACATAGGTATGTCAGACATCTAGGTAGCCCAGTGGATGGAGTACTGAATGTGGAGTCAGGAAGACCTAGGTTTCACTCCAGTCTCAGACACTTACTAGGGGTATGACTCTGGTCTGCCTTAGTTTACCCAGCTGAAAATAAGGATAATAATAGCACCTACTTTACAAGGTTCTTATGAGCATAAAGTGAGATGCTGATTTCTAAAGCCATTTGCAGACTTTAAAATACTATCGGAATAAATGGTCAAAGGATATGAACAGGCAGTTTTCAGATGAAGAAATTAAGCTATCGATAATCATATGAAAAATGCTCTAAATCACTATTGATTAGAGAAATGCAAATTAAAAGAACTCTGAGATACCACATCACAGCTATCAGATTGGCCATATGACGAAACAGGAAAATGATAAATGTTGGAGATGTGGGAAAATTGGAACACTAATGCATTGTTGGTGGAGTTGTGAACAAATCCAACCACTCTGGAAAGCAGTTTGGAACTATACCCAAAGGGTCATAAAACTGTGCATATCCTTTGATCCAGCAATACCACTGCTAGTTCTGTATCCTAAAGAGATCATAAAAAAGGGGAAAGGACCCACATGTACAAAAAAAATTTGTAGCAGCTCTTTTTGAGGTGGCAAAGAATTGGAAATTGAGGGGATGCCCATCAATTGGGGAATGGCTGAACAAGTTGTGGTATATGAATGTAATGAAATACTATTGTTCCATAAGAAATGGTGAGCAGGCAGATTTCAGAAAAACCTAGGAAGACTTGTATGAACTGATGCTGAGTGAAGTGAGCAGAACCAGGAGAATGTTGTACACAGTAACAGCCACATTGTGTCATGACTGACTTTGTTAGACTTAGCTCTTCTCAATAATGCAATGGTGTAAGACAATTCCAAAAGACTCATGATGGAAAATGTTATCCACATCCAGAGAAAGAGTCTGAATGCAGATGGAAGAAGACTATTTGCTCTTTGGTTGTTGTTGTTGTTGTTTGTGTTTTCTTTCTTATGGTTTTTTCTCTTTTGTTCTGATCTTTCTTTCACAACATAATTGATGTGGAAATATGTTTAATATAATCATACATGTGTGACCTATATCAGATTGTATTCCATCTTAGGGAGGGAAGTGGAGGGAAGTGGGAAAATTTGGAACTCAAAATCTTATAAAAGCAAATGTTGAAAACCAAAAATTAATTAATTAATTAATTAAAAAACTATCTAAACACTAGTATTAGCTAGGTGCTAGCTATCACAGGGCTATTGTGAGGAGCAAATGTGATAACATTCATAAAGTACTTAGCACAGTGCCTGGCACACAGTAAGTGGTATATAAGTGTTAGCTAGGAATATTATTATTATTATTATTACATTATTATTATCATGGCAACTGTTTTATTATTTGTAAAATGGAAATAATAATATTCAACCTACTTACCTCACAGAGTTGTTATGAGAAAAAAAAACAAGAACACTTTGTGAGCCTTTAAAATATGACACAGTGGATAAAGAAAGGGAATCTCTCAGGGTAATAGGTGGTGCCATGGACAGACCACTGCTTTGGAGTCACAAAGACTCTGGACAAGTCACTGAATCTTTCTCAGCCTCCATTTCCTTATATAAAAAAAAATGGAAATAATAGTATCATCTACCTCCCAGGTTCGTATGAGGATCAAAAGAGATAATAATGGTAAAATGCTTTGCAAGTCTTAAAGTGCTAAGTAAATGCTAGCGATCGTCATCATTATCATTGTCTCACAGTCAAGAAGATCTGGGTTCAAGTCCTGCATCTCACACATATTGACTGGAGGACTCTCAACAAGTTTTAACCTCTCAGTGCTCCCAAGCAGCTCCCAAAGATTGTAAATGACAAAAGCAGATAGCAGTCTGCATTGGTAGAGTTTCTATACTGGAAATTCCATACACTGATGACATTATAGGAATTATTTTTTTAAAAAGAGAGAAAGGAAGGAAGGAAGGAAGGAAGGAAGGAAGGAAGGAAGGAAGAAAGAAAGAAAGAAAGAAAGAAAGAAAGAAAGAAAGAAAGAAAG
>NW_020954625.1:6711486-6732701 GCF_900497805.2 Vombatus ursinus | reverse complement strand
AAAGAAAGAAAGAAAGAAAGAAAGAAAGAAAGAAAGAAAGAAAGAAAAAGAAAAGAAGGAAGGAAGGAAGGGAGGGAGGGAAGAAGGAAGAAAAAGTAGTATAGAAATTGAAGTTATTGCTATCATGATTATTACCACTACTAATAAATCATTTACACATGATCTGCCATTTTCCACTTCAATCTTCTTCAGATGCCTCCCCATAATGAGGTAACCCTGGGTTATTGCAAACTATGCCAGCAGAGACTAACCTCTCACAGGTCCTGCCAAACTGAGGGGAGCCTTGAATATGGGTCCAAGGACAGATTTTACGTCTGTTGTCCATGGACAACTAGCTAAACTCAGAGATGCTCGGTTCCTCAGAAAGGGTGGCTACAAAGTCATGAATTTTTCATCCGTGAAAGTGTCATTGTATCATAGATTTAGACCTAGAAAGTCACTTTAGACCTTAGAAATCACTGAGTTGGGGCAGCTAGGTGGTGCAGTAGATAGAGCACCAGCCCTGGAGTTCAGGAGAACCTGAGTTCAAATCCAGCCTCAGACACTTACTAGCTTTGTGACCACGGGCAAGTCACTTAACACCGATCGCCTACAAAGGGGGGAGAGGGGGGAAGAAGACGTCACAAAGGCCAGAGTGAATTGCTTTTGGAGAATATCTTCTGAGTCCCTGAGGGGTTGTACTTGGCATTTGAGAGCTAAAGGGACAGCAAAAGCGATTTCAACAGCACTATCCCCACACACTATGCACACAAATCCTAGAGCTAATGTAACTTGGGCACAACTATCCAAAGCCGCGTGATGTTTAGTTGCCTCTTTTATTTAAACAGAAGAAATAAACTGAAAGTGGTCGGACTTCAAACACATCAGATTGCACAACACGAGAATCACGAGCTAGAGGACAGGAAGTCCATGAAAGTAAGAGAGCAAGAAACAACAAAAATTGGCAGCCCAGGAGACTTTTGAATGGAAAGACTGTTCCATACAAAGACCAGTGTTTCAACAATTCTGGACCATCAATAAAAGCCAGCTAGCCATAGAACTCCAGCTAAGCCATCCATCTAACTTTGCCAACAAGACAAAGCATTCAGCCAGCAAGATACAAGACTAATTATCAGAAGACTAGGGAGGCTCATGGAGGAGCAAAAACTTGGGTTTTGGTTTGTTGGGTTGGTTTATTTTGGGTTGGGTTGTTTTGTTTGGTTGGGTTTTTTTTGGGGGGGGGAGTAGAGGATATTTTGAGATTACAAATGGAGAAAGGGGATGAACACCTAATATAAAAGATCCATAAATTGGTAGTGAGTTTCTGAAGGAGAATTGATCCCTGCCCCCGCACGAAAAAAATCCACAGCTAGATCAACATTTTCTGTAAAGGAAGTAAGTGAAGAAACCAGCAAAAATTGAAATCAAAGAAAGTAACATTGTTTATTTTACCCAGAGGTTTGAACTTGATTTTATTACAGAGAGTTATTAAAGAACTAAGGTATATTATCACACGTAAGAGGCTGGCACGTGGTCAGACAGAGCAGGCAGAGCCATATTTATCTGTGCTTCGAATCCCCACTCCACCCCCCAGACACACACACCCCACCACCACCGCCAAATGTGGTCAAACAAGTCTGGATGGAGAGAGACAGCGGGTGTTCATTTCTAAGTGTGTGAGCTGAGTTACAGTGATAAGACAGATTTACTCTTCGTTATTTGTACACATATCAAGCATCCCTTTGGGGAACCCAACACAAATGATGTTAACTTCCTTAAAGAAACAACTGTCTCTGTATTGACAGTTAACTTGAAGAAAAAAATTTAAAGGAATAATCACTAGAGAGAGAGGAAAAAACTTTGCATTCCCTTTTTTATGTTTTTTATTGTACTCAGTCAGTCAATAAGTATTTATTAAGTGCCTACTATGTGTACTAAGTAGTGTGCAGACTTGACAATGCAGGCACTGTGTTAAGCCCTATGGTTACAAAGAGACAAAGGACAGTCCCTGCCCACAAGGAGCTTACAATCTAATGAAGGCAACACCAAACAAACAAGATAAGTAGGAAATAACTAACAGAGGAAAGGCCCTAGAATGAAGAGAGATTGAGCAAGACTTCCTGTAGAAGGCACCACTTCGTTATTGTTTGTCCTTCCTTCTAGAAGAGGACCATGACGTCAGAAAGCCGATGCCATGACTCGCAAATGAATCAGATTTAAAGGATGGAGGTAGTTGGGATCTGAAGGAAATCAGGAGGCAGAGATGAACGGGGAAGCCTTCCAGGAATGGGGGACAGGGAGTGAAAACACCTGGAGGTAGGAGAGGGTGGTCTTGTTTGAGGAACAGCCAGGAGGCCATTTCACTGGATCAAAGGGTACATAAGCAGAGAGTAAAATGTAAGAAGACTGGGAAGGGGTGGGGGGAGCTAGGTTATGAAGGGCTTTGAACAGCAGACAGAGGATTTCATATTTGATCCTGGAGGTGATAAGGAACCACTGGAGTTTACTGAGTGGGACAATGACAAGGTTTGACTTGCATAGGAAGTCACCGTGGTTTACTGAACATGGGAGGTGACACGCCCCACCCTCCTTGAAAGATTTTTGCCTGTTTTCCTTCTTTTGTCCTTTGTGCCATGGCTCATGAATATAGGTTTTTGTTTTTAATGGGAAATGATAATAAAACCTTAAGGGTCATAGATTTAGAGCTGGAAGGGAACTTAAAAAGCAGCAGGTACAACGCCCTCATTTTTCAGATTAAGGAGCTAAATAATGCCCAGAAAAGGAGCATGATTCCCCCAAGGTCATACAGCTAGAAATAGATAGAAATGAGATTCACACCCCAGTCTTTCTGACTCCAAGTCCAGGGCTCTATCCATGAATATATGATCCTGTACCAATGCAGTATCAGAATGCCTTGCTTTAGAAAATATATAAATAAATGAGTTTCGAAAGACTTGCATGTAAGATTAATTTGACAATAGCAAATGCTATTTTTCTATTGACTTTAATTATGAAATTTGAAATATGTTCCTATGAAAATAAGCCTGGCCCCAGCATTGGAATAAAAACATTTTGAAGTATAATAGACCTTCAAGAATAAATTATTTAAATTTAAGAGATATATTTAAGAAAAAGTATAAATAATTGATATATGAAAAATTAAAAGCAAACTAAGTGCTATTATTCTTCTGTTTGGCAAAATATATTAGTGGTATAAAGGGAAAACAACACTTAAAACTCACACTAAAAGTCCCTTGTCTTGTACCCAATCACCTTCCCTCCAGTGATCTTGAGGCATCGGTATTGGAAAAAGTCCAGGGCTAAGCAGGCCTTCAACTTGAGAGGACTTTATTTCTGCAGACTCTACTCTGGAAAAATTCCACTCCACCCCCCTCAGCAATCACTGACCGCCACATACAACCCTCAGAACCATTTTTCAGTTGATCAACAACTATATATCTGCACTCTGGACTTTGTATGATACCAGCCTTGTGGACTTGGCCCAAGGTCATAATTCCTATCAAAGGATAAGCCTTACAGTAAAAATAAGTGAAGAGCAGATCCAGAGTCAGTACTGTGTCCAGAATGTATTGTTTGTGTCCTAGAAATGCTCATGTAGGCCTGCATATAGACAGTTTGGAGGAATCTTGAGCTACCACCCCATTAATAATTAAGCAGGACCAATTCCTGTGTGTAAACTTAGAGTGACATGTCGAAGGTTAAGAATCTTGACACATCTTTGATCAGTCTCCCACAATAGACTTCAGGGTACTGTTATATATCCATACTAGCCTTCTGATCTAACCACGAGGCACGTTGGGACAACTCAGATAAGGTTCTTATCTGAACCACAAATTTCTACTCAAATCCCAGTGGTTCTCTCTTACTCGTAGGATGGAATCAGAACTCTTCTGTCTGGTGCAACCTGTCCTACCTCACCAGTCTTCCTGCTCATCACTCCTCTAAGCTGTCTCACTGGCCTAATTGCCATTCTGAACACATGATGATATTCCACGGAGAGAGAGGGTGTGGGGCTACAGCCTGGGGAGCTCAGGAGAGCCAACTGGTAAATTGTCAGTGTGAAAGCAGAACCAAGAGAACATTGTATACAGTAATAGCAATACTGTTTTAAGAATGACTTTGAGCAAATAAGTCATTTTAACTATTATAAATACCCAAAGTAACTATAAAGGACATATGAAGAAAGATGCTATCTGCATCCAGGGAAAGAACTGATAAATAGAAGTATATAAGAACAATTTTACATATATATGTATATGTATGTATGTATGTACCTATCTGTGTCTAATGGTAGCCATCTCTAGGGTGGGGGAGGGGAGAGGGAAGAAAATAAGGGAAAAAATAGGTTTGTAGTTTCATGTGCAATCATATTTTTATTATAATATGTTATAGAAATATAAATAAATGTGAAAAATTTTCAGTGTGAGCATTTACACCTTGGAAATAAGCAAATACTCTAAATTGGGGCTCGATTTATTAAACTTAAGAAAGTGATAATAATGCCCATTAAACTTAAAAGTGTGGCATGTATACATTTTTGTTTTGAAAGCCTAATTGTTAAATATTTACCAACAGGCCCCTGAGTATCTCCCATCTCCTCCATTATACTGTAAGTCCCTTGAGAAAAGGGACTGTATTTTACCTTCTTTATATCCACGCATAGTCCAAGGCACATAGTAGGCACTTAATAAGTG
The DNA here is from genome assembly GCF_900497805.2 of Vombatus ursinus. Lineage (NCBI taxonomy): Eukaryota > Metazoa > Chordata > Mammalia > Diprotodontia > Vombatidae > Vombatus > Vombatus ursinus. The sequence goes on along the minus strand of NW_020954625.1, from coordinate 6,728,007 downwards.
CTTGTTAGCTGTTGACTCAGAGCACCATCTTCTATCCCTGGAATGTTCTCGCTCTACACCTACACCTCGTGGAATCTCTGATTTCCATCAGGAATCAGTGTAAGGAACACCTACAGGAGACATTTTCTGGTCCACCCAGGGCAGTGCCTTCCCAAGCCAGGTTACCTTTATATGTGTCTTATATGTACCTCTATAAATGTATGTTGTCTCTGCTATTAGAATGTAACAACGTTGTCTATTATTCTGCAAGAAATGATGAAGGGGGTAGGGAGGTTCAGAGAAACCTTGTATGAATAGATGCAACTGTATGAACAGATATACAATGAAATGAGCAGAACAAGGAGAATAATTTATACAATAATAACATTGTAAAAGCAAACAACTTTCAGAGACTTAAGAACACCAAAGCCATCACCGGCCATGATTACAGAGAACCAGTGATGAATGCTACCCACCACCTAAGAGAGAGGTGATTAACTAAATATGCAGAATTAGACACACATTTTTGTTTCACTTGACTTTGTACATTTGTTACAAGGGTTTTGTGTTTGTTTCCAGTGAAGGTGGGAGAATGGGAGGGAAGGGAAAATTTTTTTTTAACTTTTTAAGAATATAACCTCCTCGAATATTGTACACAGTAACAGCAACATTGTGCAATGACCAGCTTCGATAGTCTTACCTCTTCTCAGTAATGCAATGATCTAAGATCCAAAAGACTCATGATGGAAAATGTTGTCCACATTTAGAGAAAGAACTATGGAGTCTGAATGCAGACGGAAACATACTATTTTCTCTTTTTTCTCTCGTGGTTTTTCCCTTTTATTCTGATTCTTCTTTTACAACATGACTAATGTGGAAATATGTTAATATAATTAATTATATCAATTAATATAATTAATAACATGTATAGCCTATATCAGATTGCTTGCCATCTTGGGGAAGGGGTAGGGAAGGGGGAAAGGAGGAGGGGAGGGAGGAAAAATTTGGAACTCAAAATCTTATAAAAGTGAATTTTGAAAACTATCTTCATGTGTAATTTGAAAAAATAAAATTTTATTAAATGGAAGAAAAAAAGAATATAACCTCCTCAAGGGCAGGAACTGTTTCTCTTTTATCTTTGCTTCCTTAGCGTTTGTCACAGAGCCTGGAACATAGTGAGCACTTAATAAATGCTTATTGATTGATTGAAACCCAACTGAGATTAAGCAAGAACCCACTGTCAAAAATGAGTGGCTAACAGAGCATAGGCTACAAATAATTAGCAAGCAGCTATGAGTATTAAAGTCAAAAATTAAAATTGATTAGGAAAGCTTTCAGCTATTTGGCATGCTTCATCTGAAAAAGTCTTGCAAAATCAATATAGATTCTTGACCAAAGCTCCTTGGTCAGTTCCCAAAGGAAAATAGATGCCTTTGGCAGATTATGCAAAGTATTCAGAAACAGACAACACTCTTTCAGTCTTTTCTAAATCAGAATCAGTTCCAGGCCACCATACATAGCTCCTAGCCAATGTCTTCATACCAATTGCTCTTGAATGTGCCGCCTGTAGTGTGAACAAGGCAACATGATGACTATTTTGTTAAAAATTTTTATTATTTTTTTGAATATTTTTTTCTCCAATAAATTTTTATTGATATCTTTTGTTTTTGTATCATCTAAATTTCTTCCATTGTCCTTTTGCTTACCTTTTCTTCTTTTTTTTTAATTAATTAATTAATTTTTAAGTTTCAACATTCACTTCCACAAGATTTTGAGTTCCAAATTTTCTCCCCTCATCCCTCCCCTTACCCCAAGATGGCATGCATTCTGAATACCCCTAATCTGCCCTCCCCTCTATCTGCCCCCCCTTCTCTTATCCCCTTCCCCTTCAATTTTCCTGTAGGGCAGGATAGATTTCTATACCCCATTTCTTGTATATCTTATTTCCCAGATGCATGTGAAAACAATTTTTTTTAACTTTTGTTTTTCAAATTTTGGGTTTCAAATTTTCTCCCTTTCTCCCTCCCCACCCACCCTCATTGAAAAGGCAAGCAACTCAATACAGGTTATACATGTGTAGTCATGCAAAACACTTCCATAGTAGTCATGTTGTGAAAAACTAAGTATATTTCCCTTCATCCTATCCTGCCCCCCATTTATTCTATTCTCTCTTTTGACCCTGTCCCTCCTTAGAAGTGTTTGAAATATGATGACTATTGATGGCATAATAATGAAGTTTCTCCCCCCCACCCCAAAAAGGCATTTCCTAAGGGTAGAACGTATTGACAGCCTGTTAACAGCTTGAGTTACTAAGGCAAGTCCTGTACTTGCCAATTTTTTATGCTCAATTCAAGTGATAGGGCAGTTCTACCATGTGCTCTGTGTGACCTTGGGTAAGTCTCAAAGATCCAGTTTCCTCAGGTGGAAAAGTAGGAGGTTGAATTAGATGACCCTTGAGTTCCTTTCTAGTTCGAGATCTAGGATCCTGTGACGTTGTTCACTGATTGGTAGAGTCGATGAGAGTGGAGAGATACATTTACTGAACCAAACAAAGCAACCTCAAAAATCTCAAGTGAATCTACAGCAGTTGCCAAGTCACCCAGGTAGTAAATGGCAGGGCCGAGATTTGAACCGTGCACCCCGAGTCCAAATCCACTGTACAATGATCCAGTAGATAATGCATAGTGATGCATTTTACAGTGAGATTCACTTCTTCCATACTAGATGATTAGCCTTTAAAGAAAGACAAAGATCTATTCTATATGCAGGTTTTTTTTGTTTTGTTTGTTTGTTTTTGTTTTTTGATGAGACATTCGGGGTTGAGAGACTTACCTAGGGTCACACAGCTAGTAAGTGTCAAGTGTTTGAGGCCGGATTTGAGCTCAGGTCCTCCTGATTCCAAGGCCGGAGCTTTATCCATGGCGTCACTTAGCTGCCCCCAAAGATCTACTCTACAGTGGTGCTTAGCCTCACATGCAATACAACCATCAAAGAAAGAAGCCTACCATTTTGACTGAGTTACTCAGAGCTTCCCACTGGTGGAAAGTGATGGGAACCTTGCTTCTCCGCCAGTAGTCATAGCGATCCCGACTCTCCTCATTGGTCAGGATATCCTTGGCCTTCTGGAGCTTCTGGAAATTCTCCACTAGGGGGAAAAAAGGCAAATGAAAAATACTTTTCTCTTGGGAAGTTATTTAAATCCCTAAAATGTGTTTCTATGCTTTTGACCCACTGCATATGACAGAAAGAGCCTGCTCCCATGTAGACAGCCCACTAGCCTCCTCATTTATGGGTATGTGATTCTCTGAATTCTATTCTGTTCTAGGTAAAATTAAGGCCAGCTACCAAATAGGAACAATGGGGAGGGAAGGGCAAGCAAGTATAAATGAATCACGTAAGACTTCAATTCAATTCATCAATGACACTAAACATTAGCTAAAAACCAAAGCAGTACCTGCCTTCAAAGAGGTTGTACTCTACTAGAGGGATATAGCAAATGTAAGGGAGAGTCCAGGGTTGAAGGGAAATGATAGGTGGTTAGTAATAACGCACAAAACCAGTCAAGGGAAGGGACCAGAAGAAGAATTGATTAAGTGCCTTCTGTGTGCTAGGCTATGTGTCTATGTGCTCAGAACTTTACAAATACTATTTCATTTTATCCTTACAACATCCTTGAGAGATAGGTGCTGTTATTATACCCATTTTCCTTTTTTCTTCTCTTTTTTTTTTTACAACAAAAATAGCTTTATAACAAAAATTGGTCAATGTTCCAGGTAGCAGCCTATTTTTCTCTGTTATTGTTATCATCCTAGTCCCCAGCCTTGGTTCAGATCCCATCTCTACCACTTGCTACCTGTGTGTACCCCTATTTTTCAATTGAGAAAACTGAGGCCGACTGAAGTTAAGTTGCCCAGGATCAAACAGCTAGTAAATGTCTGAGGCTGGATTTGAACTCAGGTCTTTCTGATTCCAGGCCCAATTAAGCTGCCTAGGAATTGACATGTCAAGTTTGGGGAATGATCAATCATTTAACAAGCATGTATTAAATAGCCTAGAAAGGGCTAGACTCCCCATGCCCAGGATTAGAAACAGCACATGTGGTTGGGTCCAGACTTAGGAGCCCCTTTGGAGAAGTAGGGGGAATGCTTCAGCTGTGTTATTTCACATACATATACGTGTGTCTCATCCCCCTAACTGAAGTGGTAACTCCATGAGGACAGGCACTTCTCTGTATCTTCTCTAAGCTGGCATCTTCTCCAGGACACTAGAGCAAAGCACTTAGAGCATCAGTTCTTAATCTTGTTTGTGTCTTAGATCCCTTTGGCAGTCTGGAAAGCCTGTGGACCCCTTCTTAAAATAATATTTGTTGCCTATATTCATAATTGAAGGAAATGCTAAATTTCAGTTATAGGTTAGTGAAAATAAAGTTATAATTTTTTTCTCAAATTCATGGGCTTCCTGAAATAAATCCCCCAGGCCCCTTTGAGAGGGGTGGGGACTTAATTAGCATTTGTTGAGTTGAGTGTATGTTCATCAAGCTGATATTTCCCTCCTACCACAGGCACAAAAATTGTAGAGGTTTTCTAGTATTATGAGTTAGGGATTGTGAGCTATGAGTCACTCTCACATGGTGCAAGATGGAGACATTATCATTTGGGTTTTCCAGCAGGAGAGTTTGAGCCTCTATTAATGTTGATCAACAAGCAACATTGACAAAGATCAAAGGACGGATTTTCTTTGCTGGAAAGCTGCCTTCCCCTTTCTCTCCCTTCCTTCTCCTCCCTCCCCACTGTAGAAGATAAAAGCCAATTTCATTTGAGGTATGTTTTTCAATATATGAAGTCATCAAATGAATCACATAAGATAAACATTCTCATCTGCAGAAAATGGGTTTCTGTTAATCAACCACTGGAACAAATCATGTGGAAGAGTCTTAAAAAGGACGATAAAACCAAAGGCTTCCAGCTCTGCTGTGCTGTGGGGCTAGATGAGCTTCTTGGTGTGTTCTACCTATTTCACCATGCAAGTCTCTGTCACTGCCTCATTTCTCATGTGTAAAAATCACTGAAAAAGCTCAATTTCATTGATTAGTAAGGCAGGGCAATGTACCTGTTGTAGCTGGCTTAAGGGTTTGTGTTGTTTTTCAGGCAATCAAGGTCAATTGACTTGCCCAGGGTCACCCAGCTAGTAAGTGTCTGAGGCCAGATTTGAACTTAGGTCCTCCTGATTCCTGGGCCGGTTGTCTATCCACTGAACCACCTAGCTGGCTCTAACTTGAGGTTTCAAGGGAAAGATTCTAGTCATATTCAGCAAACTTACTTTGCCACAATGTATGGATACAAAACAGAGCATACATGTGCATAACAAAGTGTAGCCACCTGTGGGGCCCCTAGCTGCTCCAGGCTCTGGTGGACACTGTGGCACACATAGAGACCAGGAGCAGATCAGCTCTACTCAAGACTGCACAAACTTCTGAGAAGTCCACTGAGGTGCATCAAAGACCCACATTTAGGGCTGAAAGACATCAGAGGTTATCTCATCCAAATGCCCAAGGTGACAGATGAGCAAACTGAGGCTCAGGGAGATAAGGTCACTTGTCCAAGACCGTACAGGACCATACAGGAACAGAAGTAAGGCTTAAACTTAGATCCCCTCTTTCCATTATACCAAGCTGCCTCTCCTTTGGTTATAGACTATTTTCAAGGTTGGATTAAGAATAATTGCTTTGAGGCAGCTGGGTGGTGCAGTGGATAGAGCACCGGCCCTGAAGTCAGGAGGACCTGAGTTCAAATCCGGCCTCAGACCAAACACTTGACACTTACGAGCTGTGTGACCCTGGGCAAGTCACTTAACCCCAATTGCCTAAAACAAAAAAACAAACAAACAAACAAAAAAAAGAATAATTGCTTTACTTTAATCCATAAAGTTGCCAAGAAGACCCCAAATAGGGTCATGAAGAGTAGGACGTGACTAATATGACTGAACAACAAAATCCATAAAGACATCATGTAGGTTAATGCACGTAGAAAATTGTTATTCTAAGGAAGGTGTTATGATTTGAAAAACAAATTTATGAAGATACTGGCACTGAATCAACGTTGGAGGGGCTACACAAAAACAGGTATATTGTTAGTAAAGCTGTGAATTGGCATAACCATTCTAGATGCAAATTTGGGATTACCTAAAGAAAATGACTAAACTATTTGTACTTGTTGACCCAACAATACCACTACTGGGCGCAAACGCCAAAGAAGTCGAAGAGGAAAAACAAATACCTAATCGATACCAAAAAATTGATTACTGCATTCTTTGTGGTAGCAAAGACCTAGAAATAAAGTGATTGTTCATCAGTTGGGTAATGGGTAAATAAAACTATGGGATGTATCTTCCACCAGAGAAGTGATGAATTCAGGATGTAGAATGAGATATGTTTTTGGATAGAGCCAATGTGGAAATTTATTTTGCTTGACTGCATATTTGCTACCAGAGTTTTGTTTTTCTTATTTTTTTCCCTCAATGATGAAAGGGAGTATGAGGAAGAGAAAATAAAATTAATTTAAAAATTAAATTTTTTTAAGACCTATGGGATATGAATATAAATTCTTTGTTTGTTTGTTTGTTGGGTTGGACAAGAGGAAGACAGCAGGCTGGATTGTCTTCAGGAATTTACAAAACTCCTTTAATGACTCCAGGCTTCTCATGGAATCCATTTCTGCATTGTTGAGGTAGCCACTCCACCCTCCAAACTAGACCATACTCAGAAGGAATTAGATTACTACACTCAGTTCTTAACTCCTTAGGAACATATTCCACCCTGACTCCTTCCCTGGAGTAGCCTACCCCCATTATCTTTCCACCTCCCAGGGGCAGCTAGGTGGTGCAGTGGATAGAGCACCGGCCCTGAAGTCAGGAGGACCTGAGTTCATATCCGGTCTCAGACCAAACACTTGACACTTACTTAGCTGTGTGACCCTGAACAAGTCACTTAACCCCAATTGCCTTAAAAAAAAGAATCTTTCCACCTCCCATTCTGAGAACTGCAACTGCAATCAAACCAATGCTACCATTGCTTCTTGAAATGACATGTTAATGCACTTTGCTATGGCTCCATTTGCTATCTCTTTGACTTCCCCGGCCATCATTTATTCAGTCAATCAATAAACATGTATCAAGTACCTACTAGATACCAGGCACAGTGCTAAGCACTAGGGATACAAAAAGGGGGAAAAGATAGTCCCTGCCCTCAAAGAGCTTACAATCTAATTCCTCTATGTGTTGTCTTCCTCTATTAGAATGTAAGTTTCTTGAGGGCAGGGCCTGTCTGATTTATTTGTAGTTGTATTCCCAGCACTTGCTGTGTGTGAAGCACTACACTAAATGCTTAATAAATGGTTTTTCATTAATTCATTCATGGAAACAAAGGCCTGTCATTTTAATAGCACCATTCTGCCACTGTTGCTGTATGGCAACAAGCCATAGAATACAACAGACAATGGGAAAGCATAAGGTAAGTAACCTTAAGATGCAAAATAGAAGCAATAAGGAAATTCACAAAAGATCAGGAATGGTGGATGTCATCAATGAAATGTATGTTGGGAAAAGAAAGGTTGCTCAAGAGGCAAGGGCAAGGGTTGGAGAATGTTTCTCTGGAACCTTCAAAATGTCAGAGAGAAGATTAGGCTTCTAGCACATTGGGTGGATCCCGTATGGCGAAGTTAGGGAAGACCCTATAGAAGGATCACATAGAATAGGAAGGGTTGCAATCTGCATTACTGGAGGAAACTTCCAAATCGATGAAATCATGGATCTATTTGAGTATAGATATAATGAAATAATATTGTACGATAAGAAATGACAGAAATACAGGAATCAGAGAAACATGGGAAAATACAGAGTAAAATCAGCAAACTCCAAAGTCAATATATGAAATTACTACAACAATGCAATTACCAAGATCACTAAAAGGGAATCCAAACCCATGGATGCCATGGGTAGGTACATGTACACCAAGAAGGTCATTGATAAAAAAGAAAGCCCAAATATATACCAAAGTATTTATAGCAGCATTTGTGTGTGTGTGTGGTAGCAAAGAACTGAAAACAAATCAATGTTCACTGACTGGAAAATGGCAGAACAAATTGAGGTACATTGATGTAATGTGACTGTGCTGTAAGAAGCATAAAATAAGATGACCACAGAAGAGCAAGTAAGGACTTACATGAACTGATTCAGAGTGATGTAAGCGGAGCTAAGAAAACAATATACACAAAGAATACACCAATGTAAATGGTGCACACAAAACAGTGGAAGGTAAATGCAACAAAATTACGAAGAATAGGGTTGGCCCCAAAGAAAAAGTATTTGCAGAGGTGGGAGATCTATGGGTATGGGGCATTCCATATATTTTCAGACTTTTTCAATACGTTGATCAGTTTGATTTTTTTCTCTTTTTACTTTCTTTAAAAATATCATTTTTTTTATGAGGTGGCTCTCTGAGAGGTTGGAGAGGAAGAGATACCGAGACAAACTAAATCCACTGAGGAAATATAGCTTCAGGACTATACAAGGAGCCTGGCAGAAAGCTCCACTGCACCTAAGGGAACCTCATGAGCGCCCTCATAACAGGAGAAAAGGACCTGAAGTAGCTTTTGAATAGCATCATTTGCCAGATATGCTTGAAATTTGAGCTCACTTTCCCCCAGAATCTGCATGTCCTCGTGGGAGAGAATGTCTCTAGTTTAAGGGGATGTTTTTGTATCAACTATTTTATTGTACTACCTTAATAAAAGCCAGTTTCTCGAAGCTAATTAGCTCTGCCTAGCTAATCGATACTAACTGAAATGTGGGTAAGCACATTGTTGGGTGCCTGTGAGCCACAGCATTAGAAAAATACCCCTACTCCTTCAAGGTCCTGTAGAATCCCAAGTGGGGAAAAGCCCACCAGCTTATGGAGATCTTCCTACCTGTCCACACTAGGGAGGTTTGGTAGAGTGAGCCCAGAGCCTAGGCTGCACCAGGGTTGCAATAATGGCATTTCCTCATCTATTTCACTGCAGTTGAACACTTAAGGAGGCTTCTCCTCCTACACCAATGAAATCATAGGTCCAAGCAATACAGACATAGACCCAGGTAAAGTTAGAAAATGAAGGGCAAAAGTTAGAAAATGAAGAACTGATAAAATAGATATAACCCTGAAATTTACTTATCTGTGGACATGTCATATGACCCTGGTAGAATGTAAGCTCCTCAAGGGCAGGCCTTGTCTCATTTTTGTATTTGTATCCTATGTGCCTATCACTGTGCTGAGCCCATAGTAGGCACTTGATAAACATGATTGATTAAAACTGTCCCATCTCTCTAAACCTTCTTTTCTTCATCAGCAAAATAGCAATCATTACAGTGATACCTCCTACTTCACAAGGGTGTTGTAGGGAAAACATTTTGTCAACTTTGAATCTTCACAGAAATTTATGAGGGCCATTAATCTTGACGTGTGAGCAATGAATTTTGTTTTTTAAAAATCACTTGTTTCTACGTTGGCCCGTGACTAGTGTATACGAGGTGTGGAAAGGAACTCTACTGTTTCCCAAACTAATGGCTTCAACAGCAAGTGTGTATGTAGCAACAGCAGCAAAATCAACTCCAAATTCAAATTCACACATTCTGGGGCCTGATCAATGCCAGATCTGAATGTCATTCAGCACTGTTATGTTCAAGATTTCAGAGATACTAAAATACCCATCTAGGGCAAATGAACTGCCCTTATTTTTGTTTTGTTTTTTTGAGAGATGGGTGATGATGGATGCAGAACTGCTGCATTTGCTGTCAGATTTGATTTCTCTGTTGGTTGGTTTTACTCAACCGTTTTTCATAGAATTGTAAAATTTGAGAATTATCCGGGATCTTAGCAGTGAAGTCCATACACTGAGGAAATCCTGGCAGACAATGGGTAGGAGTGGGAGGAAAAGAGTGGAAGATATATCCAGAAATGACTAATATAAAAACCATATGTGTGTGTGTGTGTGTGTATACACACACACACACACACATATATATATATATGTATATATATATATTTGCACACAGGATAGAAAGCTAGTTAAAATAAAATACCTATCTGGGTGAATTTTTAAAAAATCATTTAAAAAATATAATGCTTTCCTAACCTAAGAAAAGCATGAAACCTCTTTAATTAGCAGAATTTAATATCTTTCCAGTTTGGTAAATTGGTATACTAGAGGGCTTGGAATATAAGAATATTCTGAAATACCAAACTATAGATACTAGAAATAGTAGGATAAAAAAATTTATTTCATATAAAATTATAATATCTACTTATAATGATTTGTATTGAAAGTAAATTTATACTGATAGGAGTAATTATAGTAAAAAAAATTTTTTTACTCTAAAAAAATTTGCATCAGATGATGCAATTGATATGCCTGACCTTTCCTGTGTTAAATAAAATGGCTGCCCTAGGTGACGTAATGATGAAAGCTCTTCATTTGGAGTCAGAGGACCCGCATTCAAATCTCACTTTTGTTATCCTGTCCATGACTTTGGTCAAATTGCTTGTCCTCATCTAGAAAATGCAGGTCTCGGGTTGGATGATCTGAGGTTCCTGTAAGGAACAAGGTCACAGCATCCCAGGAGGTCAGAGTGGGTTCTGTGATAAGTTCTAAGGACAGAATCATTTCCATCGACGGACTGAGTCACTTATTTAATTTAATTCCACAAGAGAAGATGTGAACATGGATGTCGTCTCACTTTAAACAATATTTATTCAGCCTCAAGTTTTATTGAACAAGGAATATTACGTAAAGCCTGTCTCCATGGCAACCAGAAGTGACAAGGATCAGGCAAGGATCATGACATGCTCTGACATTTTCTAGAACCACGCAAATGCTATCATAGGTCAAGCTTCATTAAAAAAAAATCTGCCTTGTTTTGTTTTAAAAGTGCTTCTCAAATATTTATACTTGTATTATTATTTCTATTCAAGGGCATTAACCTCATTGTTAGTTGTTCAACTCCTCTGTAAACAGACTACTTCCCAGTAGTATTTGACTCATGTTTTGCTGATGGAGGCACCCAAATACCACAAAGTAAAGGAGCTTATGACCAACCATCCCCACCATCTACCTTCCATCCACCCACTGTTGCTTCTTCTGAATCTCCTGAGACCATATCCTGGGTATAATATACTCAGGTTTGAAACGATATATGCGGTCCTGACTAGTGAGTCAGACAGTGAAAAAACACATGGCCCAATATATCCTGCTGACCCAAGACCCAAGACCATACTTCATTCATATCATATCTGACCAGCCATCCCTCTGATGGCCTTGCCATCCACCCTGCTGCATCACCATCAACCCCACCCCTCCATTTTCCATCTCTTACTTTGTAATCAATAATCAAACCAATATTAACATTGCTTTGGGAAAGAAAGCATCTGTTGAATTCTCTAGAAACACAGCACATTACAGTGGAAAGAACTCAGGCTCTGGAATTGGAGGAGCTAGGTTCAAATCTCACCTCTGATACTAGGTATGTGATGTTGGGTAAGTCACTTTGCCAAACCAGGCAGGAGCTACCTCACTTGTAAAGTGAAAGTGGGACTAGATGGACTAGATAAACTCGAAGGCCCCTTCCAACTTGGAATCTAGTTTCCCATAATCCCTGTGGCTCCACTGCCCATCTCTGTGACTCCCCAAATCAAAGCCCCCTTCCCTGGCCATCCCTCCCTTCTATATGTTGGGTCCTCCTACTTTGAAGGAAGAGGCCTGCTTTTAGATGTGTATCTCCAGAAACTTAGACAGATCTTGGTAAATAAGAACAGGGAAAAGAACTGGGCCTGTGATTTCACTGGTATGGGGAATTCCTGGATAAGGAAATTCCCTCCACCAATGCAGGTTGGTACCTTCTCTGCAATTTACCATCTTAGAGAGTTACCTGGAGCAGGGCCACACAGCTGGTCTATATTAGAGGTGAAACTGGAACCCACATCTGCCTGGCTTTAAGGCCGGTTCACCATACACTAGGCCAAACTGCTTCTGTTATTCTTTTTTTTTTCTTTCTTTCTTTCTTTTTTTTTTTTTGGTAAGGCAATTGGGGTTAAGTGACTTGCCCAAGGTCACACAGCTAGTACGTGTCAAGTGTTTGGTCTGAGGCCAGATTTGAACTCAGGTCCTCCTGACTTCAAGGCTGGTGCTCTATACACTGAGCCACCTAGCTGCCCCTTCTGTTATTTTTTATTCTTTCTATTACTGGTTAGTATTGGTAGACAATAGACTATAGATGGAAGCAGTTGGGTGGCTCAGTGGATAGAGTGCTGGGCCTGGAGTCAGAAAGACCTGAGTTCAAACCTGGCCTCAGACACTTACTAGCTGTATGACCCTGGGCAAGTTACTTAACCCTGTTTGCCTTAATTCATCAGAGGAGGATATAGCAAACCACTCCAGTATCTTTGCCAAGAAAACCCAGCATTGGCATGATATGCACATGGGGTCACAAAGAGTTAGACACAACTGAACAACAAGACAATAGATAGTATTTATAGATAGTGAATGATTATTAATAAATGTTCTCATCCATTTAAGACCCAGGAAAAGGACCCTGACTCCAATAGTCAAAGCACCACTTGAGAGCTGTGTTCTCATCTTTAAAATAAAGAGCTACACCTCTGAAGACACAGAAAAAGATATATATTTTCAGTCTCAATCCCTGGGAGAATTCATTTTGCTTGACTATGCACATTTATCACAAGGATTTGGTTTTTCTTTCTTTCTTTCTTTCTTTCTTTTTTTCCTTTGGTCCAATAGAGGGGGCAAAGGAGGATAGGACAGGGTAGCAAAAAAAAAAAAAAAAGGATCATTGAGGCATATCTCACAAACAAACTAAAAGGAAATCAAACTCAGAGTGGTTATAATAATCAATTTTCTCCTAGAGAACTAATAATAAAACATGTCTTCCTCTTCTTGGCAGTCTACAAGAGAATGTTGCATACCCTCTCAAATGACGTCACTGTGTTAGCTGGTTTTTCATCTTTTGTCAAAATAGAGTTCAACAGAGATAAAAGGAAGGATCCAAAAATGACTGATACAAAAACAAAATACATCAATAAAACATTCCTGAAAATCAAAAGCTCTTGGTAGAATCCAGCAAGGTCTACTTACTTCATAAACTCCAAACATAACCCTCTCTCTCTGCTTCCTCTTCTAATTAGACCTGCTCATCCTCAAATTCCAGAAATTGTGATACATAAAAAAATTATTTCTCTTTCAATTCAGTTTCTTCTGTTTTGCTTAATTACTAGCATTGCAATAGTGACCTTTTCTGTTATTTTTTTTTTTCATTTCAACTGAATATTTAAATCTGTAGGCTAGCCTTGGTACCTCACTACTATTGGTAGCACCATTGCTCTAGAAAAATGAACCATGATCCTGAGGGATGCTAATGACCACTAAATATGCTACACACTCTACAAACAACTTATGATCTGTGGTATTTTTCCATCTATCAATCAATAAGCATTTATTAAGAACATACTGTGTTCCAGTGCCTAGCAATGTGACCCTGAGCAAATCACTTAACCTCTGTCTACCTCCATTTACTCAAATGAAAAATAGGGATAATGATAGCACCTACCTCCCAGGCAAGGTCGTTTTGTGGGAAAAAATAAGATCATATTTAGAAAGCACTTTGCACAGGGCCTGGGACAGAGTAGGAACTTAATAAATGTTTGTTTCCTTTCTTACTTGCTAGCACAGTGATTGGTACTTGGGGATAAGAACTGAACCTGAGATTTCATTGGGATAGAAATTCCCAGATGAATAAACACCTTCTACCAAATCATGTCAACAAATACTTATTAAGTGCCTACTATGTGCCAGCAGAAGGAAAAGAAAGGAAAGGAAAGGAAAGCAAAAGGAAAAGGAAAGGAAAGGAAAAGGAAAGGAAAAGGAAAGGAAAGGAAAGGAGGAAGGAAAGGGAAGGGAAAGAAAAAGGACCCAGCTGTCCACTAATTGTAAGGACTAAGCATGGCCCTGAAAAAGAAACAAGAAAATGTACTTCCCTCTCTACATTAGAGGGGTGGGAGACTATGGGTATAGAGCACTGAATACAGTATAAGATTTAGTTAATGTGTTATTTTTGTGAAATTGCTCTTTCTTTTTCTCTTTTCGAAAAATTCTTAAATCCAAGGTATTACTCTCCTGGTAGGGGAGAGAGAAGGAATATATTTGAAAATGAAGGCAATGTAGAAATGGAAAAGAGGAATATAAATTTTAAAACTAATTTTTGTTAAAAAGAAAACTGTTTATATTTTTAATTTTTTTTAATTAAAAAAAAACTACCTGCTTGAGGGTCCTCAGGATTCTTATCAGGATGACATTCAAGAGCTCTGATCTTAAATTCTGCCAAGATTTGGTCCACCTGAAAGAAAATTGATACTTCAATAAACAAATAAGGTTAATGATGGATATAGCCCTTGTATATCAGCTTTTTCAGCTCTTCACCAAGATAAGTCATACTCTTGGGAGGCAGAATGTGTAAGGGGAAAACTGATGTTCCTGGAGCCAAGAGGGAGCTGGGTTCTCCATATTCTGCCCCTGAAGTCACTTAAGCTTCTGCTCCTTACTTTTGTAATTGATAAAATGGTGAGCAGAGTTGAAGAATCTTCCCCAGAGGCCACAGGGTCCAACTCAAACCTGAGCAAGAATCTCCTCCTATATTATGTTGACATAACCTTCAAGTCCCATAATCCTTCTGCCCCAGGAAAGCCCTCCAAGTACTTGCAGCCAGTTATCATTTTCAGGTTTTGTCTTTTCCAGGCTCAATATCTGCAGTTTATCTGCCTGAGCTCAAGGCCCTTCCCCATGCTGGCTGACCATCTCTGAAAGCTCACCAGCTCACACATGTCCTTCCTAAAAGGTGGTGTCCAGACCTGAACACAATACACAGCGTGTGGTAACTATAATAATAATGCCTGTGGTACCTACCCTAGAGAGTTATTGTGATGATCACACAAGAACATGTATGTTAGATGAAAATTATCGGTCTATCTCATTTGCTCCCAGAAAGAACCTCCCTTTAGTGGACAAAGACCAGAAAGCTATCTATCACTATGTGACTATTCAAATGGCATCCTTTTATATCAGTTTAGCTAAATGGTAAATTTACTTTGTATTTATTTTGTACATATTCAAAGTTACTTTGTATTTACTTATCTCTATCTTTTGCAGCCCACCCCACTCCCAACCAGTAAAATATAAGCTTCTTGAAGTCAGGGATTTTCTTTCTGGTGTTTGTTCAATGGGTTGCTTCCAAAGCCTCATGCCCATCATCGTAGATTGTAGACACAGAAGGAGACATGTACACTTTCTGACTCAACTGAAAAAAACAGAAACTTGTTTTACTCAATTACAAGTACTGGTTACAAGGGAAGAGAGAGATTAGCAGTGATGCAAAAAAAAATCTAGGGAAAAAGAAGACTGTCAATGAAACATTTTTAAAACTACACAGTGGAGAAGAGAATGAGGTTCAGAAGGGGAATCAAAGAAGCAGGACAATGGTGGCCCTGCATTAAATAACGCAAGCTGAATGTAATTGAGTCACGGTTTCGTACACAACCCACTTTTTCGGACTTTCTTTATAAATGAAAAGTTCCAATTTGTTGAGGATTATTTAATTCATGATTTTAAAAAATTTAATGAAAAAAATGAAAAAAGAAAAGTCTTTTGGAAGGTCATGGAAGCCTTCTAACTCAACACAGATGGGTTCACAATTTAAGCAGAAAACAGAAGGTAGGAAGAAATACAGACAAAATTGTGAGGAAGGGTAGACAAAGATACCCCTCTTAAGGCTAAAGGAAAATTTCTTAGATGAATGAGATAAGAAATATGACATATTACTCAAAGAATAATAAGTCCATGGAGAATATTGTGGCTCTTTCTTAACTACCAGGGATTGTTTCACTTTGGGTGCCTAACAGGCTGCTTGTCTCCTAGCAGATGCTTAATAAATAAATGCTCAGTTGTTTGTAATACGGGCTTTGTAAGGTGGAGCTATATATAGTATAAATAAAGGTCACGATTCACATTTTTAAGGTTTGCAGAATGCTTTACAGACCTTATCTCTTTTGATGGTCACCACAAAACAAGCTTGGAGGTAAAAGTGATGGTGGGCCCTATTTTACTGGTCTTGGAGCCTAAGAAAGGTCATGTGGCTTTCTTGGAATGACACAGCAAAGGGTCAGTGTTTGAACCTTAATTTTCTTGGTTCCAAGTCCAAACCTCTATCCACTAGGCTTGTGCTGCCTAAATAAACTTGAAAGAGCACCTAGTCCTTGTTTTCTGTCAACAAAATGGAACATTTTTAATGAAATGGTTTAACACTATGTAAAGAGAATGGGTTATAGATTGTTGTTGGGTTGTGGGGGTTTTTTTCCCCTTTCTTTCTCTTTTTTCTTTTCTTTTCTGTTTTTCTTTCTTTCTTTCTTTCTTTCTTTCTTTCTTTCTTTCTTTCTTTCTTTCTTTCTTT
>NW_020954625.1:6608503-6711476 GCF_900497805.2 Vombatus ursinus | reverse complement strand
TTTCTTTCTTTCTTTCTTTCTTTCTTTCTTTCTTTCTTTCTTTCTTTTTTTGGAGGAGGGGAGGGAGAAAGGACCCAGATCTATGATTCCCTTGGTATAGGGAGCTCCTAGGAAAGAAACTCCTACATGACTACCAGCTCTACAACTGATGGTCTTAGAAAGTTGTCTGGAGGCCTTGAGACGGTGGGGGACTTGTGAGTATTTATCAGAAGTAAAAGCTTTCAACTGAAAGCAATTCTTCCTAGATTCCCAGCTTCCTAGCAGGTCTTCCTAGTGGCCAGTTTCACTCTATCCCAATATTCTTCTTCTCAAAAGAGAATTACACTAATAAAAGAAATGCTCATTGGTTGATTATACTTTATGTTGGTGACCATTAAGAGAACCAAGAGCAGGTTGGAAAACTGTTTGATACTGTTCAAGGGAGAAAGGGGAACAGCATTCCCCAGTTGTCTCCCTTCTTTGTAGATTGAAAAGTTAATACTTCTTTAATACTACAGACCAACAGTTTAGAGCTGGAAACCACCTTAGAGTTCATGTTGTTCAATCCCTCCATTTTATAGATGGGGAAACCAAGGACCAGAGGTCATCTAGTCCAAACTCCATATTTTATAGATGAGCAAACTATGGCCAGAGAGGGTAGGTCATGCAGCCAGAAAGTGCAACCGCAGGGGAATAAAACTCAGGTCCTTTGATGCCATTTCCAGCATCTCCTCCATCCAAAAAAGTAAGCTGCCCCCTTCCAGTCATGAACCCTTACTAGGATTTTCACCAATGATTTGTTTGGGAAATCATTCAACTTTACAAATGGAATTTCTGTTAAAAAATTCAAAATCCTAACATAAAAAAAGACAGGCATCCAGGAGCTGGGGGATAGTCCCAGCTCTGACACATATCATGTGACCCTAAGCAAGTCACTTAAGACTTAGTAACAGAAAAGTTGGAGAACTGCTTTGGTAGAAGGAGTTTACACAAAGGGAATATACCAATGAAGGCACTGGTCCTGTCCTGCCCCATTCCAATATTTTTTTAAATCAATCTTACATATGTTGTTTGATCCAATCAAAAATCATTTATCAAGCATTTACTATACATCAGGCATCATAATTAAATGCTGGGGATACAGACAAAAAGCAAAAAATGCCCCTGCTCTCAAGTAGCTTGTATTCTAATGGGAAAAACAACTCTCGTGAAAATAACATATATATATATATATATATATTTATACAAGATATAGACAGTGTAAATGGAAAGTAGTCTCAGAAGGAACTAGAAGCTGGGGGGACCTAAAAACACTACCTCATTCATGATTTTAAAATCTCTCAGATCTCTGCATCTGTAAGCACATATTTAAATGGAACATAAAAATCAAAGAGTACTAGAAAAATATAGATTCTATACCATGTATTATCTAATGTTAGCAATCTGTAGTTTATGTTTGTGTATGTCTATTGAATTAGAAGACTCCTGAGGATATCCTTTTTGTGACCTGTTCTTTAATATATGTATATATACACATCTAAGCTTTTTGTTTTTAATCTAATCTTCTGTTTTTAAATCTTCTTCATTTCCAAAGCCCACTAATAGTTAAAAACCACTTCAAAGGCACCTTAGCATAGGTGTAGCTTAATGCACAGGTGTGTGTATGCCGATGTATGTATGAATCTAGAAGCTCTTGTAACAATTAAACAGGACATTTAAGTAAAAAATCCAAATATAGAAAAAGTCTCCTCTTTCCCAGGTCATAAAAGATTTTATGACTACAATGGGCTTTCTAAGCAACAACCTTCAGATCATTCAAACTATGTAAATGTATTAGAAAATTGAAAGCTTGGAACTTTGAATTGTTCCCATAAAGACTCTTTGGGATCTCAGGCTCTAGAACGAGAAGGGATGTGGGGGATGAGCTAGTCCCGCCCCCTTCAGCTCCCAGCCGATGAAATTAACAATGTTAATTATCTTACCGTAGAGAGTTCGTCGCATCCCAATAACTCATAGTAATCTTCAACATCCTCCATCCTACAGTTCAGTATCGCATCCATTCTGCACTATCGAGACTAATCTCCACCAGCCAAGAAACAAGAACCACACAGCCTGGGATATGTAGGAAGCTTTCCTCCAATCTCTGCTGTCCTGGCTCCAAGCAGCAGCCACCAGTTTTAAGGTGCTCAGTAGTTAATGAGCACAGATGTCATAAGAGACTCTTGGCAGCTCTCCCTTCTATTGGCTGTTTGCATAAGAGAAGGAAATTGGTCCCTGATGGCTGCCCGGGATCTTTGGGATTTGTAGTTTTTGAGATTGTTTGAAGAATCTGTTTGTGTCATAGACTCCTTTGGCAGTCTGGAGAAGCTTATAGATTCTGTCTTAAAATGATGTTTCTAAATGAATAAAATAAAACAAATAAGGTTACAAAGGAAACCGATTATATTGAAATAAAGCTATCAAAATATTTTTTTAAAGTTCATGGACCCCAGATTAAGAAGCCCTGAATTTTAAAAGTAAATAAAACTTAGATCAACTAGTCCAGTGCCTTCATGGGGGTTAAGAGAAGAGGAGGAAGGAAGTAAAATCCAAGGACGAAAAAATTGAAGTGCCTCACCCAACGTCACATATGTAATAAGGGGTAGGGACAGGATTTGAACTTGGGTCCTGACCCTAAAGCCAGCATCCTTTTCACTGTGCCTGACTCTTTACAACTTTGCTTTTTATTATTACCTTTTTTTGGATACAACCTGTGGTTTCATCAGTGTCAAGAACTTCCAATGAGATAGTTCAGATGTGCCAAGCGTGAGGTCACTCCAAACTCCACGAACCCAATCACCAGAAGCATCACTGGCTGAATCTTAGAACCCTGAATGATCCCAAGCCTCCCTGCCACCTAAGCAAGGGTTTTCAAGGCTGTATTTAGGTCTCCTTCCCCCCTCCTCCTCAATTTTAACATTATACTCTATCCCTGGGTGCTCTACTGAGCTCCCATGAGTTCCAGTATCATCTCTGCTCACTCTCCTAAAATCGAGTCCAGTTTCCCCAGCTGGTGATGTCTGTTGGACATTTCTACCTTGATGTTCCATCTGCATCTAAAACACAGCATATCCAAAAGAGGGCTCACTATCTATCAGCCTCTCTTCCAAATTTACCTGTTAATGTTGGGAATACCACCATCTCTCCAGTCAGGCAGGTTCAAAATCTCAGTCGTCCTTGACTCTTCTCTCAATCATCCAGTTCGGTCAATCTTACTGACTATGCTTGCAAAAAAATCTCTCCTACCTCCTCTCTACTGACAGACAGTAAGCCATTACCCTAGTGTAGGTCCTTATCACCTCTCTCCTCTACCACTGAATTAGCCCAATTAATCTCCCTGTTTCTGGCCTTTCCCTCTTCAATCCATCATCTAAACATCCAATCCACAGCTGTCAAAACAAGCTTCCTAAAACACAGATCTGACCATGTCACTCCTCTGCTCGAGAAGCGTCACTGGCTCCCTATTACATGTAAGATAAAATGCAAAGTCGTCAGTCTGGAATTTAGTGCCCACCACCATCTGACTGTGACTTTCTGCCATACTATTCTCCTTCACATCCTCAATATTGTAGTTACACTGAACTCAGTAACTATTCTCTGAGCTCTGTGCTCCTTTGGCCACATCTATGTATTTTCACAAACCATCCCCTTCTCCCTTCTTTCCTCCTTAATTCTTGGAATCTGGCTCCCTCTTTAACTTAACTTCTCAGAATTCTGAGCTTCTTTCAAGATTCAGCTGCGTAGACTCTCCTTCTGGGAAGTCTTCCCTAATTCCACTTCCTCCCCACTCCAGTTGTGAATGTACTCTCCCTCTGCAACTTATGTATCTTGGGTTTCAAACTTGGGGTGTTTTGCATGCTGCAGTTTAGGCACAATTACAGGTTGGTAGAGAAAATGATGGCTTGAACTTGCAAGATTCCACGAGGCATGGAGTTGGTGCTAGAGCTTCGGAAAAGAAGAACATTCTTCATTTCTTCGAGAGAGAGAGACGTGCATGCGTCTGGACTCTCTTCAGGGAGACACCCATGGAGAGAGAAAGAGAAAAGACTTGGAGAACTGTCAAATAGGGAAGAACTGGCATTTCAACATGACCCTCATCCTAGATTGGTGGAGAGAATGCTAATGGCCTATATGATTGAGTGAGTAGAAGAGTCAGAGGGAGAGTTTTGAAGAGAAGAGATATCCTTCTTCTTTCAAGAGAGGACATATGGAATTAATAGACCTATAGAGAAGCCAGCACCTCGTCATCCCTGATTTCTAGCTTGCCTACCTAGATACTTTGAGAAACTTTCTTTTAAGTGAGATTGGGGCATTTCTCTTGGTCAAGCTGATAAATCGTTCTCGCAGTGAGAGAGCTAGTTCACTCTGTGTATTATCTGGTATGTTCTAGTCTGTAAATTTCTCAAACTACCAACTTGGATAAATGGGTTTCCTCACTATTTATTATTTGTGATGGTATTTTGTGTAACTAGCATTTGGTGTGAGGAGTCAAGTCTGTGAGTATAAGTGAAGAGTAACCTCCTCTTTTTAAGAAACAGTGGCCAGGAGTGCAGCTTGAGCAATATTGAGAAGGGCTTGTTGTTGTTTTTATTTAGGTGAGCAGCTAGGTAATACAGTGGATAAAGTGCCAGGCCTGGAATCAGGAAGACTCATCTTTGTGAATTCAAATCTGGCCTCAGATGGTTACTAGCTGTGAGACCTTAGGTACATCATTTAACCCTATTTGCCTCAGTTTCCTCATCTGTAAAATGAGCTGGAGAAGGAAATGGCAAGCCACTCCAGTATCTTTGCCAAGAAAATCCCAAATGGGGTCACAAAGAGTTGGACCCAATTGAAAAACTGACTAAACAACAAAAACAACAAAGGGGGAAGATAGATATAATTTTAGTCCAATACCCCTTCTCTGAAAATAAAGCACCCAGACTCGTGGTCCATTCTTCATGCAGGAATCAAAATCTCCCTTGGAAAAAAGATGTATGAGATTCTGGAGATATCTATGCAAGCCTTCATTTAGATAACCCTTGTGGACATACATATCTTATATGGGCAATTCACACACCTTAGTTGTATTTACTTACTTCTGTACATGTTGTATACCCTGTACACCCTTCAAACACAAAGTAAACTATAAGCTTCTTGAGGCAGAAACTCCTTCCTTCCTTTCTTTGCATTACTACATAGCATAGTGCCTTGCATGCTAGAGGGGTATTTAGAAATATTTGCTTCATTATGTTAAATTGGACTGCTACAATTCTGCCCTCTGGAGCCGAGTAAAACAAGTCTTTGTCATAAAAAAAAAAAATCCTTCAAATAGTTGAAGAGAACTATTGGGATCCACCCAAGTCTTCTTTTACCCAGGCTGAACATCCTAAATTGCTCAATGGGTGGCCAAATCTTGAGCCTTTCAGTTACCTTCCTCTAGATCTTCTTTAGCTTGTCAACGTCTTTCCTAAAATGTGGAGCTCAGAGCTGTACATAATGCTGTACATGTGTTCTGATCAGGGCGGAAGACAGTGGGACGGTCACCTCCCTTTGGAAACAAAGTTCAATAACCCTGCCTATCCCCTGCTCCAAGGATGGTATTGTTTTGTTTAAACAATTATTTTTTAAAGGTTGCCAATTGGCATTAAGATTTCCAATGAAAATAAGTCCTCACCACTTTTCGGTGACTTCAAAGAGAGAAGAAAATATTTACCCCCAAACAATTGCAAAACATTTTATGTCCCCTAAATTAGTATTAAGGAATTCAATGGATAAAGTGATCACAGGATATAAACAAATATGTAATTCTAAATAGAATTGCAAGCTATTAAGAACTATGTGAAAGATTGCTTTACTTACCAATAAGAGAATAAACAGGTTATGGCATATGAACATAACAAAATATTACTGTGTTGCACGAAGTGATGAATATGAAAAATACAGGGAAGCTTTATATGAACTATGCAAAATGAAATAAGTTGAACTAGGAAAACAATGTATACAGAGTGTCCCAGAAGTCTTAGTGCAGCTTTAAGTTACTAATGCTTCTGGGATATAGCAGGCATTTAATACATACTTGATGATTGATTGCCCAGTGTATATGCCAGGCATGCACACACATACATGTGTATGTGCACATATACAGATATTCTAATGGGAGAGATAACACACATATATATAAAATGCATATAGAATAAACATAAGTTAATAAATACGTATTATATATAATGTACAAAGTACAAAATAGTTCAATACAAGGTAGCTTGGGAGGGAGAGCCCTAGTACTTAAAAAGATCAGGAACAGCATCTCAAAGGTAAAGAGGTATTCTCCAAGTTGAAAGTAGAGAAGGTGGGCATTCCAGGCATTGGGGACGCCAGTGCAAACTCACAGAAATAAAACATGGAATGTTGTGAGTGAAGAACAGAGAATGGGCTGGTTTGTCTGGATCACAGAGTGTGAAAGAAGTGATAGCCAATAAGACTAGAAAGTTATATTGCACCCAGGTTATGTAGGGCTTTAAAAACTAAACAGAGGAGTCTCTATTTTATCCAAGATGCAATAGGAAGCCACTGGAGTTGATTAAGTAGAGAAGTTTCATGGTCAGATTTGGACTTAAGGAAAATTACATTGGCAGACATGGATAGGATGGATTCCAGTGGGGAGACAGTTGAGGCAGGAAGATCAGTTTAGAGGCTGGTACAAGCAGTGAGGGGGAGAGTGATGAGAATTCCAACAAGGTGCATGAGTAGAAAGATGTGATCAGATGCAAGAAATATTATGAAAGTAGATAGAGCAAGATTTCCTAACTAATTATCATGAAGTGAGTGAGGGAGAGTGAAGGGTTGAAGATAATGCCAAGATTAAGAAACTGAGCCCCTGGGGCACATTGGCCTTGGAGTCAGGAGGAACTGAGTTCAAATCCAGTCTCACACACATGACGCTTACTAGCTGTGTGACCCTGGGCAAGTCACTTAACCCCAATTGTTTCATCAAAAAAAAAAAAAGAGCAGAAGAAACTGAACCCCTGATAGGATAGTGGCATCTTCAATAGAAATAGGGAAGTTTGGGAGAGGGGAAGATCTGGAGGGAAAGATAAGGAGTGAGTTTAAGATGTCTCCAGGACATCCAGTTTGAAATATCCTCTAGCCAATTGGTGATCCATGACTGAAGCTCAGGGGAGAAGCTGAGGCAGGATATATAGATCTGAGAGTCGTCCACATAGAGATGACAGTTGAACCCATGAGAATTGATAAGGTTACTCTTGCAAAGAGAAGACTCTGCAGCAAAATGAATACATTGTAACATAAAGTTTAGAAACCACTGTTTATAGAATGTAACAAATGGATAAGATAGTATCTACTCTCAAAGAGCTTATACTCTATTAAAAGAATATAACAAACGCAATAACTGTAGCATATATGTCTTCACAATACATATGTATTATATGTGGGATGGGCCTTAAAGAGGGTGACCCTACCCTCTAGCTTCCTCTCTCCATTTGCCCAGAAAGTCAGAACCCTCCAAACCTCTCCCAAGAGGGCAATCACAACAGCTGCTTACACATAGCGGAAAAAGCACATGGCCTATCTAGGTGAATCTGAGCAGATATTTTGGACTACCTCTCCTGTTGTTTGTTTTCCTGAGTACAAGTGACTAAGCAACAACCCTCAGAGAGGTATTTCCAGCCTTGGAGGAAACCTTGCACACTCCAGAATTCCAGAGATCCTCAGGATGAGCTGACTGGCATCAGAAAGGCTATTTTGCAATAACACCTTCCTTGGAGAGGATGATGGTGGACAGGAAAAGGAATCACAGGTCTGGCGAGGTTTGCCAGAAGACAAGGACCTGGAGGGAGTTGCTTAGACAATGAAGAAAAATTCAAGGTGAAATGTAAAATTCCTATTCAATAGTCCCACAAACTGCTTCATGTTCTGATGTTGACATCTCAACCTTCTGACAGAATTCAACAGAAGTTATATTATTGCCACTGCTTCGGTCTTTTGTTAGTGCATGCTTTTAAGTCTCATTTCATTTATATGGAGGACATAAATAGCTGTCCTCAGCCTGATTTACACTGTAACCTTATGTACCTTTCTGTTCTCTCTTTTTCTGAATACCCTAGACATGAGCCAAACCTAAGCTTTAGGTCATTTTTTCTCCAGAGCTCCAATGTTGGGGAATAAAGAGACAGAAAGTGCAAGGAAAAAGAGCCTGCCTTCTCCCTTTGGAGGTCAAGTTCCCCCTAGGCCTGAACCCAGGCCTCATGCCAAGGTTCAGAGCTGAATGAGATGCTTTAATGAAAAGGGAGACATCAAGCAGCCCAGCTTTCTGGGCTCATAGAGAACTATTATTGTTACACAGAGTAAGTCCTTTAGAAAGGTGCAAAATAAAGTTTTATGTGAGATCTAATGGAATCACAGATTTAGAACTGGAAGGGATGTTAGAAATAATGTTACATGTA
Organism: Vombatus ursinus; assembly: GCF_900497805.2. Taxonomy (NCBI): domain Eukaryota; kingdom Metazoa; phylum Chordata; class Mammalia; order Diprotodontia; family Vombatidae; genus Vombatus; species Vombatus ursinus. The sequence continues at coordinate 6,703,014 of NW_020954625.1, read as the reverse complement.
AATGAACTGGAGGTCCATGTAGGTTAGGTGGGGAGGTTATTCTTAGCTGGGGGAATCAGAGAAGGTTTTCTAGGGTTGCCATTTGACTGCTCCTTAAAGGATGAATAACAATTCAACACGAAAAATGGAGGAGGACCTTCCTAGCCTGGGCGTGATCTATATAAAGCTAAAGAAGGGCAGGGTCTGTCTTCAGGCAATTTTAAGTTAAGGTGCAGTGGAGGCAGTGAAGCTTACAATCAGTGTTACCTTAAGCAAGTCATTTCCCTTCTCTGGCCATCTTTTTTCTCAATTGTGTAAAGGGAAAGTAGGAGGTAAGATTGCATGAGTTCTAATCATTCATTTCCAATTGGGTCCCTTCCAGCTTTGAATCGATTTATTATGAGATTTAAATGTGATTTCTGATACTAGGGTAAGTCTTAGCTTTCATTTTCTCACCCTATACAATAGGGATAACAATTCTTTCAGTAGATCAAGAAGTCAAAGAGATCTTAGATGTCAGCTAGCCCAATCTCTTCATTTTACAAAGGAGGAAACAGGTCCAGAGAGGGGAAATGGCTGGCCCCAGGTCACAAAAGTAGTAAATGGCAGAGCCTGGAACCCAATCCAGACAGAATCCAGTTCTTTCCAATGTAGCACACTGCCCTAAGAGTCCTAAAGAAATGGAAGGGATTTTAAATGTATTTGTTAAGGTCAAACCAGCTCAAAGTGCTTAGGAGAAGTTTACTTGTTGTTCTGGGAAGTCCAAGAGGGCACAACTGAAACATGCCCTGGGCCAGGAATCCAGACAGGAGCTGGACTTCAGCTCCCACAATGCAAGGCGGTCAGGCATAGCGAGAAAGGGAAGGTGGGAGTGAAGAGCCACTGAAGCAAGACCTAAGTGATGAGCTTGTGCAGTCCCTTCATTTTACAGATGAGTAACTGAAGGCCTGAAAAGGCCAGTCTTTGTGGATGATCAGTCCTTCCTTAGTGATTTCCTGGCACCAATGCACAATGTCACGGACCCAAAACAAACAGGAGGCTATCTGGAAATGCACACAAGTGCTGAGAGCTAGAAGGAGGCAGAAAACTACAAGACCCAGAATCCTCTCTGGCAGAACCCAAATAAATCGTCTCTGAGTTCTCAACCAATTAACAGTTTGGCTTGAGGCCCAAAATCTACCTGTTCGCAAGATCACAGCGCTTGGGCTGAAAAGTATTTTGGATTTTAACTAGTCCAGCAAGAAAGAAACTGAGACCCAGAGAGTTCAAATAGTTTGCCGTGACTTGGGCCTTGACTCTAGATTCTGTGCACTTTGCAGGGTATAATGGTGCTTCAACGGCCCTACACACACACACACACACACACACACTCACATACATACACACACACACTCACATATACACACACTCACATACATACACACACATACACACACACACTCACATACACACACACACACACACACACACACACACACACCATTTCTCTTCATCCCATACTATCCCATGGCTTTTCTCTCCCTTCCACTGCCCATCTTCAAATCTCCTGCAGAATCTTAGAGAGGGAGGAATGAAGGGAAGATTGGGGAAAGGAATAAGCATTTTTATAGGACCTTTAATGTGCCGGGCAGTGTGTGCTGTCAGCTTCCCCTCAGGCCCTTAGCTCCCCAGCCTAGGATCCCCAAACTCCTGATTTCCATGACCAGATTTAGGATCTTAGCCCTTGATCCGCACAAAACAGAAGCTACCTAGTCCAAACCATTCATTTTACAGAGAGGAAAATTGATAGTAAATGGCAGAGCTGAGTTTGAACCTAAATCATCTAGTTCCAAATTCAATGCTCTTTTAGACCTGAGCTCCACACATACTATGACAATTTTGTTGTTCAGTCATTTTTCAGTCATGACTCTTCATGACCCCATTTAGGGTTTTCTTGCCAAAGATACTGGAGTGATTTGCCATTTCCTTCTCTAGCTCATTTGACAGATGAGGAAACTGAGGCAAACAGTTAGGTGACTTGCCCAGGATCACACAACTAGTACATGTCTGAAGCCAGATTTGAACTCAGGAAGATGAGCCTTCCTGACTCCAGGCTCAGCACTCTATCCACTGCACCACCTAGCCGCCCCATGACAATAGGGAGTCATCATTTAGATTCACCTTCACCCTCCTCTCCATAACAATCCTTCTGTTTTTCCATCTGCCAAAGGGGATTCCACCTGACCCTTAACAGTTTTAAGAACAGTGGGGAAGAGCATGAGGCCAGAAAGAAGACTGAGTTTCCTGTCCTTCCTCTGCCAATGCATTGACCTTTGGTAAATTGCTCAAGGTTTCCTGACAGGGCCTCGTCATTTCTGTGTGTAGATTCCTTGAAGTGCCTGGGATTTCAGAGGTGCTTAATGGATGTTAATTGATTGTTTACTCTGTGCCAGGCACCTTGCCATGAGCTGGAGATGCAGGACAAAAATCCAAGAGTCCTTTGCCCCCCACAAAAATCCACTGAAAGCTTGAAAAATTGTGATCCTATTTTATAGAACCAGGGTGTTTTAGAATTGGGGGGGACCTCAGAGACCATCTAATCCAGCATTACTCAAAATGATTCATCCCCACTACAGGTGATCACTGGGTTTCTGCTTCAGGATCTCCCTTGAGGGGAGCTCACAATTTCCTAGGACAGCCCATGACACTTTCGACAAGCTCTAATTTTCGGGAAGGTTTTTTCTGGCATCAATCAATCAACAAGTATTAAGCACCTGCTGCATCCGCAGCACAAGACACATACCTAAGATTCAAAGACAAATGGAACAGACCGTGCCCTCTGGGAGCTTATGTTCTGTCTCTGGAAGCGACACACGCACACACAAGTAAATAAAAAATAAACACAACGTAGTTTTTGGAGGCAGAGAACATCAAACCTAAATTATTTGGGAGTTAACTCTGAGTAGTGGGAAGAGCCTTACAGCTGGAATCAGGAAACTCCAAGGTTCCAGTTTGACCCTGGGCAAAATTGTTTTTTACTTCTCAGAACCTGGGGTTCCTCATCTATTAGATGGGGATAATAAATGAGGAAAATGTTATGTGCATGTTAAATAGCTAAGTAAATGTGAGTTGTTATTCTGTTAAGAGGACACAGAATAAAGGAAGATAGCATGTTGGCTGAATTTGGAATCAAAAAAACCTGGATTCAAATCCTGCTTCTGATGCTTACTAGCTATAAGACAATGGGCCTGTCCTCTGAGCCTCAAGTAACTCCCTAAGACTCATCTGCTAAGTTATAACTATATACATATGGAACTATATATGTATATATATAAAACTCTCTCTATAACTATATATAACTATATATATATGGGTCAAGATGTGTATTGCTGGAGGAAATTCCCATATTGACAAAATAAGAGATCTTTGATGTACTGACCTATGAACTCCCCATTTTAAAGATTTATAGATTTTTTTTAAAACTCTAAAGCCCAAAGAAGTGACTTGTCCCAGAGCACACAGATTGTGGCAGAGTAAAGACTAGAACTCAGAACTCCAAGCCCAGTTCCCTGTCACTGGCCTTAATTTTGCTTAGTGGGGCAAAACAAAGAACAAAATACTAGATATCGAATTAGGAAACCCAGCTGGTTCCACTACTATCTTTGTCGATTAACAAGCATTTATTAAGCACTTACTATGTACCAGGCATGTTCATTGTGACTTTGAGTAAGTTAATCTCTGAGTCCCTGTGAGTGGGGAGGGATCAGAGTTGATGATCTCAGAAAGAATTCTACTTCTAAGGCTAGAAGAGATCTGAGAGGTCATCTAGTCCAACCCCTTTGTTTTACAAATGAGAAACTGAGGCTAAGGGAAAAGAAGTGACTTGCCTAAGGTCACACAGGTAGTAAAAGATAGAGGCAAGATTATGGAATGAAGACTTTTTCCACTTTAACTTGCCATCAAACATCTCTCCTAGCTCTAAAATAGCATTTCTCTGTTCAGAATATACCATCTAGCTTCCAAGCCAGTGGGACTTCTTAAAAATATTAAATGATTTGCTCAGAAAGAATGACTGGTTGAGAGCAAAAAAAAAATCCATTGAATTGAGAAATAAAACAGGGAGTTTTTTTCAATTAAAAATAGTTTGATTGGTTTTTTTTTTGGAAAAAAAGAGAAGAAAACCAAATTTTGTGTTAAAAATTAAAATGAAGAATTAACACCAATTGAAAATGAAATAAAGGAAACTATTAGAAATTATTTTGCCTAATTATATTCTAGCAAAACTGATAACAGATTAAATTAATGAGCACTTTAAGAAAATAAAATAGATTCACAGAACAAGACAAAAATCTATTGAATTAACACAATAACACAGTATCAGAAAAAGAAATCAAACAACTCATAAATGAACTTGCAAAGAAAAAAAAGACAAGATATATTTACAAGTTGATTCTATCAAACAATATTACATAAGTTTTTTACAAAAAAATAAGAAGAGAGTCTTCCAAACTACAATAGAAATATGGTCTTCATACCCTATAATGGAGAGACATAGCAGAGGGGGGAAAAGCTATAGACCAAAATCCCTAAAGAAAATTGATGCAAAAATATTACATAAAATATTACCAAAGAAGTTATAAGAACATATTTAAAAGATCATACACCAGGTTAGATTTATACCAGGAGGACAAGGTTAGTTCAACATATGGAAAAATTTCAACCTAATAGACTATATTGATAACAAAATAATCAACACATGATATATCAATAGACACTGAAAAAACTTTCGACAAAAGACACTACTTGTTTCTGTTTTAAAAGCTAGACTATATAGGACCACATGGACCTTTTCTTAATATCTATAAGCAAGTATCTAAATCCTAATATCTGGTAAAACTTAATGTCTTAGTACCTTAATATCAAAAAGCAAGAGACAACATTGAATGTAATGAAAATAAAGCCTCCAAATAGCACAAGAGAGTAAGCACACATAGCTTACTCTCCCTACCCTGGTTGACATAAAGCCAAGAACAGGCAGCCAGTCAGTCCTCTTCTTGCTTCTGTCCTCGTTGGGTTCATTCTTTCCAGTTATATCTGTTCTTTTCCATGGCCCTGTATATGAATGTGATGGAATAGTATTATGCCATAAGAAATGAAAGTTTCTCAGAAACCTTGGGAAAACTTGTAGGAACTGATGCAGTGTGGAGCACACAGAAGCAGGAAAACAATTTTGCACAACAGCAACATTGTGAAAACAATGGACAAGATGCCAAAGATGACTCACCTCTGGGCAGAGAGATGACAGACTCAGGGTTCAGATTGAGAATTACATTTTTAGTCACGGCCAATGCATGCATTTGTTTCTCTTAAATACTCATATTTATCGTAAAGGTTTTTTTTTTTTAATATCAGTAAGCTGTAGGAGAGAGTGGAGAGAAGGAAATAGGTAGCTAAGGGGTTGCCAAAAAGGTTTAAAAAAAAAAAGGTTGCTGAAATGTGCTTTTGAAATGAATAAAAGACCAAAAAGAATCATAAACTAACAGGACAGCTTTGAAAGTTACAAGTTAAGTATTATATACCTAAACACATAAAATGTAAATGTTTTATATTCTTAAAATTCAAAGGAAGCTGCAATAAAAAGAGATTCACAGTTTTCTGTACAATCCTCCCTTTTGTCCTGTGTACATGGAAGTACTTATCTTAATTCACGATTAAATTCAGAATTTTTTTAATGGGATAAATGGAATGATTACACAGACTTTGGTTCAATAAAAAGAAAAACTTCCTGAGAAATCTGTGCTATCCAAAAGTGAAATAGGCAGACTCCAAAAGTAGTGGGTTCCTCCACCATTAGACTGTAAGCCCCTTGAGAGCAGGGACTGGTTTTTGCCTTTCTTTGTATCCCCAGTGCATACTTAGCATAATGCCTGGCACACAGTAGGTACTTAATAAATGCTGGTTGAGTTGACTACGGGTGTTCAAGCAAAGGATGGAAATAATCACAGGTTTCAGATACAGTAGAAAGGCTTCTCATATACCAATTGGACAAAGCTAAAGTGCCTGCACACAGGGAGATTCTGGTTATCTGTGATTTCAGGTGGTTGGAACAAATGATCTCAGAACTGCCTTCCAGTCTTAAATCTATGGCCCTATGATTTTGAGTAACAAAAAAGTTATCAAGTCTTCTTGACTTCAGGCCCAGCTCTCTATCCACTGTGCCATCTTTAACAGGTATATGAAAAATGGGGCAGCTAGGTGGTTCAGTGGATAGAGTGCTGGGCCTGAAGTCATCTTCCTGAGGTCAACTCCAGCCTCAGATACTTACTAGTTGTGTGACCCTGGGCAAGTCACTTCACCATATTTGCCTCAGTTTCCTCATCTAGAAAATGAGCTGGAGAAGGAAATAAATGGCAAACCACTCTAGTATCTTTGCCAAGAAAACTCCAAATGGGGTCAATGAAGAGTCCAACAAGACTGAACAATTAGAAGAAGAAAAGTGTCCTTAGAGGGGAATGTTTTATAGCTATAAACATTCCTGTAAAGTGAATATGAGCTGCTGTTGTCCTAATTAGTGAATGTTCTTTTCTCCTGGTTATTTATAGTGGATTACATTCAACACTGTCTACATTTGTGTTACTTTGCATTTTAAAAAGCAAACAAAAAAGATCCAGGCCCCAAAATCTACTTGGCAAGGCTCAGGCCATTTCAGGGATTTAAATATAGTTTGCTGAGCACAAACAGAACACTTTTTAAAAAAGCATTTTATTTGCAGAACGCAGAAAAAACCAGTACCTCATATTCCCCACTAGAGGGCCCACATTGTAAGTGTAACAGCCAGGACGCTGACTGGCTCCTAGGATCAGATTCAACTGCACCAAGCATGGAAGGAACCTCAGTAGATGCGCGAGTCGTTCCTAAAAATGAATCCAACATACCCACAAGTGATCAAGGAGCCCCAGTGAAGGGGGTGCCTCTGCCTGCCCACATAGCCCATTCTACTTTGCTCTAACTTTTATTCCCTGGAGCTAAGCAGAAAGAGGCTAATCGTTCTTCCTAGTGAGCATTTGACAACAGCTATCATATCCCCAGGGCAGCTAGGACCAGGAGTCAGGAAGACCTGAGTTCAAATCCAGCCTCAGGTATTTATTAACTGTGTGACCCTGGGTGAGTCACTTAACCCTGTTTGCCTCAGTTTCCTCATCTGTCAAACGAGCTGGAGATGGAAACAGCAAACTACTCCAGTATCTTTGCCAGGAAAACCCTAAATGGGGCCCCGAACCGAATGACAACAACCATATCCCACACCCCTTCTGGTACTTCCTGGGGAGGGGTTTCGGGTGTGATGAAAGGAAATTTTTATCAAGTCCTTTCTACTTCCCTGTCACAGTATGAGTGCTTTACAAGTATTATCTCTTTGATCTATACAACTATCCTGGGAGGTAGGTGCTATTCTGATGCCCATTTTACAGTCAAGGAAACTGAGGCAAGCAGCAGTTAAGTAACTTGCCCAGAGTCACATAGCTAATAAATATCTGAGGCTGGATTTGAATTCAGGTCCTCCAGACTCCAGACCCAGCACTCAATCCACTACACCACCTCTAATGAGTGCAGAGAGGAGGTGAGGGTGGGAGGGGAAGGTCAAGGGAAGGGAGTACATCAGCTCATACTAGAAAGCTATTCCTAGAGACCCCCTGCCTCTCTGAACCTGGAAATTTTTCTTTCCCTGGAAGCTTTTACTCGGCCAAGCTGTTTAAACTCTCCCGAGAAGCTGAGCCTGGCAATGTGTCTGAGCTGGACACTGAGTGATCCTGGAACGATTAAGGAACTTCCCTCACCCCACCCCAGCTGCTTATACTGAGTGAGACCAAAGGATCCAGCTCTGCAAGGGCCAGTGCTCCTTTGACCCTGAGGGAGGTCAAAAGTTAGCATCTGGGGAGACCTGAGTTCTTGTTAATTCCCTGGCACCAACACTGGGTCTCTGTTTTCCTCCTCTGTAAAAGGAAACGGTTGAACTAAAGTGTCTCTAAGATTCCTTGCCCAGTGGCTGCCTATCATTTCCATGATCAAATACAAAATGCTCTGTTTGGCATTCAAAGCCCTTCCCAACCTGGTCCCCTCCTACCTCCCCTGTCTTTTTAGACCTTATTCCCAGCTACATACTCTCCAATCCAGTGACACTGGCCTCTTGGCTGTTCCTTGATCAAAGCAGTCTATCTCCAGATTCCGGGAATTTTCCCTGCTTGTCTCCCATGCCTGAAATGCTCTCTCTCCTCCTCCCTCTACCTCCTGGCTTCTCTGGCTTCCTTTAAGTCCCAGTTAAAACCCCACCTGCTAGAGAAAGCCTTTCTGATCTGCCTTTAATTTGAGTGCCCTCCCTCTATTATCTCCAATTTACCCAACATATATCTTATCTCCCCATTAGACTGGTAGCTCCTTGAGGGCAGGGACTGTTTATTGCTTTTCTTTGTATCTACAGTGCTTACCTAGCACCATGCCTGGCGCATAGTAGGCAGTTAATAAATTTTTGTTCTTCCTGACCCTTTGGACCTATTGTCCATGGGGTTTTCTTAGCAGAAACTGGGATGGTTTGCCATTTCCTTATCCAGCAGATCCTTTTGTCAGTCAGAAGTTAAATGACTTGCCCAGGATCACATAGCTATGAAATCTCTGAGGCAGGATTTGAACTCAGGTCTTCCTGACTCCACTCCCAGTGCTCTATCCACTGAGACACCAACTGCCTCACTTAATATTTATTGACTAAGAATGATGAGTCTATAAAATGTAGGCTGCATTTTACCTGTACCTCAGAACAGCCTCAATTTCAGTAAGAATTGAATGAGCTTTACTCTGCAGCCTTGGATGAGTTACTTCCCCTATTTAGTGCCTCACTTTCTTTCTCTGTAAAAAATGAAGTAATTGGACTGAATAATCTCTAAGATCTTGTCCAGTTCTGACTTGTTCATTTGACAGTTGAGGAGGAGAGGTGTGAAGGGAGTTGAATTAAAGCCCATTTTGAGGTCCTGTCGCCAAAAATGTCAACCCCAAACCTCGGCCATATGGGCTACCACTCTATCCCTGACCACTAGTAATCAGTTTTCTTGGATGCTGAGAATAATGAAACAATTGGTCTCGGTACCTAGCTAGCAAGCATGAGTTAAAACAGGAAGCTACCAAAGAGCCTGTTTCCTTTTTTAGGGGTGAGAAGGTAGGTATCCTCTCCAGCAACAGTCTTGTGGAATCTCAGGAGCTCTGCCTCCCTTCTTGGAAATTTTCTGTGGTGCTTACCCCAAGTTCAAAAATCCTTAGGTATAGCTCTGAATATGAGGAGGTCAGATGTGGAAGAGATCTATATAATTCAATTTAACCTCCATTCTGTGGCATTTCAAGCCTTTCTTACCTTTCTAGCCCTGTTAGACAATCATCTCATCCACTCACTCTACCTGTCGGCCAAACAGTTCTTCTGGCCATTCCTTACACATGACTTTCTTACTTCCCATCTCTGTGACTTTAAGGAAGGTCTGCATAGAACGTTAAAACTGAGCAGGACTTCAGAAGACAGAATGTCAGACGTAGGAGAGACTTTAGAACATAGCATGAAAACAAGGACAGACATTTTCCTGTTACTTTTCTCTTGGTGTTCCTTCTTCCTGTCTGACCACACCTCAGTCTCCTTTGCTGGATTTTCATCCTTGCTACTCCTTCTAATTGCAGATACACCCCAAGGCTCTGTCATGGGCCCCCTCTTGGTGGTTTCCCTCTCTGCTATCTCATTTGATGATTTTATCAGTTATCATCTCTATGCAGATGACTCCCATATGTATATATCCAGCCCTAGGCTCTCTCCTGAGCTCAAGCCCTGCATCACCAGCTGCCTCTTGTACATTTCAATATGGATATCCCAGAGATATCTTAAACTCAGCATGTCCCTCCCCTCAACCTACTCCTCTACCAAACTTCCACCATTCTTTTAGTCTCTCAGGTTTGTAATTTCAGTATTATCCTTGTTTTCTCACTCTTCCTTACATCCAATCAGTTGTTCAAACTTGTTTCTACATCCACAACATCTATCCATCCAATGCCTTCTCTTTATTCACACAGTCACTACCTTAGTTCAGACCCTCATTACCTCATGGCTAGACTATTGCAGTAGCTTCTAATTGGTCTCCCTGTATCAGGTCTCTCTCCACTCTAACCCATTCTCTATAAAACTACCAATATGATTTTCTTTAACTCAGATCTGACCATGTCACTCCCCTCCTCAATAAACTCCAGTGGCTCCCCATTGCCTCTAGGATCAAACATAAACTTCTTTTTTTCTTGGCTATTAAAGTTCTTCACAATTTCACTCCAGCTTCCTAGGCTCTTTTCCTATTACTCCCCTTCCTTCACTCAAACTGGCCTTCTTCTGTTCTTTGCATGTGGCAGTCCAACTCCCATTTCTGTACTTTTGAACAGGCTGTCCCCAATTCCTGGAATGCATTCCTCTTCACTCTCACCTCAAAGAATCCCTCTCCTCCTTCAAGACACAGTTCAACACCCAACTGCCCCATGAAGCTTTTCCTGACCCCCTTACCTACCATGCCATCCCTCCCTAACTACCTCAGATTTATTTATTCTGTGTAGTTATACATGTACACGCTGTCTCCCCTGCTAACTTCTCATATGTTTACTAAATGCTTGTTAATTGATTGTTGATTGGTTGATGAAGGTGTCACTGAGTGAGAGTTCTGGATGATAGAAAGCATTCTGGAGAATGCCAAGTTTATTTTTTTTTATCATGTATTATTTTATTTTTCACGTGCAAAAACAATTTTTAACATTCATTTTGAAAATTTTTGAGTTGCAAATTCTCTCTCTTCCTCCCTCCCCTCTTTCATTGAGAAGGCAAACAATTCAATATAGATTATACATGTGTTGTCATGAAAAACAATTCCATAATAGTCATGTTGTGAAAGAAAACATAGACCAAAAAAAAAAAGCTCTCAAGAAAAATAAAGTTTAAAAATTATGCTTCAATCTGTATTCAGACAACATCAATTCTTCCTCTGGAAATGGAGAGCATTTTTCATCCTAAGTCCTTCAGAGCTGTCATGGATCGTTGAATTGTTGAGAATAGCTAAGTCATTCACAGCTGATTATCTTACAATATTGCTGTTACTTTGTACACAGTACATTTCACTTTGCATAAGCTCATGTAAGTCTCTCCAGGCTTTTCCAAGAGCACCCTGCTCATCATTTCCCATAAAACAATAGTATTCCATAACAATCACATACCAGAACTTGTTCAGTCATTCCTCAATTGATGGGCATCCCCTCAACTTCCAATTCTTTGCCACCAGAAAAGAGCTGCTATAAATATTTTTGTACATATAGATCCTTTTCCTTTTTGGTTTTTTGTCTCTTTTTGGATACAGACCTAGTTGTGGTATTGCTAGGTCAATGGGTATGCATGGTTTTGTAGCCCTTTGAGCATAGTTCCAAATTGCTCTATAGAATGGTTGAATCAGTTCACAACTCCACCAACAATGAATTGATGCCCCATTTTTCCCACATCCCCTCCACCATTTGTCTTTGTTCTTTTCTATCCTATTAGCCAATCTAATAGGTATGAGGGAGTACCTCAGAATTATTTCAATTTGCATTTCTCCAATTAACAGTGAGAGCATTTTTTCATATGGCTATGGATAGCTTTGGTTACTGCATCTGAAAACTGTTCATATATTTTGATCATTTATCAATTGGAGGATGGCTCTTACTTTTATAAATTTGACTCAGTTCTCTATATGTTTGAGAAATGAGGCCTTTATTAGAGAAACTGCTTCAGAAATTTTATTCAGTTACTATTGCTAACTATATTTCCTTCCATCCTATTCCCCCTCCCTGTTTATTCTCTCTCTCCTTTCACTCTGTCCCTCCTCAAAAGTGTTTTGCTTCTGACTACTCCCTCCCCCAATCTGCTTTCCCTTCTATCACCCCTACCCTTTCTTTTATCCCCTTCCCCTCCTACTTTCCTGTAGGGCAAGACAGATTTCTATACATAATTGAATGTGTATCTTATTCCCTCTTTGAGTCAATTCTGATGGGAATTGGGTTTACTCACTCCCCCTCTAATGACCCTCTCTTCCCCACTGTAAAAGCTTTTTCTTACCTCTTTTACGTGGATAATTTACCCCATTCTACTTCTCCCTTTCACTTTCTGCCGGTACATTCCTCTCTAACCCCTTAATTTTACTTTTTTTTTTAAAGATATTATCCCTTCATAATCAACTCACACTTGTGACTTGTCTATATATACTCCTTTCTGCCCTAATAATGAAAAAGTTCTCATGACTTACAAGTATTAGCTTCCCATGTAGGAATGTTAACAGTTTAACCTTATTAAATCCCTTATGATTTCCCTTTCCTCTTTACCTTATTATGCTTCTCTTGAGTCTTGTATTTGAAAATTAAATTTTCTATTCAGCTTGAGTCTTTTCATTAAGAATCCTTGAAATCCTCTATCTCATTGAATGCCCATTTTTCTCCCTGAAGGATTATACTGTTTTGCTGGGTAGGTGATTCTGGGTTGTAATTCTGCCTCCTTTGCCCTCTGGAATATCATATCCCAAGCCCTCTGATTCTTTAATGTAGAAGTTGCTAAATCTTGTGTTATCCTGACTGTGGCTCCACAATACTTGAATTGTTTCTTTCTGGCTACTTGCAGCATTTTCTCCTTGACCTGGGGATTCTGGAATTTGGCCATAATACTCCAGGGAGTTTTCATTTTGGGATCTCTTTTAAGAGGTGATCAATGACTTCTTTCCATTTCTATTTTACACTCTGGTTCCAGAATATCAAGGCAATTTTCCTTGATGATTTCTTGAAAGATGATGTCTAGGCTATTTTTTTGATCATGGCTTTTAGGTAGTCCAATAATTTTTAAATTATTTCTCCTGGATATGTTTTCCAGGTCAGTTGTATTTCCAATGAGATATTTCACATTGTCTTCTATTTTTTTCATTATTTTGGTTTTGTTTTATTGTTTCCTGATTTCTCAAGAAGTCATTAGCTTCCATTTGCTCTGTTCTAATTTTGTGTGTGTGTGTGTGTGTGTGTGTGTTTATTTACTTTTCATTTTCAACATTCACTTCCATAAGATTTTGAGTTTTAAATTTTCTCCCCCTACTATTTCTCCCCCCTACCCCCACCCCCGCCATGGCATAAAATCCAATATAGGCTCTACATATACATTCTTGTTAAGTATATTTTCCCATTAGTCATGATGTAAAGAACAATTAGATCTAATGGGAGGAACCATGAGAATGAAGCAATAAAACAAAACAACAAAAGAAAAGGAGAGCAAATAGCATGCTTCCATCTGCATTCAGACTCCCTATTTCTTTCTCTGGGTGTGGATAGCAATTTCCATCATGAATCTTTTGTAGGTGTCTTAGATTCTTGTGTTGCTGTGAGGAGGTAAGTCTATCAAAGTCAGTCATTCCATAATGTCGCTGTTACTGTGTACAATGTTCTCCTGGTTCTGCTCATTTCAGTCTGCATCAGTCCATGTAAGTCTTTTTATGTTGTTGTTTTTTTTTAGTTCTGACTGCTCATCATTTCTTATAGCACAATAATATTCCATTGCATTCATATATACCACAACTTGTTCAGCCATTCTCCAATTGATGGACATTCCTTCAATTTCCAATTCTTTGCCACCACAAAAAGAGCTGCTATAAATATTTTTGTACATGTGGGATCCTTTTCCCATTTTTATGGTCTCTTTGGGATACAGACCTAGAAGTGATATTGCTGAATCAAAGAGTATGCACAATTTTATAGCCCTTTGGGCATAGCTCCAAATTGCTCTCCAAAATGGTTGGATCATTTCACAACTCCACCAGCAATGTATTAGTGTTCCAATTTTCCCACCTCTTCTCCAACATTTATCATTGTCCTGTTTTGTCATGTTAGCCAATCTGATAGGTGTGATGTGGTACCTCTGAGTCGTTTTGATTTGCATTTCTCTAATCAATAGTGATTTAGAACATTTTTTCATATGACTATAGATAGCTTTAGTTTCTTCCTCTGAGAACTACCTGTTCATATCCTTTGACCATTTATCAATCAGGGAATGCCTTGTATTCTTATACATTTGACTTAGTTCTCTATATATTTTAGAAATGAGGCCTTTATCAGAGACACTGGTTGTAAAAATTCTTTCCCAGTTTTCTGCTTCCCTCCTAATCTTGGATGCATTGACTTTATTTGTGCAAAAACTTTTCAGTTTAATGTAATCAAAATTATTTATTTTGAATTTCATAATGTTCTCTATCTTTTGTTTAGTCATAAATTCTTCACTTCTCCATGGATCTGAAAGGTAAACTATTCATTGCTCTTCTAGTTTGCTTATAGTCTCAGTCTTTATATCTAAATTATGTATCCATTTTGACTTTACCTTGGTAGAGGGTGTAAGATGTTGGTCTATGCCCAGTTTCAGCCATACATTTTTCCAGTTTTCCCAGTAGTTTTTGCTAAATAGTGATTTCTTATCCCAGAAGCTGGAGGCTTTGGATTTATCGAATAGTAGATTAGTACAGTCATTGACTGCTCTGTCTTGCATCCCTAACCTATTCCACTGATCCACCACTCTATTTCTTAGCCATTGCCAAGTAGTTTTGATGATTGCTGCTTTATAATACATTTTAAGATCAGGTACAGCTAGGCCACCTTCATTTGCATTTCTTTTCTTTAGTTCCTTTGATATTCTGGATTTTTTGTTCTTCCAGATGAATTTTGTTATTGTTTTTTCTAGCTCTATAAAATAATTTTTTTGGTAGTTTGATTGGTATGACACTGAAAAAGTAAATTCATTTAGGTAGAATTGTCATTTTTATTTTATTAGCTCAGCCTCCCCATGAGCAACTGATATTTTTCCAGTTATTTAGATCTGACTTTATTTGTGTGAAAAGCATTTTGTAATTGTGTTCATATAGTTCCTGGTTTTGTTTTGGCAGGTAGACTCCCAAATATTTTATAGTGTCTACAGTGATTTTAAATAGGATTTCTCATTCTATCTCTTGCTGCTGGGTTTTATTAGTAATATAAAGAAATGCCAATAATTTGCGTGGGTTTGTTTTATATCCTGCAACTTTGCTAAATTTGTTTATTATTTTAAGTAATTTTTTTTTTTAATTTTTTTTTAAGGCAATTGGGGTTAATTAACTTGCCCAGGGTCACACAGCTAGCAAGTGTCAAGTGTTTGGTCTGAGGTCAGATTTGAACTCAGGTCCTCCTGACTTCATGGCCAGCACTCTATCCACTGCGCCAACTAGCTGCCCCTCAAATAATTTTTTACTTGATTCTCTAGGATTCTCTAGATATACCATCATATCATCTACAAAGAGAGATGGCTTTGTTTCTTTTTTGCCTATTCTAATTCCCTCAATTTCTTTTTCTTCTCTAATTACTACAGTTAATATTTCTAGCACAATGTTGAATAACAGTGGTGATAATGGACATCCTTGTTTCACCCCGCCCCCCGCCATGTTATTGGAAATGCTTGTAGTTTATCCTCATGGCATATAATGCTTGCTGATGTTTTTTGATAGATGCTATGTATTATTTTAAGGAAGACTCCATCTGTTCCTATGCTCCCTAGTGTTTTTGATAGGAATGGGTGTTGTATTTTGTCAAATGCTTTTTCTGCATCTATTGAAATAATCACATGATTTATGTTAGTTTTGTTGTTGATATGGTCAACTATGCTGATAGTTTTCCTAGTATTGAACAAGCCCTACATTCCTGGTTATAAATCCTACCTGGTCATAATGTATTATCCTTGAGATAAGTTGTTGTAATCTCTTTGCTAATATTTTATTTAAAAGTTTTTGCACCTATATTCATTAAGGAAATTGGTCTATAATTTTCTTTTTCTGTTTTAGCTCTTCCTGCTTTAGGTATCAGCACCATATCTGTGTCATAAAAGGAATTTGGTAGGACTCCTTCTTCACTTATTTTCCCAAATAGTTTATATAGCATTGGAATTAGTTGTTTTTTAAATGTTTGATAGAAATCACTTATAAATCCATTTGGCCCTGGAGATTTTTTTCTTATGGAGTTCATTGATGGTTTGTTCAATTTCTTTTTCAGAAATGAGGTTGCTTAAGTATTTTATTTTCTCTTCTATTAATTTGGGCAATTTATATTTTTGTAAATATTCATCCATTTCATTAAGATTGTCAAATTTATTGGCACATAGTTGGGCAAAATAGCTCCTAATTATTGTTCTGATTTCCTCTCCATTGGTGGTGAATTTACTCTTTTCATTTTTGATGCTGGTAATTTGGTTTTCTTCTTTCTTTTTTTAATCAAATTAACCAAAGGTTTATCTATTTTATAGTTTTTTTCATAAAATCAACTCTTAATTTTATTTATTAGTTCAATAATTTTCTTAATTTCAACTTTATTAATCTTTCCTTTGGTTTTCAATATTTCTAATTTGGTATTTAATTGAGGGTTTTTAATTTGTTCTTTTTCCATTTTTTTTAGTTGCATGCCCAATCCATTGATCTCCTCTTTCTCTATTTTACCTTGGAATGACTTATATTCTTATAAATTTGATTCAGTTCTCTATATATTTGAGAAATGAGGCCTTTTTCAGAAACACTGACTGTAGAAATTGTTTCCCAGCTTTCTGCTGTCCTCATCTTGATTGCATTTGTTCTGTTTGTGCAAAAAAATTTTAATTAAATGTAATCAAAATTATCCATTTCACATTTCATAGTGTTCTCTGTCTCCTGATTGGTCATAAATTCTTCCCTTCTCCATAGATCTGACAAGTAAACTATTTCTTGCTCTCCTAATTTGCTTATGATATCACCCTTTATGTCTAAATCATGTACCCATTTCAACTTTAATTTGGTATAGGGTGTGAGATATTGGTTTATGCCTAGTTTCTGACACACTATTTTCTAATTTTCCCAGCAGTTTTTGTCAAATAAACAAATAGTCAGATAGACAAATAGAAGCTGGGATCTTTGAGTTTATCAAACAGTAGAATACTATAGTCATTTATTACTGTGTCTTGTGCACCTAACCTATACCACTCTATTTCTTAGTCAGTACCAAATAGTTTTGATGATTGCCACTTTATTATATAGTTTTAGATCTGATACAGCTAGGCCACCTTCCTTTGCATTTTTTTTCATTAATCTCCTTGATATTTTTTACCTTTTGTTCTTCCAGATGAATTTTATTATTTTTTCTAGCTCTATAAAATAACTTTTGGTAGTTTGATTGGTATGGCACTGAATAAATAAATTAATTTAGGTAGAATTGTAATTGTTGTTATATTAGCTCTGTCTACCCGTGAGCAATTGATATTTTTCCAATTGTTTAGATTTGACTTTATTTGTGGGAAAAGTGTTTTGTAATTGTCTTCATATAGTTCTGGAGTTTGTCTTGACAGGTAGACTCCCAAATATTTTATATTGTCTACAGTCATTTTAAATGGAATTTCTCTTTCTATCTCTGCCATATAGGCTTTGTTGGTAATATATAGAAATGCTAATGATTTATGTGGGTTTATTTTATATCCTACAATTTTGTCAAAGTTGTTAATTGTTTCAAGTAGTTTTTTAGTTGATTCTCTAGGATTCTCTAACTATACCATCATATCACCTGCAAAGAATGATAGTTTTGTTTCCTCATTGCCTGTTCTAATCCCTTCAATTTCTTTTTCTCCTCTAATTGCTACAGCTAACATTTCTAGTACAATATTGAATAATAGTAGTGATAATGGGCATCTTTGTTTCACCCCTTAATCTTATTGGGAATGCTTTTAGCTTATCCCCATTACATATAATACTTGCTGATGGTTTTAGATAGATAATGCTTATCATTTTAAGGAAAACTCCATTTATTTCTATGCTCTCTAGTGTTTTTAATAGGAATGGGAGCTGTATTTTATCAAAAGATTTTTCTGCATCTATTGAGGTAATCATATGGTTTGTCAGTTTTGTTATTGATATGGTTAATTATGCTAATAATTTTCCTAATATTGAACCAGCCTTGCATTCCTGGTATAAACCCCACCTGGTCATAGTGTATTATTCTGGTGATAAATTGTAATCTCTTTGCTAATGTTTTATTTAAAATTTTTGCATCAATATTCAAAAGGAAAATTGGTCTATAATTTTCTTTCTCTATTTTGGCTCTTCCTGGTTTAGGTATCAGCACCATATCTGTGTCATAAAAGGAATTTGGTAGGACTCTGTATATTTTTCCAAATAGTTTATACAGTATTGGAATTCACTTGTAAATCCATTAGGTCCTGGAGATTTTTTCTTAGGGAGTTCATTGACGGCTCGTTCAACTTCTTTTTCTAAAATGGGGTTATTTAGGTATTTTATTTCCTCTTCTGTTAATCTGGGCAATTTATATTTTTGTAAATATTCATCCATTTTACTTAGATTATAACTCTCTTTTAATACAATCAAGGGAAACAAATCATTCCAGAGTCATCAGACTCCACCTCTCTCCAGAAAGATATTCCTCTCCTCAATCTTCCAAAGTCACCATTGGGTCACTGTATGGTCAGGGTCCTAAAGTCTTTCAATGTTGTTTTTCATTCCATTTATGGTTATTGGGAAAACTGTTGTAGTTCTGCTTATTTTTTTCATATCAGTTTATTAAAATCTTCCCACATTTCTTTGAATTCTTCATGTTTGTCATTTCTTACAACATGAAAAAGTATCCTTTTTCATCAGCATGCAACAGTTTAGTTCCTGTTGTTATTCAAACATGTCCAACTCTTCACGACCCCATTTGGGGTTTTCTTGGCAAAGATACTGGAGTGGTTTGTCATTTCCTTCTCCAGGCCATTTTCCAGATGAGGAAACTGAGGCAAATAGGGTAAAGTGACTCTTTGGGTCATATGCCTAGCTTTTGCTAAGTCAAAGGGAATGTACACATTAGTGACTTTTTTGAAATAAATTCAAATTGTAAACTCCTTCTAATTACTTTGTATCTGCTTATCTGTATACCTGTTACAATCCTAGAATGTAAGCTTCCTGCTGGCAAACTTTTTTCTTTTTTGTACCCTTGAGCTTAACGCAGTGCCATGCGCATAGTTCATAGTGAATAAATGCTTATTGAATTAAATCAAATTGAATTAATTTTGAATCAAATTGAATTAATTTTGAATCAAATTGAATTAATCCTCCCAGAATCAGCCAGGGTTGCCCTCGTCTCAGTGATCAAGGCAGAGGATTTAGACTTCTAAATTCTATCCTTGACTCATTAAGTAATCATGTGTGCCAGCAATATGGGTCAAATTAGACTTATAGAACAGAGGCTTAATTTATAATTATCTTTAAAATAAGAGACAGCATTGTGTACTGGAATTACAGCGGCCTGGATGTCAAAGGCTTGGGTTCTAGTTTCACTTCTGGCTGAAATCTCTGGTTCTCAAGTTGCTTGTCCATGAAATGAGGTGATTGGACTGATTGCCAAGGAGCCTTGCAGTTTTGAAGTTCAATGATTCTAAGGATTACAAAGATATATATGCCTCTATTATATACATTATATTATATGCCTATATTATACATACTATAGACATTTGAACATACTAATACAGAATACAATTATAATGGTCCCCAGCAAGGCCTGTTACCCACTATAAGAAAAGGTGAATAAGTGAAAGAACTTATTAAGTGATTACTCTGTGCTGAGTTCAGGGATAGATAGAAAGGCAAGACAGCTCTTGCCCTAAAGTAGCTCACATTCTAATGGGAAGAAATAACACAGTGAGATTTCAGCTGGCAAGCAGATAGGAAGGTCACATGGTCTTTAGGGTGGAACAGCAAAGCAGATGGTGATTACTCATCATTAAGACCATTTCCATTGATCATTTCCACTGACACTATCAGTTTCTGATGTCTAAGCACGGCAGTATCAAAGACTTTGCTGGGAAGAACTTTCTTTTCCAGGTCCTCAGCAGCTGTGGCTGGTAAGGAGCTAAGGGCTGCAGGACTCCTGAAGAGGCAGTTGTCAGGTGGCATCTGCATAAAGGTTGTGCCTCTGGATGATGTTTGAGGGAGCTGGGCTGGAACTGAGATAGCCTATTCCCTGGACACACAGATTTGGGAGGGACCCTGAAGCCATGCAGGACAATGTCTATGTGAGTGGAACCTAGAACCTCTAGAACATGTGATCATCAAGCCTCCCAGTGATGGGGAGACTACTGGTTAATGATGCTGATTGTCTATCTCCTCCTACTTGGATGTAAATGGTTTAAGCTAAATAAAATAATTTCTAATGGTAAAGGAGATATTTTCAGGCAGGGAGACTTTCGGTGTTTCTAACAACACATCTCTATCCCTTTCTTTGCTATCTCTTATTATCCTAAATTACTTCAAGGCTCAGCTCAAGAGTCCCCTGCCATATTCTACTTTTCCTGATCCCTAACCCCAACCCCTGCTCAGTTGCCAGGGCCCTCCCTTTCAGAAATTACTTTGTATATGTTCGTAACTACTTACAAGCCAAGATGAAGTGGAGGAAGAGTTGGTGTGTGATTTTTTGGTTTGCAGATGATTATGCACTCATGTAGCTTCTAAAGCTGAGATGCAACAAAATATGGATTGATTCTCTTCTGCATATGCTAATTTTGTTTTTTGGGGGTTTTTTTAGGGGGGGGAGTTGCAAGGCAATTGAGGTCAAGTGACTTACCCAGGGTCACACAGCTAGTAAGTGTCAAGTATCTGGTCTGAGATCAGATTTGAACTCAAGTATTCTGACTTCAGGGCCAGTGCTCTATCCACCTAGCTGCCTGGAATGTGCTAATTTTGACCTAATAATTATCACCCAAGAAAACACAGGTTCCCCACCAGCCAGCATCACACCATCCATATGCGGAACCATCAGTTATAGCAAATGGAGAAATTTTGAATGCTGTGAATAAGTTCATTTACGTTGACAGTCTACTTTCCAGGGATGTACATATAGATGATGAGGTTGGCGCACACATTGCCAGAGCTGGTTTAGTATTGGGAGGCTCTGAAGGAAAGTGTGGGAGAGCAGTATTAGGCTGCCTACCAAAGTGAAGGTCTATAGAGCTGTTGTGCTGACCCCATTGCTGTATGCCTGTGAAACCTGGATGGTCTACTAGCACCATGCTAGGAAACTGAATTTCTTCCATGTGAATTGTCTTGGGAAGATTCTGAAGTTCACCTGGCAAAATAAGGTACTAGACACCGAGGTCCTTTCTGAGCTAAACTGCCAAGTATTGACACTCTTCTAAAGAGACTGCAACTCTGATTGGCTGGCCACATTGTTGAAATGCCAAACACACATTTGCCTAAAAGACTATTTTACAGAGAACTCATGCAAGGCAGGTGCTCACACAGTGGTCAGGAGAAATGATACAAGAACACTCTCCAGGTCTCTCAGGCAAAGGACCGTCCGCATCAAAGAAGGTGCTGGGCTCTACAAGTGAAACAGAATTGTGGTAGCTGAAAGGAAAAATAAGATGTGCAAATTTAGAGACATTTCCACTCCAAATGTTCAAACAGACAGACTACTTGTGCCCAACGTGAGCGAAAGTTTTCTTAGCTCCTATTGGTCTGATCTGCCACGGTCAAACACACTTAACCCCAACATAGTGATGTCATTTTGGTTCTTTTTGATTAAGAAGGCCAACAACCAACCGAATAAGTCTTCCCCAATATCAATACCATTGGTATTTCCCAAAACCAGGCTGCTAAGCTTTTTGAGGGCAGGGACTGGTTTATTTTTGTCTTTTTAACCCTATTACCTAGTTCAGTGCTCTGCACATAGTAGGCATTTAATGTCTGTTAAATTAAGATGTTCGAAAGGAAGAAAGTACAGGACTTTATGATAGCCAGGGAATGGGAACAAGAAGGAAGATTCAAAGATGATGCCAAAGCGCTGTGTTGGGGAGAATGGTAGTAGTACCAGACTGACAAAAATGGGAATGTTGGGAAAGAGGCCACATTAGGAGGGACAACAATGACTCTGACTTTGGCCACTGAATCCTATTGTTAGAGTTTGAAGGGATATTGGAACCCATCTAGTCTAATCGCTTCATTTTACACAGGAAGAAACTGAGGTCCAAGAAGACGAAATGACTTACCAAGAGGCCCCCCCAATAGTACAGCAGGGACTAATAGTGAGTTTAAGGTGACAGATGGAAATAGAGGCCTAGCTTAAAGGTCCAGATCCTTGGTCAGGCTGAGAGGAGACACAGGAGAAGAACTAGGAAAGAACATTTTGCTTTCTTTTATCTCTAATCCTTTAACTTTTAAGGAAACAAAATATTATGCCTTCCACTGTGGAGTTGAGTCTTGGTCAGGAGACTAGGTGGTGAAGTAGAGTGCCAGCCTGCTGTTCCTGACTCCTGAATTCAGATGTGCCCTCAGATACTTAACAAGCTGTGGTATTCTGGGCAAGTCACTTAACCTCAGTTTCCTATAAAATGGGGATAAGAAGAACATCTACCTGGATTCAGGAGGACCTGAGTTCAAATCCAGCCTCAGACACATAACACATACCAGCTGTGTGACCCTGGGCAAGTCACTTAACCCCACTGCCTCGCAAAACAAACAAACAAATAAATAAATAATTTTTTAAAAATTAAAAAAAAAAAGAACATCTACCTCCCAGGGCTGTCATGAGGATCCAAAAAAAAAAAAAAAAACCACAAAAATTATAAAACATTTAGCACAGTGCCTGGTATATAACAAAATGCTAGCAATATCATGTTAATAAGCTTTAATCTTGAACAAGACCCATCCTTCTCTTTAGATTTAAGCAAGATTAGAAACTTTGGATTCCTACCTAAACTTGAACTGATTGGGATAGAAGTGGCTATCTGGGATGAGTTGAGAATATGTATTGGGATATTGATTTGCCCAGGAACTAGACCACTGTTTCTTGTTCTTTTTTTTTTAAATTAATTTATTTTGATTTATCAACATTCACTTCCATATGCTTTTGAGTTTAAAATTTTTCTCCCTCTTCCTCCCCATCACCCTCCCCAAGACGGCGCACAATCTGATACAGGCTATACATATACATTCCTATTAAACATGTTTTCACATTAGTGATGTTGTAAGGAAGAATTAGAACCAATAGGAGGAACCACCAGAAAGAGGAAACAAAACTCAACAGAAGAAAAAAAACAGCAAATAGTCTGCTTCGATCTGCATTCAAACTCCATAGTTCTTTCTTTGAATATGGATAGCATTTTCCATCATGAGGCCTATGCAAATATCTTAGATCCTTGTATTGCTGGGAAGGGTTAAGTTTATCAATATTAATCATCTCACAATATGGTTGTTACTGCCTACAACGTTCTCCTAGTTCTGCTCACTTCACTCGGCATCAGACCATACAAGTCTTTCCAGGTTTTTCTGAAGTCCGCCTGCTCATCATTTCTTATAGCACAATAGTATTCCATTACATTCATATACCACAACTTGTTCAGTCATTCCCCAATCGTTGGGCATCCTCTCAATTTCCAATTCTTTGACACCACAAAAAGAGCTGCTATAAATATTTTTGTACATGTGGGCCCTTTTCCCATTTGTATGACCTCTTTGGGATATAGCCCTAAAAGGGCTATTGCTGGGTCAAAGGGTATGCACATTTTTACAGCCCTTTGGACATAGTTCCAAATTGCTCTCTGAAATGGTTGGATCATTTCACAATTCCACCAACAATGCATTAGTGTTCCATACTGTTTCTTGTTCTTACAAAACACTCAAGAATAGGATTCAGGGAACTTGCTATAAAACTTTAATGACTTGTTAATTACATACTGTTATTTTACTATCACAGGATCATAGATTTAGGTATAATATAAGGGACCTTTGAGGTAATTTAATACAACTGCCTCATTTTACAGAGGAGGAAACTGAGGCCCAGAGGGCTGAGATTACCTATGCCAGGTCACAGAGGCATTACTTGCCCAAGGCAGGATTGCAACCTAGTACTTCTGGTCCCAAATCTAGCCACCTTTCCACTGCCCCATGCTGTAAACCACTTCTCCTTTCTGGGCCTCAGTTTCTTCCTCTGTAAATTGAAGCGGTTCATCTAGATGAGAGGACTTTGACCCTCGGTGTTATGGACACAAGTTCATGGATCCCTTGAAATTGAACCATGAACCCTAGGTTAAGAACCCTTCTTTTCAGGCCCTAAAATCCTTTCCATTATTTAAATCCTCTGGTCTTTTGCAAATGTGGAGGGGTTTTTTGTTTTTGTTTTTTTAGGAAATACGTATAATCAAACTTACAAAGGAAAAAAAGGAAATTTAGGCTCGTAACTGAACACAGCATTTATACCGTATTGTCCTTTTTCAACACGTCAAAAACCCTGAGATTTCATCCATGTTGATTCTCTCTCCACTGAAGCAGATGGCAATGATGAGATCCCAGATTTCCAGCTGGAAGCAACCTCAGAGCTCAATCTATTCCAGCCCCTTCTTTCACAGAGTAGAGAAAGGTCATGAAAACATTAAGTGACCAAGTCCTCTGCCTCCCAATCCATGTCTTTTCATTGTACCATGCAATGTCTCTCCCACCACACTGAAGGAGATGGTTTTGAGTTACTGTGCTAAAAACAATCAACTCCTGGTGGTTGTCAGGCTCCTGGTGATACCATTTAAGCTAGGCTACTCCTGCGACTGTGAACACATGGTCTCTCCTTTCAGGATGGTACTTGAAGCACTTTCAGCTTGGCAGGACTTGTAGACTATCTTTATTTCCATAGCCCCCACCCTAGGATAGGTACTCCTTATCTGGTGCCTGGACCTGCTTCTTTACAGCCTTTCAGCCTCTGCTTTCTCCTCTTCTAATCCATCCTTCACAGGATGGCCAGAAGTCTTTCCCATAGTTAGATAGATATGGTCTCCTCCCTCCTCTGCCCAACAATCACTGTCCTCTTATGCTCCAGCCTCCTTTCTTCCCCCCTTCCCAAATCACCCCGTACTCTCATTTCTCAATGCCTTGGCTCTCACGGTGGTTTCCTTGGGCAGGAATGTGTCCTTTACCTGTTCAATTCTCATCCATTCTGTAATGCACAGCTCACTTAGCACTTCCTCCTGGAAGCCCTCCCCGATTCTCCCAACCCTCTAATCTCCACCCAGTACCCTGTGTGCACTTGTTTAATGCATTCATTAGGTGTTTTTTGGATACTCATTTGCAATTATTGATCTTTGCACTTTGCCCTCCTTAGACTTGCAAGCTGCAGGAAGGCCGGAGTGAGGTCTTCATCCTCATATTTTGCATGGTGCGCACAGACTATCCTGCGTATCCCTGTTATTGGAGCCCAGAATTCCTTTTCCCCCGGGAGCAGGGCTGGGGGTGCAAACAGCGATCGGTGCAATCACATCTCTTCCGCTGGAGCCCTGAACAACGCACACTGCACAGCTTTGAGGCCTTTTGGGGCTTTGTGCCTGCCCTATGGCACGGCTCCTGGAGCAGACGCGTTCCAGGACCGGGCAGTTCAGGGATGCACGTAGTAGGAGCGCAGGGAGGGAAGCTGAAACGACCTTTTCTTCTTTTTCCACTTGAGGTCGGACATGCTCCGAGCAGGCACCAGGGCACATACTGTCCCCCTTCGGGGAAACAAGACCCAACTTGAGCTCCGGCAAGGGATAGGCGAGCGAGCGGGGTCGGAGGCGACGGGCCGCTTCTCATCCCTTCCCCAACCTCCGGCCAAGCTGGTGGGCGGGAGGGAAAGAAGGCGGACGGCGCGAGCCAGGCACACGCCGGGCAGGCCCGGACCAGCGCGCGCGCGCCCGCGGGCCGGCCCGAAGCCGGAGCCCCGCCCCGCCCCGCCCGCCCCTTCTCCCCCTCCCCGCGCGGCCTTGCGCCGGGCCACGTGACCCATTTTGTTGTGGTCCCGGCCCGCGTGGGTGTCAGTAGTGGCCAGGCCGGGAGGGGGAGGGAGGGGAGGGGCCGGGAGGGGCGGGGCGGGGCCAGGCGGCGCGGGTCACGTGACGGGGGTTTAAATCTCCCGCAGCCGGCGCGGCGGGGGCGCCAGAGCTGCTGCTGCGCGTCTGCCGAGCGGGTGGGCGGGGGCGGGCGGCGGAGCGCGGGCGGCGGAGGCGGCGCCGAGGCCAGGCCCAGGCCGAGGCCCAGGCCCAGGCGGGCGGGAGGCGGTTGAAGATGGCGGACGAGGTGGCGCTCACGCTGGAGCCCGGCGCGGGCGGCGGAGGTCCCGCGGAGCCCGGCGGGGAGCCGCTCAGCAAGCGGCAGCGCAGGGACGGCCCGGGCCCGGGGCCGGGGGCGGAGCGGGCCGGCGGGGCGGGGAGCCCGGGCCCGGAGGCGGCGGCCGCCCTGCTCGGGGAGGCCTCGGACGCGGCCGCCCCCGGCGGGGACAATGGGCCAGGCCCGCGGGGCCTGCGGGGCCTGCCCCGGGAGCCGCCGCCGCTGCCACCGCCGGACGACGACGACGACGACGAGGACGACGACGAGGCGGAGGAGGAGGAAGAGGGGGGCGAGGACGAGGACGAGGCGGCGGCGGCGATTGGCTACCGAGGTGCGCAGGGTCCGGGCGGCCGCGACTGCGCACCGCCCCCCGGGGCCGGCCAGGCGGGGAGGGCCGAGGGGAGGCGGGGGCCGGGCCGGGCCGGGCCTTCACCCCGGGCCGCCGGAGCGCGTCCGAGCGGCGGGGGGCCCTGAGGTCTGCCCTCAGCCCGTGACCCTGGGCCCGGGCTAATGAAGCTCTCCCCCGGCTTAACCCGGGCCGGGTTGATTGGAGCCCTCCCGCCGCGCTCTCTTGGCAGTGGGGTCACTCCAGTGTATCCCCCCCTCCCGGGCTGGGGTTCATCGCGGCCCCGTTTATCACTCCCGCTTATCTACCCCCGACCCAATCTCTCCCCTCCAAGTGACTTGCTTCTCCTGCTCTGCAGGATCACCCGTGTTCGGGGATCCCGGTTTGGAGGCGTTTGTATTTATTCTGTGTCGGGACTGCGCTGCCCGGAGGGGGCTTGTTTGGCCGGGATGTCCATCCCCCTGCCCCTCTCGCTCCCCCCACCGCCCACGCCCTCTATAAACTCACCTCCCCTTGTGGAGGGGCTTGCTTTTCTGCAGAGCCTGAGCCCGGGCTGCTTGACAGGGAGGGGGGAGTGTCTGGAGAACCAGCCACTCTTACTGCCTGTTCGTTTCTAGTTCTGATTTTTCAGCGGCTCAAGTTGTATTGCCATCGTTTATTTTTTTGGACTCTGCTTTCCAAAAGCCAGACAGGTTCATGGAAAGAGATGTAGCAGTTTCTTGCTGTAAATAGAGGTAGAGTTGTGGGTAAGGTAAATTGATGTCTCCTCTTGGTTTGGAGGTGACCCTGGGCTCTCCAAGTTGGTGCCAAGGGGATCATAAGCCCTGGCGGGTTGTGTCAAACTGGAAAGGCTTGGTGTCCCACTGGACCTGGGAGAAACTTCTCACCAGGTGGACTGCAGAGCCGTGAATATTTTGGCCACAGCAACTCGCATACAAAGTGGTTGAGTCTGAGAGGTGAGGGCGTACCTACCCCAAGGAACGATCCTTGAAGTTTAAGAAATGTGGGGAAGATAACTGAATGCCAAACTGAAGGACTCCTTTCCCTTCTCTAATCCTATTCTTGCATAGCATCTTCAGCTAGATACTAGAATTTTGTAAACCAAAAAACACTATTAAAAAATGAGTGGTCCTTATTGTTAGATATTCTCCTTTTTTTGGGAGAGTAGAAGAAGAATGAATAGTTTGTGGTAAGTCAGTTCACGTACCACCTTTTACTTCTGGTATTGACCAGCATCTGTTGGCATCATTTAGCAAGTTACCATCTAATCATTTGATGCTGTTGTCTTTTGAACTGAAGGGTTACTAGCTGTATGACCCTGGATAAATCACTTAAACTCTGTTTGCTTCAATTTCCTCAACTGTAAAATGGAAATAATGAGTAACACCTAGCTCCCGGGGTTGTCTTTTCGATTGAATCAGATAATTGTAATAAAATGCATAGCACTGTGCTGGGCACTTAGTAAATGCTATGTAAATGTTAGCTATTACTATGAAGGGTTTCTAGCTACATAGGTAAGATCGATAGATAACAGATACTTTCGAGATGAAGGAAGCAAGTTGGTGAATTAACTATTATTTGGTTTACATTTATTTGAAAGCCTGCTTGTGGTCCAAAGGGCTCATGTTTGATGAACAATCCTGTTTTAGTAAATTTATCAATGGCTTTTTTTTTTTTTGCACTAAATTAGATTCTGTAGGTGGATTGCTAATCTCTGGGAATCTAGAATGTTTTGAATGAAAACACAATGATGCTGATCTAAACTAATTTAAAATATAGTAAAGAACTGATTTGAAGTCCTTTCACTATGTCTCGTTGTAATGAGGAGATGGCCATGGGTTGCCAACAGGTGAGGCACAGAACAGAATCTTGCAGCTAAGGACCAGTAAGGAGGTCGGTCCCCAGGTTATTAATGATTTTTAGCTACTAACTCAAGAAACTCTTAGTTTTGTTGGAGCTACAGTCTGCCTTGGGAGAGTGAGAACATGGATAAAATTGCTTTTTTAGAAGTCGTTTGTATTTACCTAGCTACAAATGTTGTCCCCCTGAAGATAGGTACTGATTTTTTGGTCTACGTATCTCCAGTGTCTATCACAATGGCTTGCAAATAGACACTTAATAAGTAATTTGAAATATTAATTGAAGTAGGGAAGATGAAGGGAATGAGCATTTATGTAGTGCCTACTGTATGTCAAGCACTTTTTACAGTTATCTCATTTTACAGATGAGAAAACTGAAGCAAATAGGTTAAGCGATTTGTCCAGGGTCACACAGCTAGTCATCGTCTGAAGCTGGATTTGAACTCTCGTCTTCCTGACTTCAGGCCCAGTACTCTCATATACTCCTCCACTAGCTGCTTCCAGTAAATACAGTTTTTGAGTCCGTGTACTTTTGAAGCTAGTCATAATGGATCCTTAATGAGATGTCATACTTTCTTTTTGATCCTGTGATTTCTGGCTGCAGCTGGAGGAAATTTCCTCTGTAGATTGTTTGCTAAGTTTTTCACTTAGAGAATTCCCTTTGGCACTGAGAAGTGACCTACCATCACAGAGCCATATCTGTCCGGCTGAACCTGAACCCAGGTCTTCTGCACTTGGAGGCCATTTCTTTAGCCAGTATTCTATATCTTTCCTTTGTTCTGCCCCTTTTTAGAGATGTAGGCTGTGTCTAAGGTATTTATTTCTCTCTGTTTTGCAGAAAATCTCTTCAGTGATGAAATTCTTGCCAACGGCTTTCATTCCTGTGATAGTGACGAGGATGACCGTGCCTCTCACGCAAGCTCCAGTGACTGGACTCCCAGACCTCGAACAGGTGAAGCTTTGGGGATGCTATTGTTTACTTGGTGGCCATTATAAAAGTTCCCATTGGTTTCCATTGAAAGGCTGCCCTGGCAGGGCCATGAAAGATGTCCTCCAGTGGGACATTTTTAACTAGTGTAACCTTGATTTCCAGGGGTCTCCTTTTTGGTTTGTTGTGAAGTCTTTTCAGTGGCTCCCCAAGGCTAGGGGGCTTCTCTTCAAGGCGGTTAAATGTGCAGAAGTAAATCTGTTGTTTGCCCATCCCAGATATATGCTGGCATGGCTGCCTGAATGTGAGGCAGAGCGTCTAGCCCCTTCTCCAACACCAGCTATTTTTTTTTAAGGCAGTTGGGGTTAAGTGACTTGCCCAGGGTCACACAGCTGGTAAGTGTCAAGTGTTTGGTCTGAGGCCGGATTTGAACTCAGGTCCTTCTGACTTCAGGGCCGGTGCTCTATCCACTGGCCACCTAGCTGCCCCTAACACCAACTATTTAAGTGACTTTGAACCCGTGTCTCCTGGTTACAGTGAAAGGACTGGCCAGGGTTCACTGTTGTCCTTAATGGAAGAGGACCAAAATGACCTCACCGTGTTGGTATCAAGGTACAGCGTGTCCGACTGTGGCCGATAAGGCCAGTGTGAGCTCAGAAGGCTCTCCCACGGGTAGGGCACAGATAGTCCAAATGAACGTTTGGAGTGGAGCTGCCTCTAAATGTGCATATCTCACATTTCTTTTGAGCTGCTGCCTTCTTTGTTGCAAGGATACCATGCTGGACGGTCCTGTGCCAGTATCTCCCGTATCTCCCAGTCAGTAACAAAGTTCTTCAGAAAGACAAAGTAGGGAGATAGAGTTTGCAGTCTGTTCTAGCCCTGACACTGCAGAAGTGTCCACTTCAGCCTTCTTGGTCTTGGATTGCTATTATCTTCTCCAGGTCACCAGAGAGCCCTCCTTGGAAGGACAGTAGTGAGTACCCACCTGACTGGGTTCTTCCCTTTGCCCATACAGGAGGAAAGCGGTAGAAGTGCCTTAATTGGCTGAGCTCAATCTCCTCTTGGTACTTATCTCAAGAAGAGTCTTCAGAACCTGATTATAGAACCTTACTAACCCTGATTTGGGGACTTGCAAGTTAGGAACTGATGCCCTGGTAGCACATTGCTACCCTTTGGGATTTTTGTCCTTTGAGCTTTGTCCTCCTGGGATAAAAGAAGGTATTAGTATGTGGTAGTCTCTTAATATCATAAGGTTTGAAAATATTTGAGAAATTGGACGAGGTAATGGAGAGAAAGTGTTAAAAATTTTTAAAGGTGCTATTGAGAAATGAGAGTCATATAAGTGAATAGTAAGTTTTCAGTTTAAATTTGTAACTGCTAACTTAAAGACAGATTTGTGTGTGAGGCAACCGAAATAGGAAGACTCAAAGATTCACCGTTTCCGTGCACCTTTCACAGTCTGCACAGAGCGACAGGTAGGTAGAAGAGCCTGATGTTCGTGGGGTTCCGTTAGCTGCCTCCTGGAGTTCTGTGTGGACAGTTGCAGCCTAAGTTCATATTAGGAGGGGCCTCTTCTGGCAGGTAGTCTTGACTCACTTGATTGCTGAAGTTGAGACTGTCAGATTTCAAGCCTGTGAGTGATATCTTTTGGGGGTTTGGGGAGTGTCTTAAAAGTGAGTTGATTCTAACTGAAATGGCATTTTTTAACTTGAAAAACAAATCTCATTGTTACTTTGACCATATTAAAGGTCTTTAGAAGAGTGACTTGATCCAATTTTCTTTTCCATTCACAATCACAGGTCCTTACACTTTTGTGCAGCAGCATCTCATGATTGGCACAGACCCTCGGACCATCCTAAAGGATCTGTTGCCAGAAACAATCCCACCACCTGAACTAGATGATATGACACTATGGCAGATTGTTATAAACATCCTTTCAGAACCACCAAAAAGGAAAAAGAGAAAAGATATTAATACAATTGAGGATGCTGTGAAGTTGTTGCAGGAGTGCAAAAAAATCATTGTTCTCACTGGAGCTGGGGTACGTATGGTTGTTGAAAAAGGAGTGCACTTTTAATGAATGTGTTTCTCTTCCTCATACTTTTTCCATTAAAGAGCGTGGGTTGGTTTTTTTTTTTCATAATTAGTGTAATTTTTTGTTACCCTAATATAGTAATGAGTGTATATGATTAACTGCAGGCAGATTGAGCATGGCAGCAGGAAGTATACCCACTATCAAGTTAAACGTTAAAACGTTAAAAAGAAATAAAAGCCCTTTCCTAGGCACCTTCAGGGTAATGGCTCCACAAGACAAGTGGCAAGTGGAATCAGAGCCTGGTCCTTAACCTATACATCAGTTATATGCCATTGTTCCCCCAAAGGGAAAATAAAGTTCAAATTGGGACACTGGAGATGGAGCCTCTGTTCTCTGAGGAAGGATGAATGCAAATCCACAGGTTCTTTCAGGTGAGTGGTCAGTGCAGCCACAGGCCGAGGAAGAAGGCATGATTGGCGATGGTTGGAAGTATCTGGGAGATGCTGAGGCAGCTTTTTGTTGTTGACTGGTTTAAATACCAAATAGGCTTTCATTCCTGTTCCTGGGGCCCCGCATCCGTGGTGTGACAGGGAACCTTCTAA
Source organism: Vombatus ursinus (assembly GCF_900497805.2). Taxonomy (NCBI): domain Eukaryota; kingdom Metazoa; phylum Chordata; class Mammalia; order Diprotodontia; family Vombatidae; genus Vombatus; species Vombatus ursinus. The sequence continues at coordinate 6,671,076 of NW_020954625.1, read as the reverse complement.
GGCTGGTCAAGCCAGATGACTACTCCCCACTTTGGGTGATTCATGTTCATTAATGCTGCTGCTAGAAGGAATTCTAGAAAGCATTCTAGAGATTAAGAAGTCTTGCCCTTCCACAGTCTTCAGAGATGGAAGAACTTAAGCCTGATAATATATTTGAAGTTGTGAGAATCTCAGCTGGGTCGAGTTTAGAGGTTTAGGGGTTTTCCTAAGCACAGCATTTTTAATGTGGTTAAGTAAGAAGAGCTCAGGAAAGTGGCCCATCACCTTTGTCATCATCCTGGAAGCCTAGCAGAAGCACTGCAGGATTGGAGCAAGGTGCGTGTTGTCCTGGTGCTCAAAAAAGCAAACGTAATTGAGTCAGACAAGTATAGACTAGTTAGCTTAGCTTTGACTCCTGGCAGGATTCTAGAATATCTGTCAGTAAAGAGACTATTTGTGAATATCTAGAAAAGGAAGCACTGACGACAGCCTGCTTGGCTTCATCATGAACAGGGGAGCCACATGGGTCTTCTTTTCCTTTCCTTTTCCTTTCTTCTTCTTCCCCTTCTCCTTCCATCAGGAGAATGTTGTCACTAGAGTTTATCAGAGCACCAGCAGAGTTCCTCATGCTGCTGTGGACCAGATGGAGAGATTCAGTAGTACAATTAGGTAGATTCAGATCGAGCTATGTGTCTGAACCCTGAGTAGTCATTAATGGTCTCTATCTATGTCAGCTTGGAAGAAGGTTTCTGGTAGAGAGAGTGCCTCAAGGGTCTTATACTTGGCAATCTGTTGCATAATATTTGGATCAGCATTTGCAAGTGACATAAATCTGGGAAGGACAGCTAACACATGGGATGACAGTCAAGTTTCTAAATGATATTGACAAGTGAGAACATGGGGCAGGATCTTGCGTGCTGATAAATGTTGTCTTAAAATTGGGTTCAAAACTCAACTGCAGATGAAGGATGAGAGCTCTGTGCTGGAGAGTAGTTTATCTGAAAAAGCTGGGCTGGGGCTGCAGGCTGATGAAGAGTCAACAGTGTGACCTGTCAGTCTACAAGGCCATCATTCCACTGTGTGTGTGCCTTGGGGAGACCTCGGCTGGAGACCTACAAGCTAGAGAATATCTCGAGAAGGACAGTCAGAATGGAAGTGTTTATCCTGAAAAAGAAAAGGCCCGAGGGCCAAGTGCTTGTGGGGCTGTCCTGGTTAAGAAGGCTTAAACTCATTGCACTTGATCCCAGAGGGTGGAACTGGGGCAAATGGCCTAGAAGTGAAGAGTAACTCTCTAAGTGTTAGAGCACCTCCCCCCCGCCATGTGATGTGGGCCACCCTGGCAGGTATTGGGTGCTCCCTCTCTGAAGACCACTTGTCAGTGGGGGAGTGGGGATCCTCTTTCGGGCATCCAGCATTGGCCTGGTGGAGGAGCCCCCAGGCCCCTTTCAGCCTCAAGAGTCCAGGATTCCATTCCTTTCTTTGGACCAATGTATTTGTGTTTATTGCAAAAATGTTGCAAAGTAACAGAGGCAAGAAACGAAAATCCTGTTTGCAACTTGTCTGGCAAAAGCATCCAGGAAGTGATTGTGAAACTCCAAAGGGATGCCGTTTTACTGATTAGAGGCCAAGCAGGATCCACCCTGCCAACAAATGTCACTAAAGTAGCGTCAAAAATGCCTTATTACAAACAGCCATATTTCCAAGGCTTTTTATCCTTACTGTATATCGATTTCTAAACTTTTATTGTAAAATATAGATGTATATGTATTTCTAAAATAAAGGCCAGATAACTTTTGTGACGTTCTCTATAATCCAAGCAAATGATTTCATTCTTGGGAAGGGGGTCCAGACTTTGCTTTGCTAGAATTTCCCTCGAGCCCCAAAGACCCTTGTTTCCTTTAACAGATTATTGTAGAGGAAGTTCCTTTCATTTTCTTGGCCGATATTGGATCCGAATTACTCATATATTGTGGTCCAAAGCTTTAGAATGACTCAGTTTGCTTGTCTCAAGCCACCTTCTCTATCTCTGCGTAGGCATAAGGAAGTAAGCTGGCATCTGGTAAGCATCTTTGGTTTTTTTCACTTCAAAATTATAGTTAGCCCATAGTGCTATCCCCTAAAAGGAAAATCAAACTACAATTCCTTTCCTTTGCTTGTTTATGTCTACTTGTGTGGTAAGAACAAACTAATTATAGAGCTAGAATGTCTAATTATAGAAATTATACCATGCATGTTACGTTCCAGGTATCTGTTTCCTGTGGAATACCTGACTTCAGATCAAGAGATGGTATTTATGCACGCCTGGCAGTAGATTTCCCTGACCTCCCCGATCCTCAAGCAATGTTTGATATCGAGTATTTCAGAAAGGATCCAAGACCATTTTTCAAATTTGCAAAGGTATAGTCTCTTCCAGTATTAAATTTTCTGCTAAAGTGATTGCCATTTTATTACTGAAATGGACTGTTTATTTTGCAATAAACACTACTACTGAGTAAGATAGTTGAAGTAAAGTGCTCATTGAGGTGAGGTAAGGGAACCCAGGAGTGAATAACCTGAAGAAGATGCTACTTCAGGGGAGGCATGCTCATTACCGGAAGGGAGTTCGCCCACCTTTTCTCCATCATGATATTCTCGCTGCTTATTTTTAGGGTGACAGGCTGAAGCATGTAAACAAAGGGATAACATGAAAGAAAATTCATTTTTTAAAACATTATCGCAGCTTCAAATACAGGTTTTAGTTAGGAATCCCTTTTAAAAAATTTTTCCTTAAAAAAAATTTACAGTCTTGATTTACCTCAAATTTTAATGGCTTAGCTTGAAGATGAGTTGGTTTGGGAGGGTGTTTAAAACTTCAGTGTGTTCAAGAAACCTAAAGTTTTATGTGAATTTTTAAAAAGTTTTATCTGTTATTGTTTTTACACTACCATCTTTTTGCTGTATAATCCACATCCATTGAACTGTCCCCTTGTAACAGAAAAACAGTTAAGTAAGGCCCGTTAGTGTAGCAGCATATATCTGAGAAAATATGCAGTATTGCCCCCCTTTCTATATCTTTTGTGCTCTGGCTCTGAGAGTTATTCAGGATCTTTTAGATGATTGGGCTTTTTTCGTTGTCTTTGAATATACTGTTGAAATCATGTATACTGCTCTTTTCCTATTTCTCCTTTCTTTGCTTGCATCAGTATATAGTTTCCCATCCTTCTTGGAATCCCTCTGCCTCTTGCAATGAAATAGTTTTCAATTTTGTTCATAAACCACAAATTTTTTCAGCCATTGCACAATCAGTGGATAATCAGTTTTTTGTGAGGGCCACAAGAGATATGTGGGAGACTTAAGGGAAGAAAGGGTTTGGAATACATTCTGTGGGGAATGAGATAGGGAATTGGTTAGGGAGTAGTAAAGGTACTGCTTGCTACAATAAAGGCCCGAGTGAAGTTAGAAGAAAGGTGATAATGATTGAGGTAGCCCTCAGAATTGGGGGTGGATGTAGAACAAAGCGAGCTGATCATCTTTCAGAAATTCAGCTTTTCAGAATGTTCACAGGGCCAGACCCAAAACTCTTGAGGAGAATTTATAACAAGTTAATCCTAAATTAATTTCTTATTAACTTAACTGGAAAGCAAAAATTTTAAGTAATAAACATTAAATTTTATTTATATTTTCTCTCTACATTTCTACAAACTAAGTCGTTTTCTCCCTACATTTCTGTCAGATCTATAACTCCAGAAATGTAACTGTACAAAATAGAATCACATGTGTACATATTTTTGCTTTTTTTTTTTAAACTAATACCTTATGTATGCCTTTCACGTGTTGATGCATTAATTCAAAGAGCTCTCTGGTATGCCATCATATTAGTATATTTGGTTAGCTGTTCTCTTGTTCTTGGAGCATTTCAGTAATTTCCAAATTTTTCTTTTTAATAAATAGTATTGTTACAAGCATCTTCATACACGTTATTTTTTCCTTGGATTATTCCTATGGGAATGATCAGGATAAGGTTGTGGACAATTTATGGTTCTTTTTACATATGACCAAACTATAGGGTGGTTTTAATAATAAATTTATGATGCATCTAGGCTGATTTGTTTGCCGAATTGTGCTTTTGTCAGAAGGCAGTTATTGTGATATGATGATGATGTGACTGATATTTCTATAGCAGTTATCTACAGATTTGCCAGTTTTTTGACATAAGTGATCTTATTTAAGATAGGTACTGCATATATTACTATCCTCATTTTACAGATAAGTAAGCTGAGGCTAAGAAAGGTTAAATGATTTTTCCCCTGGTTACACAACTAATTGTCAGAGATAGAATTTGAACTCAGGTCTTCTTTACCCCAGGTTCAGCCTTTTATGTGTTCTGATTCATTGTTTCACTTAAATTTTGGGTGGTATTAATAATACTCTTAGTTGGCAAAAATTTCCATGAGTTTTGTTTAAAGGCATATAGTAATTAGGGCTTTTCTTGTGCATCTGATATGAAAGATTTAATTCAGTAGTATATTTATATGATGCTGATATAGACTTTTGCTACTAATTCAAAGAAAAAAAAAGTAACATGAATCGTGAAAGCTCACATTCTACAATCAGCAAAACTGCTCATTTCCCCCAAATATCCCACTCTAGTTTACCTGCTAATATTAGCACCTAAAGTTAAGTATCTGAAATTCATTGTTGTCATCTTATTGGTAATAGCTTCTAGATACTTTCTTTTTAAAAAGTAGGCTGCTTGAGTCTTGAAAAATCTGTGGTATCTGAGAATAGAAATAGCAAGGTAAGAAGCTAGGTGGCTGAACATGGGTCGTCTGGTTTTTAATCTAGTCTTGACTCGCTAAAATTGGCAAAAATGATTCCAAATTAAAAAAATGATGATAAACCAAATAACCATCAACAACAAATAAACAGATCTACAGAATAAAGGGTAAAATATTGCATAAAACCCTTAGCATTTAACAGGATGGGAGCAAATGAATTAAGCAAAAAATCCTTTTGTTCTGTGTCCCAGGTTTGTCCCAAGTTCCACTCCCTTTAACTTTTGTCTTGTGTCCTTTTTAACCAGATGGTTTTCTGATAAAGACAGCTCTTCAGAGAGAATAAAAAAGATAAAATATATTTGTTAAAGTAAAAAAACATGGTGTATGCTCTATATTTTCTTGTATTATGTGAGATCATATACGTCACGAAGGGAAACAGCGAGTACAAGTTTTGTATGGTGAGAGGAAAGGAATCCCATAACAAGAGTTTTACTACTTGACTGTACTTTAGAGTAGACATTAATACCATCAAGAGAAACTGACAAGAACGCTTTCCTGAAGGTAACCCTTAAGATAAATGCTTAATTGGTCGTGTATGGGAGAGACAGACCGAATTGGTCTTTAACTGTTGAGCAAATAATATTTACTTTGGCAAAACATTCCAAGAATTAGTACTTAATACATAGGGGAATTAACATCAGCATATAAAAATTTGGGGCGGGGGTGGGGGGAAGTAGGGTCATGTTTTTACTGGATTTATGAAGCTGTCCTACCAGGAAAATTATGAACAAAAATTGGCCAGGGGCCAATATTAACCTTGAGCAGAGAACGTCAGTAAAATGAAATTTGGCCTTTGCCTATTAAGTGAGGAAGGGAGGGAAAATTAATATATGTCAAGCTGTGAGAAGCTTAATACTGGCAAAATTTGGAAAATATCTCTTGCTTTGTTGGGAAGAATGAATGATTGCTAGACTTCTTCACTGGCATTCTCCCCTTCTTACCAGGCCATGCCATGCAACAGCCAAATAATTGAAGAGTAGATCTAGACTGAAGTACCTCCTCAGTAACAGACTACTTTGTGCTTCAGTGCAAAAGAAACTGTAGAGGAGTCTAATTTGAGAGCTCTGCAGCCGTGTTCTGTTGTTGTTCTTTTGGACAATAAGATCTCTGGGGAAATTTAGTTTCCTGATTACATTAGGAATGAAGGGTGTGAAAATCCGCTTATGGTGATATCAGGATGCCATGGATGTTGTAGTTGGAGACAAGGGAGGTGCGGCTGCGTGAGGATGTACATAGGTCCCGTTGTTATTTAGGCTCTGGCCAGGGTTTGATGTGCATCCAGAACTCCTGTGAGTAGACTAGGCAGGGCTCCTGAAAGCTCATGTGCTGTGATGCTTACCTAGTTGCCAAGTGTCCTGACTTAGACCCAAGGGCTGTGACCCCAGACCAGCGGGTTATCCCTGCCTGTTCTTGTGGGGCCAAGGAAGAAGTTATTGGATCATCCTGTAGCTACTGGCTCAGAAAAGATTGTCAATGTGTAGGTCCTATAAAAGTTTTAATTCCATTCCAAGCACCTTCATTGAGCAGCTACCTCGCGCTAACCTTGGGATACACAACCAAAAAAGAAACAAGTCTTTGAAGGAAATGAATGACTTCATGAAAGAAGTGTATGAAATGGGAGGATTGCAACTTGTGTGCACACATAAATACAAAGTAACTAACACTGAAAATGGAGATCCCCTGAGCTGAGCCTTTAGCGAAGACGTGCGTTCTGATGCCAGGCCTGTCAGGTCTTCTGTGAAGGCCTAGGGATGAGGGATAGAATGCCAGTTCATGGAGCAGTCATACAGGCCTTTTTTGGATAGAGAATGAGGCTTAGTAGTTAGAGGATCTGTTCTTGGAATTCTGAAGACACAGATTCGAGTTCAGACTCTGAAGTGCACCAGCTGTATGGTTGTGGACAGATCACTTTCCTTCCCAGGATTCAGATTACCCTGGAAGACTGTAAGAAGGTACGAGGAGTTGCTGCTTACATGGGTGGATGGAGTTTCCCCACCCCTGATTAAATTACAGACCCCAACTTCTCTCACAAAATGGATTTTTGCTGAAAATTCTTGATTTCCAAATTACTATCAAAGTGTAAGTTATAATGAGTTGATAATCACCTGTGAACTAGCTATTCATTACTTTGAAAAGACTATTTAAATGAAAACTAATGTTAATTCTTAAAATTAGCTTGAATGTTGTCCCTGAAAGGGAACACTGAGTTCAAACTAAATGATTCAGACTCTTTGGGCACCTTTCTGTCTAGCCCCAAACACGAGAATGTGAACAGAGATGATTTGCCTAAGCTGTTTTTGTCTTCCTTCTTAGAATGTAACTTCCAAGAAAAAAATGAAAATATGTGCCATCATCTTCTTTCATGAGGAATATTGGTTACGTCCAACTTTGATTTCTAAACCACCAGGAAACCTGGAATATAGAAAGGTCAGAGGTGGTTAACCTTACAGCCCACATTGTTGTTGGTAGATCAGGCCTGGAGAAATGAGCTGGCTCCTAGGATTCCTACCTACTCCAAGGGGTTTGCTGCACATTTCTTCTGCTTGATCTCCAACTTGTTCTGTCCTTAGCCTCTCAGTCTTTTCTTTCCTCCTGTCTCTTATCTCTCCGCTCATGGCAGTTACTGCCACCTTTTTTCTGAAGGAGCCACAGCAGGCATGAAATGTGAGTGGACCATCTTCACTGTGCTGGAGGTAGAGCGTGAGTGAAGAAGCAGGGTGTGCTGGGAATAGATGAAATCAGTCATCCACATAGAGGGAAGACCTTTTCTCTTCTGCTTTAGAAAAAAATAGGTACATTTTTTTTCCCTTGTGATAGAGGTGTTTTGTTTTGATTTGGATTTTGCTTGAGGAAAGCTTCCTTGTACTTTTGCCTACTTCCTCCCCTGAGAACTGGCCATTCTTTAGATAGCAAATGGACATCGGTGAAATAAGCCCGATTTCAGGCCAAAATTTTGGTATTTAATTTGGTATATAATTTGAGAATTATGTTTTTATAAATACAGGTCAGATGAAGGAATCTTGGTATTTTTAAAGATGAGAAGATCTGAAAGTGCTTTAACTCCAGGAGCAAGATCCTGCCTTGTGATCTAGGGCATGGATTAGCTTTAGTTAAGTAGCTCAGTGGCTGAGTGGATTGTGTTGAACCTGGAGTCAGGAAGACCCAAGTTCAAATTTGACCTCACATACTTGATGGCAGTATGACCCTGGCCAAGTCATTTAACTCTGTTATGCTTCAGTTTTCTCAACTGTAAAATGGGGATAACAGCACCTAGCTCCTGGGATTTTTGTGAAGGTCAAATGAGAGTTTTTGTGAAGTGTTAAGACTAGAGCCTGGCATGTAGTAGGTGTTGTGTAAATGCTTATTCCTTTTCCTAGTGAAGAGTGTTAAGATAGATCTGTGACCATGTGAAAAGAGAGTGGTTGATGATGCTCAAAAACAAGGACTTGGGGAGCATAGGTCACTCATTGAATGGCCATGAAGTAGAAGTTGAGGTCACCCACTACAAGCATGTAGGGCAGTCCTGGAGTTTGGGGTGGGAGGAAAAAAAAAAGCTTTGAAATAGGGGGACTGAGAGAGGGAGGTAATAAGAAAGATTATCAGACAGCAGAGGCCTAAAAGTTTGAACCACACATTTGTAGTTGATGAAATCAGCTTTATTTTGTTACCTATTCCAGTAGTGTTCAGCAAGCCCTAGACTAAGAACATAGGAATCCAGGGAGGGAGGGAGAGGATGAGGATTTACAGTTTGGGAGTCATGAAAGCTCAGGGAGACGATGGATTCTCTTTTCAGTGCTAGTAAAACAGCTGAGTGACAAAATCCATGTTATTTCACAAATGGGAATGAGTGAATAAAAAAGCATTTATTATGGGTCAGTACCATGCTAGAAGTTGAGGGTACACATAGGGAGAAAAAAAAGATTCCTTGTCCTGAAAGAACTGCTCTTCTAGTAGAGGAAGACATCCTATAAGGGAGTGGTGGTCAGGGAGGGGTGTTTTAGTCTAGGAAGTCATGAGAATGGAGAATGATTGACCTGGTGTTTATAGCAATGGTAACGTTGGCGTGGTGATTATATCCAGAGGAAGAAGTGATTAGTGGAGAGAAGAGAGTGTAGGGCCCTGCAGCCATGGCCCATAGGAGGGACACCCTGGAAGAGTGAAGACAAGTGAACCCAGTATAACGGATGTGGAGCAGGCAAATGAATGAAAAGGCATTTAATAAGTACATTTGTATCACATTGTTCTAAGCTCTGGAGATAACAAAAAAGCAAGATGATTCCTGCTCTCAGGGAGGTTTTATTCCAATGGCACAGACAGTAACTACAAGTCAAATGGAAAGGTCCTATGGTCTTTAGGGCACAGAAGCAAAGCAGGTGACAGTGCGTCATCTTTAATGTCATTTTGTCATTATGCCCATTTCTGATGCTGAAACATTTGACAGTGCCAGGGATGGCATTTGATGGTGAGAACCTTCTTTTCCTGGTCTTCACAAGCTCTGGCAGCTGAGGAGGTAGGGCTAAAACACCTGCCAAAGCAGTTGATAGAACACATCTTCAGGGACTTTGCTGTGAGCGGCTTGGGTAGAAGCAGGACCAGAGATGCGGGGTGGGAGATGCTGCTTCTAACCAGGGCTCTTGGGTTTACATGGCCATCAGGGGCCGTTAGAAGAGATGGGTCAGGATAAATATGAAGGGCAAGCTTAATGTGAGTCAGTCATTTGGTGTAATTATCAGATGTAGAGCTCAGAGGGTAGATTGCAGAGTTTTAGATCTTTGAGGTCATGGGTGGTATATGAGGGCAGCAGGATTGGAGTCAAGATCTGGGTTCAAATCCCAGGCCTACTACTTGCCATGTGTGTGATTATGAGTAAATTGCCAAATCTCTCTAGACCTCACATTCCCCAGCTCTGAAATGAGGGGGTTGAACTAGATGGCCTCTGTGGTCTCTTCCAACTCTAAAGCCAGGATCGTCTGATGGATGAGATGCAGAAGTCTGAGATGGCATGGCCATTGTGTGACTGAATTGGGAGAGAGGTGAAAGTTGAGATGGTTTGCAAGAGGGATCACTGTATTGAAATTCCTGAGATTGATGAGATGGAGAGGAAAAGAATGAACTGTGCACTGAAGTCTTTGGGAAAATTAGGTTGATAGTTTAGAAGCTGGTTGAGTGACAGTGAGGATCTTATAAGTAGTGCACATGCATGGACTTGACAACATGGTTGAGATGGGGAAGTAGAAGAAAAGTCTGGAAGTGAGAGCAGGAGCCAGGAGAATGCCTTCCATCCTGGGTCTATGAGGCACAGAGAATGAGAGGACTTGTCTCCATTGAAGGATTGTTATAGATGTGGTGGACATTCAGGGAGGAAATAGGCTTCTGTTGATGTGCTTGGCACATAGTAAGTGCTTACTGACTGACAATGCAAGGCTTCAAAGTAATGGGATTTGATCCATAGAAGCTAAAGAAATAATTAATTAGTAAATCCCATAAGTGCAGCTAGGTGGTGCAGTGGATAGAATACCAGGCCTGGAGTCAGGAAGACTTATCTTCATGAGTTCAAATCTGGCCTCAGACACTTATTGAGCAAGTGTGACCCTGAGTGAGTCATTTAACTCAGATTGCCTCAGTTTCCTCATCTATAAAATGAGCTGGAGAAGGAAATGGCAAACCATTCCATTATCTTTGCCAAGAAAACTCCAAATGGAGTCATGAAGAGTTGGACACAACTGAAAAAAACGATTGAACTGAAACGTACTTAAAAATTTAATGAAGAAAATGTATTTTGACAGCTATGTCTTCTAAAAAGAGATCTGATTTTTAAACTATTTGTCCCAAGTTGGAAGGAAACTAGGCTGATATTTTTCCCTTTGTTCTCATTGCTAATTAGATGTAGTAGATAGAGACAGGCCATAGAGTCTAGAATACTCGGGCTGATGTCCAGCCTGAGGCATGTGCTGGTTGTGTGACCCTGGGCAAGTCCTTTAACCTCTAATGACCCCAGGCAACTCTAAGATTAAGTTACTGATAAGTTGTCAGGCTGTGTTTATGGAGGGAGTTTGCTCTGGAGTTCTCTGCACAAATGAAATCACAAGTCCAGACCAAACAGTCATACAAACACTTTGCCAGGGGTATATCTTAATTTTTTGTTTTTAGAGGAGAAACATTTGTTTGCTAATAAAAGATGCACAGTATAGCAGCCCAGCATTCATAGCAATTGGATATTCTGAGTGTGTCCTTGCCAGGGAAGGGAACTTCTGATAAAGAATTTAAACCTTAGTTTTAGACTTCTTACAGCTACTGGTTATTATAAAATGGCAAAGGAAAACCTGCTTTTTAAATGTTTTTCTACCTTGCCAGTGTCCTTTTCAGATAGTATAATGACACTTTGCCACTATAGCTTTGAAACCTGAAATTCTCTTTTTTATCTACTTGCTCCCTTTTCCTAAGAAAAAGCTAGATTCAGGTGGCTAAAAGAATCTCAAATGGCATAAATTAGTTCTTATTTCAGGTGCCTAGGTGATCTGAAATTTTAAACACTTTCTCTGGGAATTTTGTGGACAGACTCAGCCCCTAGAAGAAAGCACCTTTTAGTTTCTGTGTTTAATTTTTCAAAAACTAAAAACAAATAAAATTTTTTAAAATTAAAAACATTTTCAGACACTACATCTGGGAGAATTAATTGTTCTGGTTGTTTTAGTAGATCCAGAAGATTTTATCTGTTCAACTTAAGCATTTAACATCTGTCAGAACTAATTTAAGGGTCGGACATCCAGACCAAACCATTCTCCTGAAGGATATGAATAATATCAAAGAATGTGAAGAAATAGTTGTCAGAAAGAATCACCAATTACTTACTTCCCAAATCACTAATAATAAGGTTAACGCCAAACAGAATTCACTCTAGACCACCCAGCTGGTAGATGACAAAAGATGGGAGGGGAGTGGTAGAAAGATGGATAGGTCAGTAAGACTGTTGGAGGTGTGAAGTGGTCCAGCCATTCTGGAAAATAGTTTGGAGACTTTCTAAGAAAATGACTAAAGTGCTTATACCTTTTTGGCCCAGAAAAGTCTCCTTCTAGTAATATAGCCTGAGAGGTTAAAGACAAAAAAAAAATGCCCCCCTTCTACCAGAATAATATTAATAGCAAAGAATTGGAAACAAAAGTAGATGTCCATAGATTGGGGAATGGCTAAACAAGTTGTGGCACATGAATGTATTGGCTAATACTATGCTGGAAGAAACAGTGACTGTGATGAGTCTCAAGAAGAAAGAGTTCCGTGAACTGATTGAAAGTGAAGGAAGCAGAGGCAGGAAGACAATACGGGGTATTCCACAAGTCTTTAATGCACATTTTAAAATAACAACAGTATAAGTGGAAAGAACAGCCCCAAAACAATGGAAACTTAATGCTATGAAACTGTAATGACCAAGCTTGCCGCTAAAGAAAAGATGGGAAGGCATCTCTCTTCCTTCTTTGCGGAGAAGGCAGTGGGAGACTGTGGGGATGGAACTTTACAGATAATTTCAGACTTTTTAATATGTTGGTTAGTTTTACTGAACTGTAGGTTTTTGGTTTTTTTTTCTCTTTGAGATTTCTGGGAGGGAGTGGGGGAAGGGATACTTTGAGAAATACAGATGATGTAAAAACAAAAGATAATAAAAGTTAATTTTTTTAAAGTACAAATTAGATATTCTTTTACATTCTACAGGAAATTTATCCTGGGCAATTCCAGCCATCTCTCTGCCATAAATTTATAGCCTTGTCAGATAAGGAAGGAAAACTACTTCGAAACTACACTCAGAACATAGACACACTGGAACAAGTTGCGGGGATTCAGAGGATCATCCAGTGTCATGGTTAGTAAACTCTTCAGAATTGCTTTGGGGGAATTTTTTTCACTTGCAAGAAACAAAATTAGAATTGTAAGATTATGTTATCAAGACAGCAACTGAGATGTAATGATTGGAATGAGGTGATAACACCAGATCAATCGAGGCAGTTACCAAATTCCTCCTCTGTGCCAGGCACGTAGAGATTCATGTAAGAATGAAATAAAGTGCTGAAAGGAGCTTTCAGTTCTAAAACAGGAGATAACAAGGGCACCTGTGAGTACTTACACAAAGAGCATAGAGAGAAAGCAAGTCTAAAGGGAAGGAAGGAGAGAGGGCGGGCCAGGTGTAGGGGATGGCCATACAAAGACACAGAGATAGCAGGTGGAGGGATGACAGTGAGCTGGAAAGGAGGTGGGGCCCCGCACCAGGAAGGGCTTTGGAAACTCAACAGAGGAGGTTACATTTGATTCAAGCAGCAATAAGGAACCACTGGAGTTGATTGAGTAGGAGACTGAATGGTCAGATTTCTTTCAAAAAAAATCACTTTGGAGGCAGCTAGGTGGCGCAGTGAATAGAGCACTGGCCCTGGAGTCAGGAGGACCTGAGTTCAAATATGGCATCAGACACTAGACACTTAACTAGCTGTGTGACCCTGGGCAAGTCACTTAACCCCATTGCCCAGCCAAAAAAGAAAAAAAAAACATTTTGGGTCAAGGTGGCAGAGAGAAGGCAGGGATTCACCTGAGTTCCTGGAAAGTGGCAGAACCCTCAAAAGGACAGGGTGAAACAATTTTCCAGCCCAAGGCAACTTAAAAGTTTGGCGGGAAAGGTCTGTCACACCAGGGTGAGAGTGGAGTGCAGTCCAGTGCAGGCTGCGTCGGTTATATCCACAGATGGTAAGGGCTGGGGGCGTGTTGAACAACTGCCCGAAGGAGATTATAGGGATCTCTTTGCTGGCACTTGGGGGTAGGACTCTGTGGCTTTGCCTATCCTCAGGTCCAGGTTGCAGTCACAGAGCAAGGAGGAGCATTAGCACATCAGAGCTTGTGGCTGCAGTGGAGCAGGGACCCTTACCACGGTTCCAGGGCAGAACAGAGTGCTTTTGGTCACAGACCAGAGCACAGGCCAGGAGAGTAGTCAGCACATCTCTCCTTAGATCATACCATTTTGGAAAAGCTGAAAACTTGCAGATCCCTAGAACTATCTCTGAAAACAGCCACACAAAACCCCTGAAGCTTGGGACAGTACGTCTTCCACTGTGGAAGCAGAGCCCCACTTTAGCAAAGAGGTAAAAGTCAAGAAATAGGCTGGAAAAATGAGCAAACAACAGAAAAAAAAAATCTGACCATAGAAAGTTACTCTGGTGACAGGGAAGATCAAAGCACTCTGGAGACAGCAAAATCAAAATTCCTATATCCAAAGCCTCCAAGAAAAATATGAATTGGACAATTCAGGGCTTAGAAGAGTTCAAAATGGATTTTTAAAATCAAGTAAGAGAGGTAGAGGAAAAATTGGGTAGAGAAATGAGAGTGATGCAAGAAAATCATGAAAAAAAGAGTCGACAGCTTGGTAAAGGAGGCAAAAAAAAGTGCTGAAGAAAATAATACCTTAAAAAACAAAATAGGACACATGGTAAAAGAGGCATAAAAATCCACTGAAGAGAAGAATCCTTAAAAAAAGCAGAATTAGCCAAATGGAAAAGGATATACAAAAATTCACTGAAGAAAAGAACTCATTAAAAAATGGCCAAATGGAAAAGGAGGTACAAAACCTCAGTGAAGAAGATAATTCCTTAAAAATTAGAATTGAGCAAGTGGAAGCTAATGACTCAATGAGATATTAAGAAACAATAAAACAAAACCAAAAGGATGAAAAAATAGAAGACACTGTGAAATATTTCATTGGAAAAACAACTGACCTGGAAAACAGATCCAGGAAAGCTGATTTAAAAATTATTTTACTTCCTGAAAGCCATAAGAAAAGAGCCTAGAAATCATCTTTCAAGAAATTATCAGGGAAGACTATCCTGATGTTTTAGAACTAAAGGGTAAAATAGACATGGAAAGAATCCACCGATCACCTCCTGAAAGAGATCCCAAAATGAAAACTCCCAGGAATATTATAGCCAAATTCCAGAACTCCCAGGTCAAGGAGAAAATATTGCAAGCAGCCAGAAAGAACAATTCGAGTTTTGTGGAGCCACAGTCAGGATAACACAAGATTTAGCAACTTTTCTGCATTAAAAGATTGGAGGGCTTGGAATATGATATTCCAGAGGGCAAAGGAATTAGGATTACAATCAAGGACCACCTACCTAGCAAAACTGAGTATAATCCTTCAGAGGGAAAAAAATGGACATTCAATGAAATAGAGGACTTTCAGGCATTCCTTATGAAAAGACCAAAGCTGAATAGAAAATTTGACTTCCAAATACAAGGGTAAAGGGAAGCATAAAAAGGTAAACAGGAAAGGGAAATCACAAGGGACTTAATAAAGTTCAACTGTTTACATTCCTACATGGGAAAATGATACTTGTAACTCAAAAGAATTTTCTCATTCTTTGGGGAATTAGAAGGAGTATATCTAGACAGAGGGCACAGGTGTGAGTTGAATATGATGGGATGATATCTTTAAAAATAAAATTAAGGGGTGAGAAAGAGAAATGTGCTGGGAGACAGTGAAAGGGAGAGGTAGAATGGGGTAAATTATCTCACATAAACCAGGCAAGAAAGAGCTATTACAGTGGAAGGGAAGATATGGGGGAGGTGGTAGGGAATGCTTGACCCTTACTCTCAATGGAATTGGCTCAAAGAGGGATAGACACACACTCGTTTGGGTATAGAAAGCTATTTTACCCTGCAGGGAAGTTGGAGGGTAAAGGGAATAAGCAGGAAAGTGCTCATTGAAGGGAGGGTGGATTGAGGGAAGCAGGAGTCAGAAGCAAAGACAGGGTAAAGGGAGAGGGAATAGAATGAACGGGGGAAATAGAATGGAGGGAAATAGCAATCATAACTGAAAATTTTTGAAGCAAGTTTCTCTGATAAAGGCCTCATCTCTCAAATTTATAGAGAAATGAGTCAAAATTTATAAAAATAAGAGCCTTTTCATAACTGACAAATGATCAAAATATATGAAGTCATTTTTCAGATGAAGTAATAAAAGCTCTCTATAGTCATTTGAAAAAATACTCTAAATTGCTATTGATTGGAGAAATGCACATTAAAACAATATTGAAGTACTACCTCGCACCTATTAGATTAGCTAATATGACAGAAAAGGAAAATGACAGATATTGGAGGGGATGTAGGAAAATTGAGACATTAATGCACTATTGGTGAAGTTGTGTGAAGTTGTGAACTGATTCAGCCATCATATAGAATAATTTGAAATTATGCCCAAATACTTATAGCAGCTCTTTTCTGGTGGCAAAGAATTGGAAATTGAGGGGATGCCCATCAGTTGGGGAATGTCTGAACAATTTGTGGTGTGTGACTGTGTTGGAATGCTATTGTGATATAAGAAATAATGAGCTAGAATCAGGGGTGGGGAACCTGCAGCCTCGAGGCTACATGTGGCCCTCTAGGTCCTCAAGTGCAGCCCTTGACTGAATCCAAACTTCACAGAACAAATCCCCTTAATAAAAGGACCCCATATGGGGTCTCGACCCACAGTTTAAGAAGCACTGAAGGGGTCGTGAGTGAAAAAAGTTTAAGAAGCCTTAACCTAATTCTCCAGATCCACTTGTAGGAAGACAGATATTGCTGAGCCCTGCATAAGTCTGGGAGAGAGTGTGTGCGCGCGTGCACATGTGCTTTTTTTATGTTGAAAAAGGCTTTTTATGTTTAGGGGGTCATGATGTTGTAAGGTCATTTCAGCTATTTTAGTTATTTAACTATTCTAGAATTGCATGAGAAAATTTGTGCTCCTATACATAGAAGAAACTCAAGCATCCTTTCATTAACACACCTCTGGCTCTTTTCAGGTTCCTTTGCAACAGCTTCTTGCTTGATTTGTAAATACAAAGTGGATTCTGAAGCCGTACGTGATGATATTTTTAATCAGGTAAAGTAGCTTGTGGGCTGGGGTCTGATTTCTGTTCTCTGAGCATGGTAGGAGAATCCTGGGGACTAGTGCTAGGCCCTCTGAGTTGGCCAGGTGACATGGGCCCCTGTAGGGGACAGCAGCCATCAAGTGGAAGTTGTAAATGTGTTCTATGCTTGTCTCCTTTTTGAAGTAATGGAATTGGCTCTGCGCTGTTAACACCAAAAATTGAAGGAGGAAAAAAAAAGAATATAAAGTGGTATTTGTATTAACAACCTAAATGATGCTTTAGCAACAAAAGCTTTTGAATGAAGAAAGATTTTGAATGAAGATAGCCTATCCCAAGTAACACGTTCTGATAAATGTCATCATCACTATGTCATTATAATATTATACGTTATTTCCAAAAGAACTAACTGTTCCTAGTTCAGTCTAGTTCATTGTTTTCAGAATATCAGGTAACAATGTATTTTAAATGCCCATTGATACTAGGTTTGAGCAAAATTATGTGGCTTCCATAACTGTCTGTAGTTTCAGAAAAATTGTTCTTGAGCTTAAGGTTGGAAATGTCAAATTTGATTGACTTTGGGGAATGTGTGTGTTTGTTTTTTCCCACGTGGTCTGCTTGTAGGTGGTTCCTCGATGTCCCAGGTGCCCAGCTGATGAACCACTTGCCATCATGAAGCCAGAGATTGTATTCTTCGGGGAAAACTTACCAGAGCAGTTTCATAGAGCCATGAAATATGACAAAGATGAAGTTGATCTCCTCATTGTAATTGGGTCATCCCTGAAAGTAAGACCAGTAGCGCTGATTCCGAGTAAGTTGGTGATGGTTTCTGAGAGAGTACTAGGATGTGCATGAGATCATACAGATAATGAGAATCGGATTATTGTTAGAAAATGATTCATTGTGTGGAATTTGGTGTAAAGTGGTGCCCCCCCCCCATTCATATCCGTGGGAATTATTGCCAGTGGCAGTTGGATCCTGGTATAGCAGTGCCATGGCATGATTCCTGAGGGAATAATAGTAAATAAGTTTTCTGCTTCTGCCTGAAGGGGATTATGTTATAATGTGTTAATATTTATGTGGTTTTGTGATCCTTGTATTTGGAGGGCTTAGGATAACGAGTACAAATCCAGCCTCAGACACTTCTGTGACCCTAGGCAAATCACTTTACTTCTACCTCATTTTCACCATCTGTAAAATGGGGATAATAAAAGCACTGAATTCCCAGGATTATTGTGAGGATCAAATAAGATAATATTTGTAAAGTGCTTTTGCAGACTTTAAATTGATATATAAATACTAGCCATCAAATTACTTTTTATGCTTTTTGTGTTTAGGGGGTAATTATGTTTTAAGGTTATTTCAGCTATTTAGGTGTTACTTAACTATCCTAGAATAGCGTGAGAGAATTTGTCCCATGTTTTATCAAAATCTCGGTAAAACTGTCCATGTGGTAGCCAGTCGTTTCCAAAGTGGGCGCCTGGTCTTCACACCTTCTCTCCTCCTTTCCCCTTCCCCCACAACTGTTCAATCAGTGGGTCATATCCCACACTTCCCATCATAGCCAATCATGGGGCTCTTCCTCAACACAGCCACACCTGTTTTTAATTCTTAGCCCCCTCCCTGTCTTCTGCTTCCCTCCATTTTGCAAGCTCCCAGCTTCCCCCACGGCAGTTACACCCTGACCACTATTCGAATTGTTGACCCCCCCCCACCTCATCATCTTGTGGCTACCTCTGGTTCCTCGCCTCCCCTTTTGTTTTGGGGGGTACAGTTACCCATGAATGATGAAACACTCGTGGGTTATAATGTTATCTTTATCACAGATCTCATCATCATTCTCTCCATAAATTCCCTGTTACTTTTAAGGACACTACTGTGGTTCCTAATCTTGTTATTGTCTTTAACTGCTTCTTTTGCCTCTCTGCACATCTCAGTTGTCCGGTCTCATTCTCACCCAGACCATATTGCTCAGATCTGTCCCTTTCTCTCTGCTCACTCACTTTGCCAGGAATCACAGTCAAGCTCACTGCTGTGGAGATTTTTGGAAATTCAAGACGGTATTTAGAGATGACTGACTCCTCACTCACATCTGCAGCTTCTTGTAGTTCCATGGGATGCAGTTTGTGTGGGCCTGACGACTTGAACTCGAGGGAAGCTAGTTGAAACTCAAGAAAAGGAGGGAGATAATAAGAAAGTACCTATTTTTTTTCCATCCTTTCTGGTCTGAACTTCACTTTTTGAAGGATGAAATAGTCATAAAAGTAATCCTAGAAATTATTAGCTGCTGTGATGTTGGTAGACAGAGCTCTCTCAGCAGATGTGTAGGTAACTGAAATTCCCTTATCACTGTCAGTACTGAATCTGTGTTTGCATTAGCTGTTTCCATAACTCGCTGATGTCTTCCTTTTGTCCAGGTGGCCTGTAGGAGAATCTGAGACTGTAGATTCCTTTTCTGCCTCCAGCGATTTTTATCCATATGCTCTCCGTGCTCACCTGATTCCTGGGTTTCCGCTACTTGGTGCATTCTCTTAGTCCACTGTGCCTCTCCTCTAACCCTCTGTCTAATACTCCAACCCCCCCATTCATCATTCTGTCCATTTAGAATAATAGAACATCTTCAAGAGCCAGAGGTCAGTCATGGTTCTCATCCCATAAAGTCATTCATATCTGAGAGGTCAAATTTCACTTTATGTGAGGATCTAGTTTGCTGTGGGATGCAATCGGTTCCTTTCTTGGATTTTTGTGATGTGAATTTTTTGGTGTTCTATCATTTTCTTTTGTTTTAGTTATTCTCTATATTTTCTGTCTCTAAGCTCTACAGCATTACCCTTTCACCCCTCTCCCATCCCACTTCCCATGGGTCACTTTTTCTGTCCAGAGCCCTTTTGATTTGACTTTCAAGTCTGGAGGCCAAAAGTGTTCACTAGCCCCCAAATAGATGCACTCCATCTCTGAGCAAGAGAGCCCATTCCACCCATGTTTTGATCTGTGATCCAGAAACCTAGCTCTGAGTCTCAGATATCATCCCTCCTCTTAAACCTCTGCTTACTTTGGTAGATAGACCTTTGCTTTTGCTCTTCTGAAGCTCTTGTCTTCATTTGGCAGCAGTGATCTAAACCTTGCCGGCCACCTGCCACGTCCCCTCCCTCCCAGGTCTTGATTTTCTTGCCCGGTACTTTCCTGAGTCCTTCTGGCAGAATCATTAGTGTCCAGGTGAATCAACAGAACTGTGTGCTTCCCTTCAAGTTTGATAAGTCTTTGGAGGTTTTAAAAACATTTTCATTTTAATCTTTCTCCTTTTTGATCTTATTGACGTTACACACACACACACACCCTTTTAAAACATTGGTCAGTTCTCAGTGACAGTCATCCTCCTTGTACCTAAGAAAACGGTCACTTTGGATATGTCTAAAAACATAAATTTGACACTGCACCTTTAATCCACCACCTCCATACCTTATCTCTCTGGTTACTGTGTTATCAGAATTCTGAAGGCTTTCACTGTTGTCTTCCTTTATATTTTTGTAGTCATTGCATAAATTGTTCAAAATCTTAGTTTCCTTGATTTCTTGATCTTCATTTCTCACAGTGCAATAATAAGCCATTACATTCCATACCACAGTTTGGCTAACCGTTCCCTAGACAGTGCACCCCGCTTTCATCTTGGCAGGGTGACGTCATATATCCTGGATACACACCCTGAGGAAGCAGTGGACCTTTTTATCAGTATTGTTAATGAATCCGAGTTCAGATCCCTGCTCTACCAGTCCCTGTGTTACCATGGACAAGACATGGTCATCATTCCCATTTACACAGCACTCTGAATGTTTACAAAGTACCTTTCCTCACTGGATTCTCATGAAATAAGCACCTTAAAGTAACTTATAAATGTAAGCTTATTAGTGTTCTTTGTCAAGTGATGAATGAATATTTCACTGTAGCTACTTTTTCAGATTTCAAAAGTTAAGTTTAAGAGAACTCACAAAACTTAACTTGACTTATTTCAGGGTTTGATAAATTCAAATTGATATGTATTGTTGTGAAAAATTTAGGTCAGAACGCCAGGTTCAAAATGACTACTTACTCCTTACAGAAAAAGAAGGTGAACATGGGTAAACCTCATGTCCGTGATGGGGAGGGAGGCTTGTTTAAGTTTTATCATCGCTGCACTTTTTCTGCTGTGATCCAAATTTATTTTATTTCACTATCATGAGAAGCTTGAAAAGTCTGTGCCTTTAAATATAGTTGGTCCTAAAGGTAGGAATTACTATGAAAGCACATTATTAACTGGGCTGTTTATGTCTAATTCACTTCAGTATGTGTTTGGGATACAGTTATAAGTTACATGTATGTAGTTGACAAATATAAGCTGTATACCCAAAATAATCTCTTTGAAAGGAAAAATAAACACGAGGGTGTACTTCATATACATGATGGAAGTGCTAGTTCTAAGTCACATTAAATCACTGAACTCTGCTGAAGTGTGGAGGGGATGCGGTCTGCATGGGTCAAATGACTGTTCACATTGATTAAGTCAAATTTTTAAAAAGAATCTCTACTTGGTTAACTGTAAATGTTTTATTGCTCCAGTAGAATGGAAACTCCTCAAAGGCAGGAACTGTTTGGTTTGTGTGGGCCTTGGTCTTCATAAGCTCAGTCAGCGCTTTACGTATAGAAGGCACATCATGGTTGTTAGAGTGTTTTACATTTCCTCCCATTCTAGTACACATTTTATTCCTATTTCTCATCATTGCTCTCCATCCTTTTTGTTGTGATTTTCTTAAGAATACATTTGAGGCCATGTGTGTTTTGTTTTTTGGGTTTTGTTTTTTGGGGGGGGGGGGAAGTAGGGCCTCTATTTCAGTTACTACAAGCTTTTCAAGTTATTTTTGTGCCCGTCACTTAAGTGAAGCGTGGGCCTCTCCACAGAGTAACGCTTTCTAGAAGGCTTCGAAGCTATCCACCAAGGCCCAGATTACTCAGCACTCAGCTGGGCCGTGTCTTCTCTTGTTGACCGGCTCTCCCTAGGAAGGGGTCCGCACGGCCTCGTTAGGCCTGGGCTGTGGCTCTTTGGTTGCCCAGTTTCTTCATGAACGCTTTTTTCTGTTTCCAGGTTCCATACCCCATGAAGTGCCTCAGATCCTGATTAACAGGGAACCCCTGCCTCACCTGCACTTTGACGTGGAGCTTCTGGGGGACTGTGACGTCATCATTAACGAGCTCTGCCAGCGGCTGGGTGGGGAATACAGCCGGCTCTGCTGCAACCCGACAAAGCTTTCAGAGATCACAGAAAAGCCGCCACGAGCCCAGAGAGAGTTTGGAGCTCACTGGGTAGGACTGCCCCCCACGCCTCTTAATATTTCTGAAGACTCCAGTTCCCCCGGCAGAACTTCCCCACCAGACTCGTGGGCAACTGAGGGGAGGCCTGGGGATACGGAGGATGGGGCCACATCAAGGAGGGGCTGCAAGGCAGAGAAGCCAGTGCCAGAGGGGCGAGCATCTTCAGGACACCCTGCAAGTATTACAGAACAGCTGGAGGATCCTGGAGCCAACAGTGGGGAGAATAGAGAGAAAAATGAAAGAACTTCCGTTGTGGAAACACTGAGGAAATGCTGGCCCAATAGACTTGTGAAAGAGCAGATCAGTAAGCGGCTTGACGGTAAGTAATAGTGTTGATCTGCTTGGAGATCTTGGTCACATTGGTAATTGGGGTGTCTTGGCAGGTGAGTTAGAGAGCTGTACTTGGTAGTTGGGTGGGACTGTTGGAAGAGGATGCATTGAGGCGCTACAGAAGCTGCCACAGCACATGCTCTAAGGACAGCATTAGCCACACGCCAAGTAGAGGAGGAGGAAAGGGTTTGAGGGCAGAGCGGGACACCTGGCAGCCCTAGCTGCTCGTGGGGCCCCCTCCCAGCACCTTTGCAGAGGTTTTTCACTCGCTTGGAAACAATTTACTTAAAGAACCCCCAGCACTTTGTAGGAAAGTGATCGCTAGCCAGCGGGTGGTATGAAGTGAGTATAGTGCCAGCATATGTTTTCTCAAAATACGCACCATCTCTCCTAAATCTAGTAGTAGCCTGGGTTATAAGTAGTTTCTCTCATTTTCATTCTTGGCCCACACTCGACACTCATTTCTCAAAAATAATCTGTTAAGTAAGCCTGGCTTCTTTGCTGTGAAACTGGCCCAGTGGAACAGGCAAGGAAAAAGTCTTCAAGAAGCTGCTCATGAAGGTTTATCATCTTGAGAGACAGCCAACTTGCCATATCTACAGAACTGCTTCAAGGGAGAATCAGCATTGACATGAAACCACTTCGAAACTGTCTGCCACTCGGTGCCTGATTGAACTTTGGGGAGGATTTTTATAATCTCCTCCTGGGGAAGGCTGCTGTTGGGAGGATCCTTCTTTTCCCCTCCTGATGATAATGTTTGAAAAGCAATAGCCTCCCTTTCCTTTGTTTCTTTTCCCTGGTCCCCAGAAAACTGGCCGGTGCCTACAAACATTTCAGGGAGGTGACTAGATAACCACTAAGAGCTCTTTATCCAGCACTGATGTGATCCCAGCCTGCTCCTAGTAATTCTTATTTCTAGTTTTCCAAATAGTTCTGTGCTCCCGATAGGTGTGAAGCTGTGCTCACAAGAGAAATGAAGCACAAAAGTCTTTTCCTTCCCTTGGTCCCTGGGTATTTTGACCTGTTACCAACCAAGCTGGTTAGGTGTTTTTTGTTTTTGTTTTTGGGCCACAGAAGCTCATACAGTTAGTCTAAAGCAAAAAGGGGATGGGCTGCAGACTGCTTTGGGGGGAGGAGGGCCCAGCTGGACAAAATCGTGGATTCTGGAAGCATTGCAGCATTGTTCACTACTTAGTCCCCTGGCTGGGAGGAACCTTGCAGCCTCCTGTGCAGCAGGAAACCCCCTGCTCAGGGGCCTCTCCTGTGCAGCCGCTGGGCAGGTGCCTGGAACTACTCTGCTTGGGGTTTTCTCTGCTGCTTTGATTGTCTTCTTCCCAGCCTCCATTTGGTTACCTGATTTTTGGCAGGGGGGCGGGGGTCGGGGAGGGGAGGTAATGTTCCAGCACTCTTTTATGATGTCATTTCCCCCTTACGCACAACGTTTTGACTCCTGCAAGGAAATAACCCACTGGTTTAGGGCTTCCTCTGAAGCACAGAATTATACACCTTTGGGCACTCAGATAGGCCCTTTCTTTGCGACCTCAGTTGAATGGAAGAGATTAGGGGATGTGAGAAAATTTTTTTACCCACTTCTGTCCCCCAATATGTTAAAGATAAAAACCTTTTCAAGTTTCCCAAGGGTTTTAATTTCTTTTAGGGATCAGACAGAAGGGAAGCAGTTAAAACTACAAGGAATGAAGGGCAGTAGAAAGGGAGGTGGGCCTTCAGAACAAAAGGTGGTGCCTGGGGAATTTTCTGGGGACTGAAACACACGTCCTTTGGGATTCTAAGAGCAGGAAAAAGGCTTGTTCCAGCCTCAAACCCGAGGAGTCTCACCCCTGCTTTCCCATCGGTGTACTCTATCACTATGTATACAACTTTATGTATACAAAAAGTATACAACTTTAAAAGGTTACCTGTGAAATACTGATGTGCGCAGCAGTTAGGTTCATACTGTTATTCACAGACTGGCCCGGAGCCCAGTACATCTGACTTCTTTGATCCTTTGGGGAAGGTTTTGAATATTGACTTGTTTTTAAGTTGAAGAGGGCCTAATGAGACAGAGTGTGAGGTATTTGTAAAGCACCTAACACAATAAATGCTGATTTCCTTCCCCTTCTCCTTTACTTGTAACTTCCTATTTCAAATTTGTGAGACTGCAAGAACATGTTTTTGTAAAGATGTCCATCTGTTGTGTCCCTTAAACTTGGGCTGTTTCTCAGACAGAAACATGTTTCAGTGGGACAGAAATGGCTCTCCATACTAGGATTGTTCATTAGTTGAGGCAAACATTCCTGTTGACTTCATTAGTGAAAACTCAGAAGATACAAATCTCTTATTTGGCACTGAACATGCTGAGTAAGGAAGCAAAGCTAAAGAGAGGATAGAGATGTTAACTGCTTTTTTTAAAAAGAGGAATCATGAACCTTCTTTCTAGAGAGAAGCCTCTGACTTTTAAAATGAGAGATCTGAGAAGGGGTCCCCCTGAAATTTAAGTCACATCCATACTTTTCTAGGCTGCTAGAAGAGGTGATGAGCTGTTTTTCCCTTACAAGTTGGTCGTTATTTTATAGTGGAATAAATTTGTGTCTGCATAACCAGAAACAAGTGATATATGAGCTTCTTTTGTGAGCAGAAAATAAATCGCTCTCCTTTTTGTCTCACAATCTGATTTTAAGGTAACCAGTACCTCTTTTTACCACCAAATCGATATATTTTTCATGGCGCTGAGGTCTACTCAGACTCTGAAGATGATGTGCTGTCCTCCAGTTCTTGTGGCAGTAATAGTGACAGTGGAACCTGCCACAGCCCAAGCCTAGAAGAACCTATGGAGGATGAGAGTGAGATGGAAGAATTCTATAATGGCTTGGAGGAGGATGCTGAGGTTCCCGAGAGAGGCAGACCTGGCTTTGGGTGTGACCGAGATGAGCAGTGTGCAGTTAACGAAGCTATGTCTGTCAAGGAGGAGGCCGCTGAAGTTGACCAGTCATCGGACAGATTATAATGTCATCTTTGCCTGCTTACAGGAACTTTTCCACCAGCATTAGGAACTTTGGCATGTCAGAATGAAAGTTTCCTTCTGAACTTAAGAGAGCAAGGAAAACTATAAGGGTGTGGTGTTTATAGACAGTTAAACCAGATTTTCATGTATAATTTTTACTTTTTCAGTAATTCTATAATTATACACTCAACACTAACTTTTTTAAAAGAAAGGTAAGGTACTAAGTATCTTTAGTTAGCTATTAGTCACTATGTTCACTTTTTTCCAAGATCCATTTTGTGTGATAATGCATCTGTATGTATATATAGTTTTTTTGGGGGGGGGGTATGGGGGGGTACCTAGTGAATTTCAGCATTTTAAAGTTTTCCAAAAGCCATTGGATGTTAAATTAATATAAAGGGAACAGCTAATCTAGACCAAAGACTGGTATTTTTCACAATTTTTTTCCTTTGTAACATTTTGAATGGTTGTTTCACACCTTCATGCTTCTGTTCTGCTAAATTTTTATTCAACAAAATAGCCCCCCACCCCCACCCCTTTTAAAAAACACTGGCATTTTCAAAGACTTTAGTGGCAGCTAACTTTAATTTTTGGTCTCAAAAACATATAATCTTTGTAGATTGAAGCTGATGATAACCTGGGAAAGCACAGAAAGTCTTTGCTTTCATAAGACATGGGGCTGAAGAGATGATAAGGAATACAAAGAAGGCTTTTTCAAATTTCCTGTGGATGGGTTAGCATTGTCTGTATTGGCTCATAAAGCTAACGTGGGAAGAAAAAAAAAACTTCGTTAAAAATGCTTTGGAAATGTTTCAGTATGAGGTGCCTAGCTGGATCCCCTCGGTTTAGAAGATATCTTACCATTATTGTGTAAATACCTATCACTGTGGTACAGCTTGCATTGGTCCTTTCCATAAACATTAAACTGCCAAGATGTGAATATGCAAAGCTTGTCTGAATCTGTAATAATGGTACTTCTAACAGGGGAGAGTATTCTCTCTCATCTATATCTATATCTACATAGATAAACACACACACACACACACACATATATCCATATACACATATATATATATTTTTGGACTGCTGTTTTCCCTTCCCCAAATACCACAGGAAAGTGACAGGAAGCTGATTATAATTCCAAAGTAATGCAACATTCAGTATAGTCTGCCAGAAAGTATGCCTCTTGGAGGTCATGCACAGCTCCTATTTTTGAGGATTTGGTATCACAGAAATGCCAATTTCTAATCTAATATGACGGAGAGCTTGCCATGGTGCAGAGGGTCCCTAGCAGTGTAGTCAATGAATGGAACTAGTTCCTATAATGTAGCTTTGTTTAAATGTCATGTAGCCTGCCTTAAAACTACATTTCAGTTCCTCAGCTACAGATCTTCCAGCTTTCTGAAGTTCATATTTTATAAAATTGCACAATAAAGCATTTATTTTCCAAACCACTTTCTCAACATGACCCAAAAACTACAGATTATTCATACTTTGCTTTAATATTTATTACAGTGTTTAGTAAGGGTTTTGAAATTGTAGCTGTTCTTTAAGTGTAAGACACCAATTAGAACCATAACTGCCAGGGAAACTGAAATTTGTGTTTTAAGAATGGACATTTGTTAAACTAAAAAGATGTTGGCATGTTGTCTTGAAGTCTAAATTCTAAAAGTTTTCAGACCTCATTTGCATTTGGTTCCATTAAAGAATGCAGTATGTTTAGTTTTCATTTGCATGATACAATGTGTTTGTGCTATAGATGATATTTTAAATGGAAAGATTTGTTTTAAATTATTTTTACAGTGAGGATTGTTTTCAGCTCTTTTTATATTGTATATATATATATATAGTGTCTTTTATGTAATCTACTGACATATGTTTTGTAGACTGTTTAAAATGACTGGCCCCCTGCAACTTTTGAAATACAAAACCAGTGTTTTATACTTGTACATCCTGTTAAAGTCTATTAAAAATTGTCATTTGACTTTTTTCTTTCTGTTAAAACACTTGCATTTTTCCAAGTATACTAATTAATTGATGAAACTGAGGGGTGTTCCCACCTCTCCTTGAGTAAATAGCTTACTTTAAACAGCAAACACCTTGGTATTCCTAAACTGTTCTGGACCATTACAGCAAGAACTTCTATTAGGTAAAGAAACTTAGGCCCCCTCAGGGATTAAATGGATGTCTGATTTTGATTAATGGAAGAGGCAGGACTAGAACCCCGGTTTCCTAAGATTCCTCCCCAGGGCTGCCACATCTCTCCTGTACTGGCCTAGAAGTGTCAGTCTCAGGGAATGAGTGTTAATGCCAGTATCCCATTTGTTCTAATGGCACCTTCAATTTAACTATGAATGAAGCCGAGTTTGACATACTAGGGGAAGATAGTGCAATGGAATAGGGGCAGTGGAAGTGCCTACAACTTTAGGACACGGAAAAGTTACTTTGGGAGAGGGCATTACTGTGGCTGCCATTCAGCATAAGAAACCAGCTAAGCAATATGGTGTATGGAGTAAAATCTGAAGGTGTATGGAATAGGCCTAGACTCAGTGGTCACCTGCCAATGCAGATCCCAGCTCCATAAGGCTTGCCCTTTTTTCCCCACACACCACTAAAGAATATGCCCACATTCTCAGGATCCATCTCTCTCCTAGAGATTGTCTGTTGGATGTGTTATAAAGTTATTGTTCTTGGTAACAAAATACCCTTGCAACCTGCTCATGCCCACCATGCCAGCTTCTTCTAAGATGGGAAAATACTGGTTTTAAAAGAGATGGGCTTTTGTAGTAGAGAACAATTTGGAGTTACTAGAAGTACCGCACAGTTTTCCAAACAGTCCAGTTTGATCGCTGCCCAGCTCAGCACACTAATTTGTGTTCATTGTTAGGGACTGAACTGGCTCACCTTTGCACTGTTATATTAAAAGGTATTATAACTTACCTGAAAGAAATGTCAAATATACTTTGGATGTACACTTTATGTTGAATTTATGCTGACTACATTAGACAAATATAGTATATAATTAATTTAATAAATAAGCATTTCTTTTAAAATAATTATTTAGCTTCTACTTTAGGTCTTACCCAGTAGTGTGGGACAGACACACACACACACACACACTCATTCGCACAACTCCCAAGACACAAATGATCCCTTATTTTTTTAATTTTTAAAGTTGATGACTGAAAAGTGATCAATAAAGCAGAAAACCATGCTAATCAGATAAGCTCAAAGAGACATCATTAAGGTGTTACAAGCATTTACAGAACAAGGAGTAGGTGGCAGAAACAGGGCTGCTTCAAGGTCCCTCAGATGGTTTTTTAGATTCAAACTTAAAGAACCCTAGGAAGCCCTGGCCTAGACAGAGAATCTGATGGATGAAGGAGGAAGCTGGGCAGTAACCAACTCCTCCCTTCTCCAAGGCTCTGAGCTGGCCTGCCAAAAGAACAAACCCAAGGGTGTCACTTGAAGGTTGTCTCCTACAGATGGCTTCATTGGGACTTACTCCTGGGAGAGTGGAAAGAGACCAGGAATAGCAATCACTGACACTTTAATAGTTTCCATTGCTATTTATCATCTAGCAAATGCTGACCAATAGAGCTCAGCCTGTCTAAATTATATTCTGAGCTGGACCCAAAATTGGAAGGGCTATGGGCAGCTAGAGGACAGAAGAGCACTAAATGCCTAAGGAAAAAGAAGGGAAACATGAAGGTATTTAAGTTGGGAGATGAAAGAGAAAGATATGGGTAAGGGACGGCGGGAAGGTAGGGCCCAGGATTGTGCATCTGCGTAGACTGTCTAATGGTGGTATGGGTCATCCATACCATGATCCCTGGAATCAAGGGGCAATCTCATTGGGGAGACAAATGGGAGAAAATTGGGTCCTAAACTCTAGTATTACTTGTATATAAGCCATTTGGAAGGTCAGCAGAGAGTCAGGAGGTGGCCACTGGGCATAGGGGCTTTTCTGGGGCAATAAGTGGAATATGCTTTTAATTCAGAACTTGCAAACTGTCTTCCTTCCATTCACTTAGTATGAAATAAGTATTTATGTAAAAGTGTTGGAAATAACAAGTATCTTAAGTCTATATAAAGAAGCTGGCCATGAACTGGAAAAATGCCAGTAAGTGTGGGTCCTTATATGTGCTAATGAGAGCAGGATGGTTTTCCTGTCTTTGGTGTAAATCTGTTGATAATAAACTACTGTTAAAAGTTTTTGAAATTGCACTTCTGATATTAAAATATTTTAATTTAATCTAAAGACTTTTTTACATTTATTGTCTTAAGAATTTGATTAATTTAAGATTGTCTAAAAACTAAACTACTATAGTTAGAGAGAAAAACCAAGTATTTCTTCACTGTCTCCCCAGCAGCTACATGAATTTGTACAGCTGAAACCCTGAACTGTGGCCAGATTTTACTGTGGTCAGACACTTTTCAATACTGGCCTACACCACGGTCCAAGATGAATCCTCTTCCCCTCCCAGACCCCTCCCTCCCCCCATTAAAGACAATGGCTATTTGCCCTAGCACATCCAGAAAGATCTGGAGCTTTATATTCTACGGAACAGAAGGGATTGAAAACCACTAGGGAAGCCAACTCACATAGTGTCTTCCAAAATATCACTTGGGGTCACCAAAGAATCCAGTCTAGCTGGACATCATGTCATGCCTTGTCTCTACTGACAATGTTGTTACTATTTCAAAATTTAAAAAGTAACTCCACTAATTTGAAGCATCAGAAAGAAAAGAGAATTGGCCACAAATAAAACTCAAACTCCACCAACAGTGCCTACTTCTATGTAATACCTGCTGAAACAGACTTGGTTGCCCAACACTTAGCTGTTTTCCCTCCTTCATTTTCCCCAGTTTTCTAGAACTGAAGTCCCAGTACAGTGCTGCACTCATGTAAGATAACTGCCCAGTAAACACTGAGTACTTAGCATCTCAAAGCAGTTACTAAGCGTTGACCAATCCACTACCACAAAATCTATTATTGCTTTATAGAAATCAATTCAGTGGTCTGCTACATGCAAATCACTGGGGATAGACAGATGAGGAAAAAAAAAAAAAAGACGGTCCCTGCCCTGAAGAGGCTTGTATTCCTCTAAGCTGAAGGTGAGGGTGTAGAAATACTTATACAAATACAAAATGAGATGTGATGGGAGACAAAGAAGAGACACAGACAAAGTGAGCAATGACAAGGTGAAGCTGGTGGGACATTGTGGGGGGACAGGGACTGAGGAGTGAAGGAGGCATGGGAAGGCTTCATGGAGGAGGGAGCACTCTAGGAACAACTTATCTCAAACTCAAGTCCCAGATAGAAATCATTACCTCTCCTCCCCTATCGTCTTTGCAAAAACAGAAAAGAAAAAAAAAAAGAAACCAAAGCCAAACCAATCTTTCCCCTTTTCCTTTGATAAGGACCACCAGTACCCTTCCAGGCATTTCGGTTTACCACCTCCAAGTCATCCTTAACTTTGTTCTCTCCCCCCACAATTAACTAAACCTTGTCAATTCTAACTCCACCAAATTGTTCGCCTCCTCAGGGCTACTACCAAAAGTATTCCTAGAGCACAGATCTGACCGTGACACCCTCCTCAAGAATCTTTGGTGACATCTTACTCCAACTGAGATAAAATACCTACTCCTTAGCTGGGCATTTAGATCTCTTCACAATCTAGTTTCAGCCTGAATTTTGATATTCATTTATTTCACATTTATATGCCTCATGGGTTCCGAATTTCAGTAAAAATGGTTATCTGAAATTTGGTAAAATTTCATTTCCTTGGTGTGATCGTGTTGTCCTTTAGCAAATACTATTCTCTTCAGGCTTGTCATGCACCTCCCTCTTTACTGCTCCCACTCAGAAGCCTTAGCTTCCTTCAAGACTATGGGTAGCCTTTCTTGATAAACTAGTAATTAGGCATCTTACCTAACAATGTCTCGTATCTAGGGTTTTGTGTGGTTGTTTTGGTTTTTGCTTTTGTATCCTCGGCACCTACCACAGTGACCTGGGCATAATAAATGCTACATCAATGTGCTAATTATTAGTACGGGTGCCTGGAATATGCAGGTGCTTTAATGCATGTTTACTATTGTACTGAAAGGCAGAAATGCAGACAGATTCTGTGAATCCAGAAGTGAAGCCATGTCCAGTTTCTTACATTCTGAGTCCTTCTATTTGACTCAGATTGTTGAAGAAGACTAATGTGAAACAAGGTGTGATGGAGACAGATTATGGTGGACTTCAATGCTAAGCGAGGAGGAATTTGTATTTTATTCTAAAGACAAAAGGGAGGCACTAAAGGTCCCTCAGTGATACAGCATGACCTGTGATTAGGAAAATTATCTGGCAGCTATTATGAAGGGTGGACTGAAAAAGAAAATGAGCAGATGCAGGAAAGGCATAGTCAAGAGATTCCTGCAATCATCCAAGTGAATCCAAACTAGACTGATAAAAATGTGAATGGATGAAAAAAATGGATAAAACTGATACAATTTAGCATCTGCTCAAAGGGGTGTGTGCACGCGGGCACACATATGGTCACATAGCTACCCATGTAGGTAGGTATAGTAATGTGAAGGAGAGAGGGAAATCAAAAAGGGTTCCAAGATGTTCATACGAGGTGCCTGGGAAGATGGTAGTGCAATCAACAGAAATGGAGACGATGGGAAGAAAGAACAGGTTCACTGAGGGAAGACGAGGAGAAACTCTGGGATAATGTACTCAAAGTATTAAAATATCATGGCCTTAAAGCATCAGGTTAAAGCTATGAGTGTAAAGGACTCTTCCAAAGAGAGAGGAAGATGTCATTTATTTGAATGGTCACATCTATACTCTGTAAGCCAACATCACAGAAAGAATATGGAGGAAACCTAAGAGAAGTTGGCATTTCAGGACATTTCCTTATTTCCAAAGGGAATGAGTTTTTTCTACATTCTTTAGGTTGGTGCACTGAAATTTTAAAGTTCATACCCCTGAGAAAAAGAGAAGAAAACACAAATTTAAGAGTCCTGACCTAAAACCTTCTTAGAAATTGTCTTGAAGAGTGTAGGATCTTACATGATAACCACTGAAAGTTTAATTATAAACCAATAAATCTTTATTCAAGTATTTTAAAGAGTTTTCATTGCATTTTATAAATTTAAAAAATAAATATCTGCACCATAGCTGAAAGTCACATGTATTGCATATCAACACACATTCTAAGACATGAGAAGAATAAAATCTGAAAGTGTTTCAGTTCACAATCAGCATCTGAAAACTGTTTTCTTCAATTTAAAAAACCCCGAAGAAAATTCTTCTACATCAGCCAAAAAGCACTGTGGAAAATGTGACTCAAATCGAACCTTCACAGTTATTATTTTTCAAAGCTGTGAGCTGCGGGTGCTGGGTCTCCTAGTGCCACACATTCCTATTCTTGACAACCATGGGAAAGCTCTCTTCCACTGCTAAATTAACCATGTTTAATCATCACTCCCCACTGAAAATGCACCATCACTACAGGACTCCAGAGGAAGGACCTGGAAGATACTTAGTAGAACTCAGATCTGGGCACATACCAAGATACTAGAAAACTGTCCTGGCACAAAACAAGCTCTAAATTTTTACTCTTGTGATTTCTGCTATTTGAGTTTCTAAGAAACCAGGAAAAAAAATTAATGGTCACAATTTTTAAACCATAAAAGTCATTCCAGTTCAATTACAACATAGAAACTGCACTGGTATCAGAAGGTAACTATTTTATTACAAAAACTTTAACATTATTTACAAAATGAAAAATAATCAAGTGACTATTGCAAACCAAAGTTAAAGGTTTTTTACCCAGTGATTGAAAAGAATTAAGCAACCATTCCATGCACTCACACACCAAGATCATTTCTGTAATATGCAGACCATTAAAATTCATGTTAGTGAAACTTCAATGTACTCACAATACTTGCATGTTTATTGGTAGATGACAAAAAAAAATGTCCATGGTTCTGTACAATAAGTCTAGTATTAACATAGTTTGTTCATTTTCTTTTAGGACTTTTTGGCTTTCGTGAATATTTGTATGTCACAGAACATTTTGTAAATAAGCAATTAATTATATTATCACCTCGGTCACCTTGTCCACTGAACTCACCACCACAAGAAAGACACAAAAAATTAGTTTAATGCTATTGCATTAAACCAAATAGTTATAATACCTCTAAAGTTATATTAAACTGAAGCCTTCATTGTGATCAATGGCTTGGATCAGTTTAGATCGGAGAGTTTCTTTCTCTGTGTATTTTGGAAGATCAAGAAGATTAAAACAGGTATGGGAGACTGGGAGATATGCCTCTCCACCTCCAGTTGACTGAATGACCAGTTTAAGACTCTTCATACCAAGAATAGGAATCCGATCACTACCTGTCAAAAATACTATCACAAGAAAGTTTTTTTAAATGAAAACTTAAGACAAACATCTGCATTATAACAGTACTGTTCAACTACATGTGACCTTCAGTTATTTATCTACTAAAACCACTCCAGTCAATGATCTTTGTAAACAGGTTTACTTAATGTGTAAATTGGTTTACCCAAAATGAAAGAAACATTCTAATCTACTTGCTGAAAATTTTTTTATAAATTAGCTTTGGCTGAAAATACTGCTTACCAGTAGATATTTTAAAAACTGACCTACTAACCTGGAAACTGATCACTGAAATACATACATGTTCACAAACAACAACACTGTTTTCATTACTTTTGTCCTCAGCTTGTATCTGACCAAGAATGTTATTATCCAACTTTATTCACTAGATTTGGTTTTTAATGATTTTCTGCTGTTTCTAAAATGATATCCTCTACTGGATGAATGAAGATTTTATACCATTAGGAGTGTTAATGCTGAAGGCTATTTTAAAAGAGAAATTTCTACAATGTTTTGAGTAGTAACAACATTATCAGAAGCAGCATATGGCCTCCCACAATGTTTTCTTTGAAAGACGTCAACATTTTAATGTAAAAGTAGTTATGGTTATTAGCTAATCCTCTTTGTAGGGAGGTCTGATCTGTGCTTCATTAGGATATGATACTCCCAGATGAGAAAATTCCCTTTACCAATGCAGGTCAGTACTTCTCTTCGACTTAGTCTTGCACAGCTACCTTGAGCACTGAGAGGTTTACTGACAAAGCCAACTTGTGGCCAAGCCAGGGCCTGAAGCCCACGCCCGCTCTCTGTTCACTTTGTCATGTTGCTTCATGTTATCCTTCAAACAGAACCCTATTTTAGAGCTGGGGGGGGACCCTAAAGACAATGCAGCCCAAGCCCCGTGTTTTACACACAAAGTGGAGCTGCTGCTCACCAACACAGCCAGTCCTCGAGAGCACAGCCTAACACTGGCTCTCCTTTCCTACCATCATGCGCTGCCTCCTAAGGACTGGATCACCACTGGCTTTAAGGCATGGGGAAAGGTAATGGTGGTAAACTGGTAAATTGGGTCACTGCTACAAAGAATAGCTCATCACCTGCACTGCTGCCTCTTTCAATGGACTACAATGATGAAGACTGGGTCTTATCACCAGACCCCTAAATACTCTAATAATTACAAAATTTTCCAGTGACTTAGTTATATATGAAAAGTATTAAAGCACCATCAACCCTAACCTTCCCCACTATGTCAGTTCAGGATTGTTTAAAGAGTGGCTCTCATTAGAACCTATTATGGCTCTATTTACAAAAGAAATATTTAATGTTTTGATGTAGAAGCAGGGATGAGTCCTGCTTAAAAAAAGAGACTCACAGAGCTTACTCATTTGTGATTAAATAATAGTCATAGGAAATTTCCCAATCCCAATATAATGGTATTTTCTTTTTCTTTATTTTAAACAAAACATTATACATTTCTCAAGGAATCAAAACAAGTCAACCAGCTAATCAATGATTTTTAGAATTTTTATGTGAAACATTTAATATAAAAGCTAGACGAGACTTTTAAAAATGGTCTTAACTATCAATTATAAGACAGAATAGAATGTTCTAATCTTTTTTGTAACTCAATCAGTTACTAAGAGACTAATAAAGACATATAAACTATACCAATCACCATAAAGTTGTTTAATCCCATAAGGCAGACATCAGATACAACCATTAAATTTAATTCTTATCCAAAATAGAATTCAATGGAAATACTTACAGAGGAACTGTTTTTTCTTTTCCAAAGGCAATTCATGAAAAACTTCCCAGAACATTTTTATTGTAGGATGGTCTGCCCAATACTCCCCTTTGTATTCTGTATTCTAGAAACAACAACAGAGACAACTGAGCTTCAAGTTAACAAAAGGTAGATTTTCTTGAACGTGAAACATTAGCTCAATTAGAAACTGATTCTAAGGAGGCTGAGAATAAGGGCTTGGATCCTTAACTGAGCCAGCTGCCTCCCCACTATTTCACTGCTACAGACCCCTGAAGTAAAAAGCAGTCCTAACCTTGACAAGCCATCTCGCAGATTAGTGCCACTAGTCACGAAGGAGAGAGAAAGATCAATTTTCAGAGACAGTATATAACTAATACTGGAAAAAAACAAATTAAAGGACACATTCTATTGATGGCTGGTCAGTGATATTTTCATTTTTATTTCTATTTATTTATTTATTTTTTTGGCAATTGGGGTTAACTGACTTGCCCACGGTCACACAGCTAGTACATTACAAGTGTTTGGTCTGAGGTTGGATTTGAACTCAGGTCCTCCTGACTTCAGAGCCGGTGCTCTACCCACTGCGCCACCTAGCTGCCCCTTCAGTGATATTTTTATATGTAAAAATAATACCATGCCTTCAATTTCTATGTCTACATATCAAACCACCTTCAGCTTTGTTTAAAATTAACCCTAATACCCACATGTAGGTGCAGTGAAGATTTATAAATAGAAAGTAATTTATCCAAATGACTAAGATATCCTGAAACCTAACTTCCCTTTTTCATTGTCTATTTAAAACATTAAAAAATAAGTATCCTGTTTCATTGATAACTATTATCTTAATAGATACTCTGTTCTCCCGAAATTTCTCACCAATCACTTGTAACAAATACAGGACAGAAAAGTAAAACTTTTGTATTTCCTAAATTTTGGCTCTCCTCATTTGCTTGAATGGTTCTTAGTCAATAATAATTTTTATTTGTTTAATGACTTATACAAGGCTCTGCATGAAATCTCATATGTCTACACATACCAGCCAGTGGGAGTGGGGAAAAAGAGACAGGAAAAAAAAGTCTTTCAAAAACAATTTTATTAGTGTATATTCAATATCTCAATATAAAAGGGCATTTTCTAGGCTATGAACCATCATTATGCAATAATGAATCAAGAGATATAATTCAAGAAGCAGACATAAAGGAGTCTGCCCAGGACGTCGATTTTCAAACGTGCCACTGTTGTAGCAAAGATCATTCCCAACTTACATTGTAATCATTCCACCAAAGATACTCAAAGATATTCTTTGTCATGACAATGTAGTCATTTCTTAATACTGTAATACTAAGCTTACCTCACATTATTTAGAATTATATGTAAAGTACTTAGGAGAAAACATCCAAAATACCAGACTGGTGTAGATATAGTAGCAATTAATATCTTCAGAGAGATTTTAGCTTGCTTACAGAGTTGACAAGATTTTCCTCTGCCTTGGGGAAGACTTACAAATGGACAAATAGCATGCAAACAGAAATCTAAGTATTTCAACTCAGCTCTGCGCTTCTAAATAAACTTCTGGCAAATTATTTTCTAGAGTCATTAGCCAAACCAGAAATTGGTAGAAATTACCAAAGAGTAGCAAAACTCCCCAAAAGCAGAGGCCAAAGGGAAAAAAGAAGAAGCAAGGGATGTAAATTCCATAGGACTGGAGAACCAGCCCCAAAAGAGCTGAGAGGTGGGTATAAATGCAAAGCATTCCCTAAGCAACTCTCTTCACTTCTCTATACTGTGATTGTAGGACTGAGAACTGGGAGGGATATCAGCAATCACACAGTAGGACCTTCTTATCTTCTAGATAAGGAAACTGAGGGTGAGAGTCCAGAAGGAACAGTCCAAGGTCACAATGAGCTTGTTGCAGAGCTGGGATTCTCTTAACTAAGTTATTAATTGTGCATTAGTGGAGAGCTGCTAACTACAAAAAGAGCCTTTAGCCAGCTAGGTGGTGCCATTGTGCACAAAGCACTGGTCAGGAAAACTCAAGTTCAAATCCAGCCTAAGATACTTACTAGCTGTGTGATCCTGGGCAAGTCATTTCACCTCTGCCTCAATTTCCTCATCTGTAAAATGGGGATAACAAGTACTGACCACCCAGGATTGTGGTGAGAATCAAATGAGATAATTATAAAATGCTCAGTCCAGTGTCTGGCACACAAGAGGTGCTGTAACAACAGCTGATTCGATTCCTTCCTTCTCCATTTACTAAGTGTTATGGGCCAGGCATTCCTCAGCACATACAGCATATGCTGGAGCCCATCTCTGAGCGCAGGCACTAGTGTTAACAGGGATGAGGAAAAGACTTCTCACAGAAGGTGGGAGTTGAGCTGAGACCCAAAGGAGGCCAGGGATGCCAAAAGGCAGATGACAAAAGGAGAGCATGCCAGGCACAGCCTTGAGGTAACAGAAGGTCTCGTGAGAAGAACAGCCAGGAGGCCAGCATCTAGCAATCACTGGGTACATGGAAGGAAACAAAGGGTAAGAAAAGGGGTCTGGGTAAAAAGCTCCTATGTGAACTCTGAATACACCTTAGGTGAACAGCCCTCTTGTTACCACAACTGTAGGAACTTAGACAGTTCATCTTTCAAAGGAGAACTGATAAAGATCTGTTGGAAATTCCCAGATACAGGTAAGAGTACAAGGCTTCTTTCTGAGATCATCATGCTTTTAGGAAACACTCTTAATTTAATGCTACTCTTGATGAACAGATAGTTCCCTGCTATTCTAAAGAGAGATCATTTCTGATACTTGCATCATTGAAGCTTCTGAGAAAGTAACAAATCACTGATCTTTCTGATTTGAGACTGGTGGGGAAAAACGTAAACAAAACACTTCAACGATGGCAGGGTTTCCCATCAACTTTCTTTGGCTGAAGTGGACAGAAAATCCATTTAGTCCTCCCTGGTGCTGCCCCCTGGCCAATGTCACAGATCATCTGTTTTTTAACAAGAAGAATGCCAGCAACATGAAATACAAAAACTTTAAATCTAATTAAAGCCACTGCTTTCAAACATACATTTCACAAATCATTCACTGACTAACATAAACAAAGGTGGTGTTTTCCTTTCAAATGACTGGATCAATTTGAGCAAATGAAGGCCAGTGAAGGACAGGAAAGATTTCTATCAAAACTCAGTATTAGCTTGAATCCAGTACCTTACTTTTATGTTGGGCTTCAAAATTACCCACCAATTTGTTTCTCCTTACCTTTTCAAGTTCTTTCCAATCATAGTTTGTGTTCCCAATCACCATTGCCTGTAGTTCATTAGGATGGAAGAGCTCAAGGACTTTCCCGCCACATACTTTGTGAAAGCCCTCATGAAAAGCATCAAATAAGGAAGCCACGGATTTATTGAATATATAGTTCACATAAGCATCAACAAATTCTTGTCTAGAAAAAGGAAGAAAAAATATGGACATACACACCTAAAATTTTTTTTTAATTAAAAGCTGCATTGTTTTGCTGGGAAGGGAGCATCATTATATTATTCTATTATCATATCATATCATGGCAAATGACAACTCAATGTGTGCTTATGGTTATGATGATGCACTGGTGGTCACTTTCCCACAAACTGAGACACAGTATGGAAGAGTTCAAAAAGAGCTATCAATAGAGCCATCTATTATAGATAAAAATTGGGTGACCACCCAAAATAATTCATAAAAGAGCAAAAATACTTCAAGTACAATGTGGCATTTGAGCATCTGGAAAACTACAAAGAACACTGACCCACTTACTTCTGGTTCAGAAGATGCTTGTACAAATATAATTTAAACTGAAAGGAGTTGTTGGCTTCTCAATAGTGAAGACTAATTCTACATTTGGGGAACCTCATACCATTTAACGGTCTGAAGCCATTACAGTAAGAGCTTGACAATCATTGTGAAATAATAAAAAAACCCAAATATTGTCAATTAGCTCACCAATAAGCTACTATTTGCCAGGCAGTGTGCTTAGCACTTTCATAATGTCTTATTATAGAAGATTCACAATTTAAAGCCTAATCTGATTTCCCAAGGAATTAGTGAGAATAAAAGAGACTCATTTTCCATGTTCTAAAGAGAAAAAAAAGGTAGGGAAACTGTGGCCCCCCTAATGATCCCACGGTAATACTAATATTTAGCCTGCATTCCCTTAGTAAAGTTGCCAAGGTGGAAGTACAGACTGTTATCAAACCCAAAACACGTTAACAAAGGATCTTCGAAAGTACTTAGGAAACTTTCAAATCAATTCTCTCCCCTATATTACAGCTACTCCTCAAATATTTTAAAATTCTGATCTGAAGATAATCTTTATAAGTTGACATATATAAAAAAGGGGGAGAGATTCTGACCTACCTTAGTACTCGACTGTATGCCAATATAAAATCACTTACCGATTTTGTTTACTAACAGTGGTGTCTGCCCCATTTGGAATCAGTTCTTTCACTTCAGTTGTACCAAAGTTCTCGACAGTGATCTATTCAATCAAGCAGATGATTATTACTGCGATTATACTTAAACTGTGTTTTTTTGTTCTTTTAAAGAAGTAAAGACATAACTGGTATCTGGATGAGAATCTGTTATCTTCTGCTTTTCATTCTTGGATTATTGCAAACAAATGGTACACCTGTGTTATTTGTCACCATCTAGTGATACCACTGCCTCTGCTAACAGCCTTGTACATAACCAGAGTGAAAGGAACTTTCCACATCTATGTCTCATTATCTCTATGAGTTTACTGACTGTAAACATACCTTCAATATTTCTACCACCACACTACGATCCCCTTCTCCATCCTCCCAAAAAGCCCCCTCACTCCCTCTCCTCTGCTTACTTACATTTTAATCTAGTCTGTAAAGCCCCAGGAAATTTCCATCGTCCCTGATCTTCTCTCAGGGTCCACATGGGACTTTATTCAGCAGGTGCACTAGGTAGCTCTCCTCTAGCATTTATCATAACTTACCAATCATCACACAATTTGAAAGGACCTAAGAATGTGCAATCCAACCCCTTTGACAGATCTGGAAACTAAGGTCCAGAAAAGTTGTGTGACTGACCAACGTCACACAGTTAATCAAGTACCAAATCTGAAAAAAGGTCTTTCAACTCTTTGTTCACTGCTCCTACCACAATAACACACTCCCCTATTCGTTCTTTTTCATTTCAGAATTGGTCTGGAAATGCTGGGAAGGTGGGGGTCATGCCTCTTTGTAACCTTAGTGCTGAACACATGGCAGTGAAGAAATACTCAGCAGTTAACAAAGACTGAGAACCCAATTTTCACCAAGAAATGAGATAAGGAAAAAAATCTACGTGTAAAGTGCTTCCCAATATTCAAATAGAAGGCGACAGAGTTACAGAGAAAGTAACAAGTGGCAGGTTATTCTATAATACACCCTTCTAACTCACCGTAAAGTTAAGACAAAATGTGTCCTCTATATCATCTTCTGGATAATCCAGTAATTGTTGCATGCTTCTGCAAAACAATATATAGGCTCCTTTAAGGTGAAAAAGGATAATTAGGTGTTCTGAACATTTTGCCTATATATATAGCAAAAAAATTTTTTCTAATAACAATAGCTAACATTTACATAGCACCTACGATGTGTGCCAGGCACTCTGCTAAGCCTTTTACAACCACTACCTCATTTTATAGATGAGGAAACTGAGGCAGACAACAGTTAAGTGACTTGCCCAGGTTTACACAATCTACAGTTGCATTTGCCAGGTCTCCCTGACTCAAAGCCTAGCACTCTATCCACTGTATCACCCAGTTGCCTAATATTGCTTTTGGTAGCAATTTAGACTTTCATCAAGTGTATGCTGAAATTCTGCGAAATCTTTTTATCCAATTTTATTCTGTGTCTCTTTCCATGTAGAGGAACCTCAAAGCCAAGCTTGAGAAAATATCCTGGTTTTTTTCTCTTGGTTCTTGTGAAAGAAAAAAAATATCACTCTGAGGCTTTGCTTGCTTCCTCTGAATGCAAATATCATGTGATGTGCACATTTTGAAGAAGTATTTGTTCCATATTACACTTCTATCCCATGCTCTGTGGAATTCAATAAGTAGTAAAAATAAATTTTGGAAACTTCCAGTTGAGAATTTAGCATATCAAAAATAAAATTGATATAAAAGTTTTCACTGAATTTTCAATTTTTTGCCCACATCATCAAAGAACTTTCAGAAAATGCTACTCTCATAAATATGTTCTCTGCTTCCAAAAAATCAGCAATGGTGCCTCAACTCACACCTTTTACAGAAAATACAAATCAGTCCCATTAAACAGTCTTTAATCAGAGAAAAGCTCTGTAGTCACCCTGTTAAAAAGGGCTTCTTGTTTCCATTTCATTACCTTTTACAAGCCATTTAGCAATAATAAAATAAATCTGCTCATTTTAGGCATATAAATGGAGTTTCTGACAGGAACATGTTTTTCTTTCCCTTTCCCCTCCACTCCTACCATGTGTATCCCCACTGACCTCCCAACATCAGGCATTAGCT
The DNA here is from genome assembly GCF_900497805.2 of Vombatus ursinus. Taxonomy (NCBI): domain Eukaryota; kingdom Metazoa; phylum Chordata; class Mammalia; order Diprotodontia; family Vombatidae; genus Vombatus; species Vombatus ursinus. The sequence continues at coordinate 6,629,019 of NW_020954625.1, read as the reverse complement.
CCTTCAAATCATCCAGGGAAGCCTTCTTTTTCAGCAGCTTCTTGTACAAAGCCAAAGGAAAATGGAGGTCTACAATAGTAAAGTTATAAATTGCTAATCCACAGATAACTCCAATCAAGTGGAACAAATCACTGTCTTCAAACGTCTATGAATTTCAAAGGGGAAAAAAAAATCAGTGATAACTTGAGGTCACAAAAATTAATTCAAAAATTTTTACTGTAGTAAATAAAAATGAATGTAATATTGCATCTTAAACACAGTCAGTTGGGTTGATCGGTGGGCTCATTGCAGTCTGAGACTCCTAGTAAGAGGATAAAAAGAGTCCTAAACCAGAGCAGGAGTGCCACACAAAATTCCATTCTGTGTACTGGCATTACAAAGAACTCTTAAAAGACACAAGTATCAAGGTAAAGAATAGAAGCAGATTGACCATGACTGACTTCTTCAAACTCCAAGTTCTACAAGTTGAGTAAAGCATCTGAAGGAAGTTTATTCTGATTTAATGGCTTCATTTCTTAAGTGACAAAGCAGAGAAATGGCGACAGTGATCTTCTATGGAACATAATACAATTAAAGTTCATCTTAGATTTCAACTGTGAAAAAAAGATTTCAATGAAGAGGGTCATCTGAATTCACTGGCTGGTTAATCTCTCCCTGACTTACTAATGAAGCTTATGTGGGTAAAGATATGGACAAAAAGCTCAGTCTCGCTGACTACTAAACGTAGGTATTTTTACACCAAATACGTTGAATATCACTGCTAAAATCTGGAAGTTGTTGTGACAAATTACTGTTATCAGAATAACTTGAGCAATTTAGGTACTTTCTTACCTTGTCAGAGAACCAAATGAGTCTAGAATCTTCATAATACCTAAACATGCCATATTTTGGATCCAGTAACTCTCTCATGATGAGCAAGAAAAATTCTTTGCGTACACCTCCTGCATCAACAGCATCTTCTCCTACAAAAATAACCTACAAAAAGCACATTAATTTAAAAACAAATGAAATCGTATTTTGCATGTGAACAGCTTGAATGAAATAGTAAATGATGATTTTTTTTAAAAAACAAAGAGCAGATAAATATGCTCGGTTGGCTACATGACAAACACACATGAAGGCCGAGAAGGACACAGGTCTCTGATTACGCTGCCATCAGAGAGAAAGAAAAATGTTAAATTACCTTTAGTGGCTTTTTGTAATCTATATTCTTCGTCTTCCTAAGAACTTCCATGGCATCGCCTACAATATTTTCTCTACGGACTACAAGAATAAGACAAGGATTCACAGACTCAATCACAGGGAGAAAAAGAGAGGAGACATTCTGTCTGTGGGCCTGGTCGATAGCCATCTGTAAAACAAAATGCTTAAACTTCAGTAGCGGTACTTCTTAGAGATTACTGCTACAAGCTGGACAATACTCATCAGTCAGTCAGTTAATAAGCATTATGACAAACACTGGGCTAAGGGCTAGGGATACAAGAAGAGACAAAAGATAATCCCTACACTCAAGGAACTCACAGTCTAATAAGAGAAACAACAAACAAATTTGTACAGATGAGCTATGTACACAATAAACAGGAAATAATTAAAAGAGGGAAGGCCCTAAAATTAAGAGGCATTGGGAAAGGCTGCCTGAAAAAAATGGGATTTTAGTTGGGAATTAAAGGAAGTTGGGAGGAGCAGATGAGGAGGGAGCACATTCCAAGCATGGGGGACAGCTAGAGAAAATGCATGGAGATGCAGTGCCTTGCTTATTGGACAGTAAGGCTGCCTGTGTGTCACTGGACTGAAGTGTACAAGTGTATATGGAGAGGTGGAAGGTGAAAGAAGACTGGAAAAGGAGGGGGGATAGGAAGAGATAGGTTATTAAGGGCTTTGAAGGCCAAACAGAAGATTTTATATTTGATCCTGAAGGTCATAGGGAGTCACTGGAGTTTATGGAGCAAGGGGCTGACAGGGTTGGAAATGCACTTTGGGAAAATCACTTAGGCAGCTGAATGGAAAATGGATTTGAGTAGGGAGAGACAAGGCAGGAAGACCTATTAAGAAACTTATTGCAATAGTCCAAGAAGGAAGTGAGGAGGGTCTGTACCACAGCGTAGCAGCAATGTCAGAAGAGAGAACGGGGCATATTTGAGAGATGTTGCAAAGGTGAAATCAGCAGAGCCTGGCAAGAGATTGGATACAGGGGGTGAGAGAGAGTGAGGAGCCCAGGATGACTCCTAGGTTGGGAGCCTGGAGGACTAGGAGAATGGTGGTGCCCTCTACAGTAACAGGGAAGACAGGAGGAGGAGGAGAGAGTTTATGGGGAAAGATAAGGAGTTCCATTTTTAAATATGAATCAATTTGACAACCAAAAACCCTTCTTTCTGTTATAAGATCCACAACTTCATAGTCACATGATGCCATCAACAAGTTCTGAACTTTTAACAAAACTGATGAATCTGAGTACTGTGCTGGTCTCTCGAGAGCTCTTGATAACAGCATGGAGCAAAGGCTAAGATTCTACAGACAATAAACTCATCACTTCTTGTTTTCTTTCTTGCCTGCGCTGTGTATGTGATTTCACTTTCATTCACTTTGTTTCTCACTGTCTACAAAACTAGTTTTCCCTTTGTTGTTGTTCTAGGAACGTACATTGTCTATTAGCTCACTGGTTTAGTCAAGATGTCTGAAAAATTAGTCTGTCCATAACTAAAGCAGGAACCTACTGAAGCACTCATCTGTTCCGTTAATAGAATGAGATGAGAGTACTCACATCTCAGGAGAGAATTTCCTTACATGACCATGGATTTGGGGAATATAAAAACATATGAAAAATGAATAGTTTATTAAAGTTAAGGGAAGAGGCTTCAAAAAAACAGTATTATGAAATAGGCCAGAGTCTAATTGAAGGGCATCTTCCTAGTCCCCATCCTTATTTATAGCCTTTTTACCTAGGTTTTCTACCCCAGAGGTTAAAGTCATGAAACTAAGTAGCTGTGGATAAAAAATAAAACAAGCAGCCATACAGCACATTCCATTCAAAGGCTCAAACATGAATAATTAAACTGTGTAACCATCTTCAGAGTAGACTGGATGTGGGCTGTGTGTGTGCGTGCGTGTGTGTGTGTCTCAGTGTAGAGTGACAGAACGCTCAAGAGGAATAAAAGACCCTGGGGTCTGGCCTACTGAGCTCTCATTCGGAAGAAGCCTCTGACACCAGCAAGTCACAACAGAGCCTGAAGAATTCCTCTACACCATTCCCTCCCCATTTCTAAACACACTTGTAGAAAAGCACAATGGCCTAAGGACAGGCTGGCCTTTGGGCCCCAGAGAGCTTCCCCCATTTCTACAAAGTCACTGGCTCAGATGCTTACATGGCACCGGCTCAAGGTTATGAGCTCAACCTCGAGTCAAAGAGGTCAGGCTGGGCCTGGTCTGTCCAGTGACTGCCACCTGAGCTGCATATTCCTCTGAACTGCAGCTCAAAATGCAATGCAGAAGAATAATTTTATTGCATTTTATTACTCTTGCATAGTTTATTTAGAGTGTGTTCAAAAATTTCTACTGCAGACAAAAAAAGAAGACAACACCCTTCAAGAATACCACATGGGTTAATAGGCAAGAAATGACTTGAAATCCATTGTCTTGGTGACATTTGGGGAGAGGCAAGGAAAGTGTGTTGTAAAGCAAAAGGCTTTGCAAATCTTAAAATGGTATACAAATATTATTATTATTGTTATTTGTCATAAGGAGAGAGGGATATTTTTCTGAATAGAAGGCCTCAAGTTTCTGGGAGAAGTTGGAATCTGAGTTATGTCTGGCACTCTAAGTTTATTCCCTATAGTGGCTAGCCAGAGCAAAGTAGGCCAATCAAGTACTCAAATACATCCCCATTTCCTCTACATTATTGCTGAATTCCAAAAGCCAGTATAAAGGGAGCCCCACAAAGCAACAAAGGGCCATTCACTCTTGACTTCAGACCTCCTGTGAGAGGGAACCCACCACCGCCAAGAGCAGTTAATCTACCTCAGAAAGTTCCCTTTCCTGGAGACTTTGGCCTTACAAAGCCCAAACTTGCCAGTGTAATTTCTACCTACTGCTCCTTGCTATGCCCTCTGGGACCAGCTGGAAGATGGCTACCATGTCTCCCTTAAGCTGTCCTGTGTCCAGGTCCAAGCATCAGGAGTTCCTTCAATCACTTCTTAGATGGTATAATTTGGAGGCCTTCTCTAATTTACCAAGGTCCTTGCTAAAAAGTGAAGCCTTGACTAGAACCTAACCCTCCAACAGATATCACCTCACCATAGAAGAGCACAGTAGTAACTCCACCATAGTTCACATTCAGAAAAACATTCTTTGGAAAGTTGCCTAGAACCACATTAACTTTTCTCACTATCCTATTTTACTACTGACTCACATTAACCTTTTAGTACACTAAAATCTCCAGATTTTTCAGATCCCATTTGTATTTGTGAAGTTGATTTTTAAATCTCTATTAAATTTCATCTTATTAGATTGAGCCCAATCTATTAAACTACTGAATTTCCTTGGATATTAACTCTGCCATCCAATATGTTAATTATCCCTCCAAGTTTTGCATCTTCTGCAAATTTAATAAAACAGGCAATACGCCTTCCTTGACATTATGACTAAACAAGTTAAAACAGCACGGGGCTATGGAGAGGTTCTGGGGACCCTCCACTAGAGATGTCTTTCTAAGATGACAACAATCCATTAATATTAACTGTTTGGCCAAGTTTCTTCAACCAGTCCCAAATCTATCTAACTACTATTTCCTTTTCTAGATGTAAACTAAACATACTTTTTATAACATTATAAAATTTTGCAAAGAATGAAAGCTCAGACTAATTATAGTCTATAAATCTTATTCTCTTTCCTTCTTGGAAAATCAGGAAAACCTGATTTATTATGAATGTAATAATTAAACACAAGCATTCCAATATAAGGAGAATAAACAAGAGGATTATGTGAAATTGTGAGCTTATTACTTAGTTTTTTGAAACTGTAGTAAATGTAACAAGGTAGTAATAAATTTGCTCTATTTGTCTTTGGTCTTTTTTGCCAAAGTGAATGTACAAGTGATCTCAGTCCAACTCATCTTCTCCAGCCGATTCCCTTATCTTTCACCCCTATTCTCTCACTAATCTTTAATTTTTCCCCTTCTACTGGCTGTTTCTCACATGCCTCCCCTATCCTCAAATAACCCTCACCTCACTTTGATCCTCTATAGCCTAATGGAACAGCCTTCCTTTCTGGCATCATTTCACTTTAGTCAATGACTTTCCAAGACTCTGCACACACAGTCTAAGGCCTTTTGATTGAATGAGATGTATTCTTACACAGTTTTTACATGGGACTCACCTCAATCACCACATCATAATCTCATCACCACCAACCAACAACTGATGAAGACAGACACCAAACCCTGATGGAGACAGCGCAGGATTCTGAAACCAAAAGCTTTTGGAATAGCAGCATCCCTCAAACCACCAGACCTACTTCCAGCACCTGCAGCTACATTGAGGGGTGAAAGTCCTTCCTCATCACTATCAACAACAGCTTACCAACTGCCACCAACAGGCAAATAGACACGAGAGCCCTGGAAGAGGAAGCACCCCTCAAGTCACCTGTCCTATCTCTAACCCAGGCCTCACAGTCATCATTCACGTTAAGTGACTCCGGTGAAGAAGGGACCAGTTAATGTCACCAACTGCCAATCAAGCTAGAAGCAACTCCTGTTGAGATGCAGCCTGGCAAACGCTCCTGCAGGTGCTACAACCACATTTTTCGAAGACTAAAAAAAAAAAAATTCTGTTATGAAAGTCCTTGGCAAATTCAAATAGTACAACAGGAGAAACAGATATGATTTTCTCAGAGGAAATGGAATTAAACCTTGGTGAGTTGTCTACCCGATTAAAATGTGAGCTGGTAAGAACAGGGACTGTCTAATTTTCCTATTTGAATCTCCAAATCTTAGCATAGCACTTTGCTCAATCAATATTTTTATTCATGCATTCATTTATTCATTCTGCCCTCCCTTTTGTAGCTAACTTCCTTGAGAAGGGAATCCACCACCAGTGTCTCTACTTCCTTTCCTCTCACTTTCTTAATTCTGGCTTCCAACCTCATCATTTAACTGAAGCTTCTCTCTCAAGTTACCAATGATCTCTCAACTGCCAAGCCACATGTCATTTTCTCAATCTTCATCCTCTGTGACCCTTCTGCAGCCTTTGACATGGTCAATAACCCTCCTTTTCTCTCCAGGGTTTTGTGACACTGCTCTCTCCTGGTGCTCCTCCCATCAGCTTGATGGCTCCCTCTCAGTTACCTCTGCTGGATCTCATTCAAGGTTGCACCTAAAGCCTCTCTCCTGGGATCTCTTCTCTTCTCCCTCTATATTACTTCACTTGATGATCTCATCAACTCCCATTGATTCTAATATTTATTTCTAAGCCAATGACTGTCAGATCTATTTATCCAGCCCTAACCACTCTCCTGACATCTAGTGTCCTATCTTCAGCTGTTTACTGGACATCTGTACCAGAGACATCTTAATTTCAACTTCTTCAAAACTGAATTTATTGTATGTAGCCCAAACTTTTCCCCTTCCAAACTTCCTTATTATTCTCAAGGTCACCATCACCCACCTAGTCCCCAAGGCTTACAACCTAGGTGTCACCCTAGATTCTTCGCTCTCTCACCCCCCATATCCAAGCTGTTGATTTCACCTTCTCAACACCTCTCAAATTTGCCCCCCTCCCTCCTCTGACATGGCTACCACTTTGGTGCACCCTGGATGATGGCAACAGTTGGTTGCTTGGTTTGCCTGCCACTTATGCTGTCAAATTAATCTCGTCAAAGCTCAAACCAAAAACTCCAGTGGCTCTTTACTACATCCAGAATCAAAGAGAAAATCTTTTGATTAGCTTTAAAGCCCTTCATAACCAGGCTCCTTTTTCTACCTTTTCCAGTCTTCTTATACCATAAGCCCCTCAGGAACTCTATGATCCCAAAGTGCTGGCCTCCACTCTTCCTTTCCTAGTTGCATCATCATCAGCCATCCCCTAAGCCTGGAACTCTCTCCCTTCTCACCTCTGTCTCTTGGATTCCTCGGCTTCCTTCAAGTTTCAGCTAAAATCCCACCTTCTGTGAAAGCCTTTCCTGATGCCCCTTAATAATGCTAGTGTCTGCCCTCTGAGATGATCACCAGTTCATCCTGTTTATGTTTTGTTTGAGCACAGTTGCATGTATGTGGTCCCCCTGTAAGACTGTGAGCTCCTTGACAGTAGAGACTGTTTTCTGTCTTTCTTTGTACCCAGGTGCTTATAACAGAACGGGGAACATATGAGGTGCTTAATAAATTATTGTGACTGAACTGGAAGAAAACCTTGGCAGTGTTCAGAGAATCTCAGCTGTAAAGGACCTCAAAGGTCTAATGACTCCATAAAACTAATGACAATCCTATTTTAAAGGATACGTTATACTTAACAAATCACAGTCAAAACAAAGAACATAGACATTCCTCTAAAATTTCTGACTACTGGTAAATTTTAAAAATATCTGCTATTTTAAAATACAAAGGATAATACAGTAAATATACCCAAATAATCAGTGAAATATTTTTACCTGCATCTGCAAGACTGCATCTGTTTGTAACAGTGTAGTTTTTGCCTGGGCATCAAATACAAATGGATATGTACAAATTGTAACTGGGATTTCTGTTAACTGGAAGGAAAAAAAAATTAAATATTAACCTATGGACTTGTGATAGAGTACTTTGTATGGAAAATTTTAGAAAAATGACGAAGTTAAACAATGCCATAATAATTTATGTACCTTTTTTCAAAATTACATTAGTTTATTTTGCCAGTTCTGACACTTTTATATTCTAACATAACGAGATATTGCTCATTTTTGAGTACTACAAAATACTCATTGGATGTACCCTCTTGTGACAGATTACATTCCTCGCTCAGTAAGCCTTTGGGTCTCAGTGAGTAGCTGTGGCTGGAACAATGCATCACTTAACAGGTTTTTTCCTGAATACCCGATCTTCACCTAACTAAGGCATGAAAGAAATTGGTTTTTAATTCCAGGTTAGGACAACAGTACCAAGAATGTTTAAAATGCCAAATAGAGGCATTATTCTTTTAAAGATGAGCAAAATTACAAGTTTAAGTGTAAGGGAAGGCTGATCAAGGGGAGTAATTCAATTTTATAGGAATACTTCTCTGTAAAGAGCAAACATGTCCCCACCAGTACTTCATTAAGAGGACAAAAAGAATGCCTGATTGATTTTCATTGAAGAGGGTGCTCCCAAGATTTGGTTGGCTGGGACTCTTGGGAGGTCAAACTTTGGGGAGAGAACCAACTCTTGTGAGAGGAGCTTTTCCTTTAAGCTGGCATATAAAGCCAATAACCTACTAAGCACATTTTTCACTTTTTTCCTGTTCAGTGGACAAACCAGATTACAGTAGAGAGGAACTAAGTTTGGACAGCAGGGTTAAGGAAACATGCCTATGGTCTCCTTTAGCAGACTGTCAATAGCTGCCTTATAGTAGAAGCACATGGAAGTTACATGTATTCACTCATATCCTTCCCACTTGTCAAGGGAAAAGATTTCCTGATAACCAAAGAGAGTGCAACAGCTGGGACACCGGTGGAATATTAATCATTCCTGCAAAAGTACTTGGTAGAGCTGACATATACTTTCATACGTGGCCCCAAGCTGTTCCTGGACAATGTTCCTAAATGCAACCCTCCTAGAGAAGAGAGGAATTTCTTAGGTGTTACAATCCCAGAATCTAGCCTTCTAGACTTTTTGGAGGCTGCTTCATGAATAACCACAAGATGGAGAATGTGGAGATCTGACATTACAGAGACAGAATGTAAATTCTCAAGCACCTACCACCACTTAGAAAAAAGAAGAGCATCAGGGAAGGACTAAAGTCATGAGACATGGTGCTTTGCTTCCTCCTATTACCAAGGGTGATTGAGTCAGTACAGATTGAAAGGGTACAATGTTGCCTATCCAGTAATCCCATCATACGTTTGCCTCATTGTGGCAGTCCAAACTACTTGGGCAATTATGAGCCTGGGAAGGGACTGTGTAGCAGGAGCCTGTGACAGAGCAAGGGAGTCACTAGAATGCTAGAGTATTGCCCTGCTGACAATTCCAAGTTCTGTTTCTTGCAAGGAAAGACACTGCGACGTGTTTATGTATTTTCTATACCTATTTATGGGTTCCTGAGAGTCCCCTGAGCTCCTGAGTCCTTTGTGCCTTCCCCATTTTCTGTGGGGTTGGGGAAAAAAGGTTGTCCTATACCTGTGATGCATCTATTATTCTGAGTGCTTATATTAGGACTAGGACCCTCTTTCACCTACATTTGGAGATTTCCTATAATGAATGATGAGTGGAAGGCAAAAAAAAAAAAAAAAAGCACAAAAAAGAAAATGGAAAAGGCTCCCCTAATTCCCCAAGTTTAGATCTGGCCTGTGTAAACCCAGAGTTGGGGAGGGGGCGCACCCAGGTCATAGATTAAATATTTCACTGAGTCACATAAGAAAAAGCATCCCCCAAACTAAAGATGTGGAAGGTCATGTGCCACTACTTAATACTCATCATTAACTTTTGCTGCTTCCTGCCACAGCATACAATTTCCCTTACTACATGTATCTGACATCATAACGATTACCACTTAGCTAGGCTTAACCAATAATGTTTTGATATGCTTGTGTCCAATGATTATAATAGCCAATCAGTAGAATAAATAAGTCATTAGGTACAGAGAAAAAAATGACTCAATACTAATGTAATCAACTTATTTCACATTGTCAGATATCAGCCAGTTAACAGAGAATTCAAAGTCCTACGAGATACTGGATAGCACCCTTCTGCTACTAAGCATCTACTGAACATTTTGATGAAGGAAATCTTGATGTGTTATTTCCTCCCAATTGCACGCACAACTCCTTCTATTTATGGATGCTGTCACACAGATTATACTAATGAATAGGAGGTAAGGCTGTTTGTTTTTAAAATCTATTAAATTTAAGTGACAGAAAAAGAACAAAACAAAAAGGGTTTAAAAAATTCCCTTTTTACTTAAAAGTTATGTGTGTTAATGACATGGTTTGGGGCTGTACAAACATTCATCCAAATTGCTAGAGCTTTTAAAAATAGCCATATTTATAGAGCAATACATAAAAGTGACAGAGTTGACAACAATTATCTGCCTATATCCTTTTACTTATAGAATTTAAAGATATGAATAGTTCTTGGTGGCCTACCACATTTTCACTTTTTATATTTTTATGTTTCGGTATTGGGTATAGCATTATTTAAATATAATGAGAGTGATTTTTCTTTAACATGTGATGTCAAATCTTTGTAGTTCTGTTTACCCGGTACTTTGAGGTTCATGAAACATTCTTCACATAACAACACTTTAAGATACATAGTGTAAAGATCATAATCATCATTTTTAAATAAATGCAAACTGAGGCAGAGAGAAGCTGTTATTTGCCCAGCATCATACAGCTATTAAGTGTCAGGACTAGGGCTTGAGCTCAGGTCTCCTGATTCCAAGAACACTGATCTCCTGAGAACACATTTCAGATTTTATTATAAAGGTAATTAGGAAAACAAGAATTCATTTTATAGCGATCTTAGCTGCAACAAACCTGGTACAGAATACCTGTATGTCCACAAAGGAAGTTACTCTTAGCTAATTTTCCACAGAAAATGCTTAGGGCCTAAATGTGGTCATTTAAACAAACTCATTCTTCTTATATCATATGACATTTAGAATCATAAAAAATGAAAAGGGTAACCTTTGGATGTACTGTCACAAAACCAAGACAAAGATGATTTGTTTCATTTTGAAAATAAGTTTGTATTACCAAACTTACCTCAGTCAATCCATGGTTGATATCCTAAGACAGCAATGTAGAATGTAGCAACAATGAGGAAACAGCAGTGTTAGTGTCCAAATTTAACTATTTCTATTCAAAGCAGCAATTCAAAATCTTTTTTCTCTGCAGGTATTTAATTGAATTAATAGGACAATCCAAAACGTATTTTTTAAAACTGTCCTTTCTACACAGTGCATACAGTGCACTTAAAAAAAATTTTATTTTATATTCCTTTGCCTCAGCTTCTTCATCATTATAAGACAAGGGATGATGAACAGAATGAAATTTGGTTTCCTTCCACTGCATTCAACTACAGAGATGCCCAAGTTTATTCTTTGCTATTTTCAGATTATGTAAGCTGTCAAGAGCATGTAAACACCTTTTCAGAATTGTACTCAATCAAGGGAATTAGGGGTCTCCTGGCACAACCTTGATTCAATCTTAACAAAGTCATGTTGTCACTCAATGGCTCAGTTTTTTCATCTGAAAAATGGCAAGAATGTTCCTCAGAAATGTATTAATTTTAGTAAAATGCTTCAAGTTTGACATGTACAAAGTGCTATGATGAAGCAAAAGGATTCTTCTACTTTATGGAAAGAATCTGTAGCGGAAGTTGATCAAGGTCCTTGGACAAGTGACTTTTGCACTAAATAAAGCAGATACTACTGAGAAGGCAAATTAATTCCTGTGATCACTAACGTGAATGGGAAACAGTCTATTAAGAGTGAATTTCCTGGTCAAGAGAAATAAATGAAAACATAAGAAAGCAACCAAAGCTTTTGGGGAGGGTGAGTTCTGGGCTTGTGATATCTCTGAATGAAGAGCTACCAACAAGGACATTTCACTTACCACACTGCAGATCTGCCACCTACTCTGTAGCTTATAGCCTTGGCAGGGCTCCTGGGTCACTTAACTGACAGGTGGCTCAATCTGCTCAGAGACACAGAGCCAGAACTGTGTCCAAGGGGAACCTGAATCCAGGTTATTCTGGCTCTAAGGCCAGCTTTCTACTAGACCAGGCTGCCTCTTAAACAAGATATTTGAACATAAAAGTAAAAATGAAAACAAAAACCAAGGGAAAGTCAAAGGAAGTTGGAGGGTAGAGAGGAGAAAAAGAGAAGTTTATGAAAGAGATGGTGGTTAAAAGATAAAGGAAGGTTGCCTCATGAAACTAGAGATGACAAACTTAGCATGGCCACAAATCCCTAAGGTGCAGCCCAGAGAGATAGAGTTTTATCATTGAATGATAAAAATGAAGTCAGATAACTAAACATTCCTATATGTACAGATCTTCTTGCCCAGTAGAGTTCAAAAGGAAAATAAAGTAGGAGACTGACTTTAAGGCTATAACTCAACATTTCAATTTGAAGTGTAAAGAAAGTTAAGAATAACAAAACTCTAATTACCGTAGTCAGTTCCTCTGAGTAAGAAAATAAAAATCTCATAACAACTGGTTATAAATGGGGTACATGGTGCAACAAGTCACTGAATATAGCCCCCTTGGTGCCCCTATGACCACCTATTTCTGAAATACGGTTGTTTTCCATCAGGGCTCATGGAAATTAGGTCAGGATGGGCCTAATTTCAGTCTCTATATACTCTGGCAACATGGGCAAGAAAAACCTAGAAGTAATCACAGTAACCAATCAGATCCCAAGATGGCAAGTTCTAGCCTAAAAATTTTAGTGGTTGCTTTTAGTAAAAGTTGGAGAATACCAAGGGCTTCCTGTGACTAATCTGAGGCAGAAGAGTCAACATATAAAGAACTACTTTTGATTTTTATGACCATGACTCCAAGACTGAATTACAAAAACAGAGTTGGAGGTTGAAAGCCAGGGAAGGTAGCAAAAAGTTGGTTGATGAAACTGAATCAAAAGATAGAGGAACAAGGGTTTCCACAGCAAACAGAAAGCATAGAGCTAAGACATGTTACTTCTTCTCATACTAACACAAATTTGGCGATTTGAACCTGAAGAAAGACAAGAGATAGACACTAGGCCAAAGTACAGCAGGACAATAGGTCTGCAGAAAACAGGAGCCAAGGGAAGAGCTGTCTGGGGGTTTCCCTCCCTTCATGCCTCTCTTCTAACACAAAATAGCAGCAGTAAAACATTCTATATGAGGGTCTTACTCTGGCATTACTAGAATGGTGGGTGGCCAGAGCTCCTACAACACATATAGCAAACATCTAAAGTTTATCTTTAAAGCTCACAAAAGCTCTGACTGCCAAGAAAACAATGCAACAACCCACCAAGATGAGCAGCTGTTGTTCTTGGAAACACTTGCATGCAATTTAGCAGGCAGGGGGCTAGGTGTTAACCCACTGCCTTAAAGTGCAACCCCTCACACTAATGCACTGTTGGTGGAGTTGTGAACTGATGCAACCATTCTGGAGGACAATTTGGAAATATTCCCAACGGGCTACAAAACTGTGCATACCCTTTGATCCAGCAATACCACTACTATGTCTGTATTCCAAAGAGATCATAAAAAGAGAAAGGTGGGACCTATTTGTACAAAAATGTTTACAGCAGCTCTTTTTGGGGTGGCAAAGAATTTGAAAATGAGGGGATGCCCATTAATTGAGGAATAGCTTGACAAGTTGTGGCATGTGATTGTGATGGAATACCAATGCGCTATAAGAAATGACTAGCAGGATGCTTTCAGAAAAACCTGAGAAGACTTAAATAAACTAATGCAAAGTGAAGTAAGCAGAAAAAGGAAGGGCAATATTGAATGATGATCAACTGTGAATGACTCAGCTATTCCCAGCAATACAATGATCCAAGACAATTCCAAAGGACTAATGATGAAAAAATGCTATCTACCTCCAGAGAAAGAACCAAGGGTGTCTGAATGCAGATCAAAGTGTATGTTTTAAAATTTTCTTCATTTTTCTTGGGGTTTCTTTGGGTGAGGTCTGTTTTCTTTTGCAATGTCCCTAATATGGAAGTGTTTTGCATGACAACACACATACTTAATCTATATCAAACTGCTTGCCTTCTCAAGGAGGGGGAAGGGGTGACAGGGAAGAAGGAGGAAGCGGGGGAAAATTTAGAACTCAGATGTTAACTTTTCTTTTACATGTAATTGAGAAAAAAAATTTTTTAAAAGACAAAAACCACAAAACCCAAAGAGCAGAGTCTCCCTGCAAATGCCTCCCCAGGGACTGACCCAGTTCTCTAACCTGCCACTAGGAGTATAAGTGGTTCTAGTTCTGTCCTATGTAAACTGGGAAAGGGAGAAAAACAGTATTTATTTAGAAATCCCCCAGGTCTAAAATGAAAAGGTCTGCTGCCATTACCACCTAGGGCCTGTCACAGACAAAAAAAAGTACTCCTTCGGGTGTGGTCAGAAAATGTGATCCTTAAGCCACTTCTACAATGATAAAAACAATAACGGCCACACACGTATTTACATATCTATCCACCTATTATTTATTTATCATCTATCTCTATTTCTTTATCATCTAGCTATCAATCTAAAATCTATCACCTCCATCACTCCATCACTCACTCTATTATCTTTAACTACTACCTATCTCTTTATCTATCTCCCTATCATCTATCATTTCTCTCTCACCTTTATTTATCATCTATCTATCCATCATCTATCTCTCTCTCTCCCGACCCCATCTATCTAATCTATATATAAATAGTATCTTAGAGTTTTTCAAGTACTTTCTCCAGTGATCTCCTTAAGGCAGAATGTACAAATATTATCCCCAAATGAAGACACTGAAGTTTGAAGAAGTTCAGTGACTTGTCTATGGTCAAACACATGGTAATCAATTAACATTTATTTAGTGCTAAACACTGGGAATAAAAAAAGGGGCAAAAGATAGTCTCTGCCCTCAAGGAGCTTACAATCGAATAAATGATCTAAGAGTAAATGATAAAATGGGGACCTGAACCCAGACCTTCTTCCTAGGTATGGTGCTGGGCTCTGATATACCACGCAGCTTCTGAGAGTAAACTAAGTTTTAAAATTCCACACTACTTTGACTAGGAACAAGAGAATGAATCCTGAAACACCCTAATGAAGCTGGGAATAAGGGATTTTGTCCTGGCTCACAAGAAGAGACATTTACATAGTGCTTTAAGGTTTAAAAAACACTCTACGTACATTATTTCATAAGCTACAGTCTAGGTTTTATCCCCCTTGTTCAGATGAGGAAACTGAGGTTCAGAAGTGTAACACAACTTACCATGATCATAGAGCTATGTGTTTAAGGTAGGATATAAACCCAAATATGGAGCTACTTACTCCAAATTCTATTTTTCTAGATCAAACTTTTATATATCTAGGAAAATTATTCTTTAAAAATTATCTTTTAATGGGTATGGTTTTTTTTAATTAGATGGTGCTTTTTCTGTCATGGGACACAAATATCATTAATATATACAGAAGGACCTAAAATCTTAATTTGAGGTTTCTCTGTTTGAAATATAAATTTGAACAGAGGGAAAGGTAGCAAAGTAAGTACACAGCTGTGGCCATATTTCAAAACACCAACTATGAAAAAAGACAAATAGGAAAGGGAAAGGAAGGAGAGGAAGAAGTGAAAAAGGACAACACACAAGACCTGATGCTTCCTACTTTGAAGAACTCAGAGGTCTTCTTGCAGTCGCTTTTGAGACACTGCTCACCTTTACAAAGGTAAATGTATTCTCAAGACATTTCCAATACCAACTGAATTCAATTAAAATTTAATAAAGACCTACTACTATGTTAGATAATGGGAAACACAGATTAAAAACCACCACCACCCCTTTCCTTAAGGAACTTATAATAGCAAAGTATACAAATCCAAGGGAATGCAATATCACACCTGCATTTTCTATAAGACATCATTTTGGTTTTTTTCTTATACAAGTGGAATATTGATTTATAAATCATGTGCTATATACAATTTACGTGCAATGTGTTTAAATTTTAAAGATAAGTGTTTGACGTTTGTCTCAAGAGATGGCTCCATTTTGTTTCTCAAAAAAGACAGAAATGTAAAAAGCAATCACAGTATAAGCGAGCAGACATACCATTCCATAGGCCTGCTGTTGGACCCAGTTGATGTAGTCATTCCGTATGTCTATTAATTCTTGCACTTCATGAATATAAAACTTGTCATATTGTATAATCTGTCCTGTTCTCTCATTTACCTGTGGAAAAAAGAGACTACTACTTACATATCACTGCACTGTATATATGTACGTATATTTTTAAGTGGCTTAATATAAAGAACATTTTTCACAGACTGAGCAATCCTGAAAAACATAAACGCTCTGGAGCAATTTTTCACCTAAATCAGTTTCATTCATTCATCCAAAGTTCACTGTAGGCCCACTACATGCAAAGCAGTGAGTGAGAAACACAAAAGAGTACAAAGACACAAGACACAATCCCAACTCTGCAAGTACAATCAAGTACAGACAGAAGACATATGAAGACAGATACTCCAGGAGAGGGAGCATGTAGGCTAGAATGGAAAGAAAATTGGCCCAGTAGCCAAGAAGACCTGAGTTCAAGTCTTGCTTGACATAAGATTCATGCTGCGTCTCCCAGGGCAAGTCATATAACCTCAGTTCTCAGACAATCCTAAAATGGTTAAGGCGCAGAGAAGGTGCCAACCTGCATCGATAGAAGGAGTTTTCTCATCTGGGAGCTCCCTAATCAAATGAAAACACAAGTCCAATTGTTATCTCTGCATCTTGTATATTACACGCCATAAGAAAGATACAAAATAAAGAAATACAGATATTCTAAGGACTATATAACTTCTATCTAGTGTTGTTAAAGGGTTCATGAATCTAGACCTTGAAGAACGGGAATGATTATAATAGACAAGTGTGGCACTGACAAGACACTTTAGGCAGAGGTACTACCACAGACAAAACATGTGGCAGTAAGAACACAAGCGCTGAGGATGGAGGGTGCTGAACAGTGCAGTTTAACCAAAGTTAATGGCATATATATTCATCTTTTGATATAGTAAAATATAAAGCTGGAAAGGTAGGTTGGAAGCTGGTTGTAAGGAGTCTTGAACATTAGTTTAAAGCTTATGGTTTTATTCAAAAGACGATGGGAATCCCCTAAAGGTTTATAAAGAAGATAACGAAATGATTGAAGGATCGTAGTACACCATGATTAGTGTTACAATGCTCCCCAAAAGACTAGAGTAGGGACAGAATGGATGTAGGAAGAAGGGTCTGACCTGAGGTGATCACAAAATGGAGACTGGGAAGAAGGCAGTGGATGTCAGAGACATTACAAAGCAATAAATGATTAGAGTCAGTAACAAACTGGATTAAGGGATGAAATCACCCCTTAATAATACAGGTAATTAAGAGAAAAAGGGAAGTAAAAAGTAGGAACTGGTTTTGTGGGAGGTGGGTACAGAGAAGAGAAACTAAGATCTGATTTATGATTTGTTGAGTTTGTGGTGCTGGCAGGACATTCAAATAGAACTGTTCAGAAGCAAAGGCAATCAGAAAAACAGTACTGAAGCCTGAGAGAGAGATATTAGCAAAGGAGGTTCTCTAATGATGATTTTCAGGCAGATAGGAAAAAATCAATTAAGCTATGGGTAGGTCTACTTTCCAGGCTCTCCAAAGCTCTGTAACATATATTTCAATCAAAGAAATGCTTATGATATAACAGTTCACAATGAAAAGTACAATTAGTACAGGTATAGCACAAGAACAAAAGAATTACTTTAAATCTTATTAATCTCAACCAAAATCTTAATCCCATCATAATAATCCAAGGATTAAAAGGAAAAGCAGTTAAGACTATTGGAAACCAGGAGGAAAATGATGGATTCACATTGGGAAGCTAAAGAAAAAAGTCAGAAGCCTCATAAGAAATCCAAAGTTATTTTTTTCAAATTTATTTTTTAAATGGAGGATATATATAACATTCTGAAAAAGAAACAACAAAGAGTGGGTAGCTCACTCACATCACCAGACACAGGCCTGACATCTAACACGTTCAACTAAAACCAGGCTCTTTAGAAAGGTAACCATCAGCTTGGCCACTAAGCAAAAACACCCGAGATTATGCTTTACCAATCTGATCTTTCTATTCCCTATAAGAAGATAATTATACATCATTTTACATCATCAAAAGGACTATGAAACCTCAAGATATAAAGAATGTGGTAATAATGATAGCATAACATTTACATTGCACCTACTGTGCGCCAGGCACTGGGTTAAGTGCTTTACAATCATCATCTCATTTGATCTTCACAACACCCCTGGGAGTTAGGGGCTCTTATTATCCTCATTTTAAGGAGAAGAGACCGAGGCTGAGAGAGGTAAAATTATTTGCCCAAGTGTCTGAGGCTGGATTTGAATTCAAGTTTTCCTGACTCCAGGTTAGGTACACTGTGGAGCCACCTAGCTGCAGAATGTGCTGCATTAATTCATCAGTTTTTCTGAAGGATCAGTCTTTTTTTTTTTTAAAGGCAATTGGGGTTAAGTGACTTGCCCAGGGTCACATAGCTAGTGAATGTCAAGTGTTTGGTCTGAGGCTGGGATTTGAACTCAGGTCCTCCTGACTTCAGGGCTGGTGCTCTATCCACTGCGCCACCTAGCTGTCCCTCTGAAGGATCAGTCTTTTTTTTTCTTTTTTTTTTTTATTAATTTATTTTGATTTATCAATAATCATTTCCATATGCTTTTAACTTTAAAATTTTTCTCCCCCTTCCTCCCCACCCTCCCCAAGACGGCGCACAATCTGATATAGGCTATACATTTACATTCATATTAAACATATTTTCACATTAGTGATGTTATAAGTAGAAATTAAAACCAATAGGAGGAACCATCAGAAAGAGGAAATAAAACTCAACAGAAGAGAAAAAAAAATAACAATTCAGTTTCCATAGTTCTTTGTTTGGGTGTGGATAGCATTTTCCATCACAAGGCCTCTGGAGATGTCTTAGATCCTTGTATTGCCAGGAAGGGTTAAGTTTATCAATATTAGTCATCACAAGATGTGGCTGTTATTGTGTACAACGTTCTCTTGGTTCTGTTCACTCAGCATCAGTCCATACAAGTCTTTCCAGGTTTTTCTGAAGTCAGCCTGTTCATCATTTCTTATAGCACAATAGTATTCCATCACATTCATATACCACAACTTGTTCAGCCATTCCCCAGTTGATGGGCATCCCCTCAATTTCCAATTCTTTGCCACCACAAAAAGAGCTGCTATGAATATTTTTGTACATGTAGGTCCTTTTCCCATTTGTGTGATCTCTTTGGGATATAGCCCTAGAAGTGCTATTGCTGGGTCAAAGGGTATGCACATTTTTATAGCCTTTTGGGCATAGTTCCAAATTGCTCTCCAAAATGGTTGGATCATTTCACAACTCCACCAACAATGCATTAGTGTTCCAATTTTACCACATTCTCGCCAACATTTATCATTTTCCTGTTTTGTCATGTTGGCCATTCTGATAGGTGTGATGTAGTACTCAGAGTTGTTGTGATTTGCATTTCTCTAATCAATAGTGATTTAGAGTATTTTTTCACATGACTATAGATGGCTTTAATTTCTTCATCTGAGAACTGTCTGTTCATATCCTTTGACCACTTGTCAATTGGGAAATAGCTTGTATTCTTATAAATTTGACTTAATTCTCTATATATTTCAGAAATGAGGCCCTTATCAGAGAGACTGGTTATAAAAATTCTTTCCCAATTTTCTATCTTCCTTCTAATCTTAGTTGCATTGGCTTTGTTTGTGCAAAAACTTTTCAATTCAATGTAATCAAAATTATCTATTTTGCTTTTCATAATGTTCTCTATCTCCTGTTTGGTCATGAATTCTTCTGTTCTCCATAGATCTGACAGGTAAACTATTCCTTGTTCTCTCAGTTTGCTTATAGTATCAGCCTTTATATCTAAATCATGTACCCATTTTAACTTTATTTTGGTATACGGTGTGAGACTTTGGTCTATGTCTAGTTTCTGCCATACTCTTTTCCAGTTTTCCCAGCAGTTTTTTTCAAAGAGTGGGTTCTTATCCCAGAAGCTGGGGTCTTTGGGTTTATCAAATAATAGATTACTATAGTCACTGACTACTGTGTCTTGCATATTTAACCTATTCCACTGATCCACCACTCTATTTCTTAGCCAGTACCAAGCAGTTCTGATGATTGCTGCTTTATAATACAATTTAAGATCTAGAATGGCTAGGCCACTGAAGGATCAGTCTTAACCATTATCACCAAAGCTATGTCTCTCATTATGCTATTTGGAGTATTAAAAAAGCTTTGGCCAATGTATTTCCATATGGCATGATGGGAAAGAGAAGCATACACTCCCACTAAGGGTGGGGTATAAATGTTTTACAGGAGGCTCTTGGCTGGGGGGTGGGGGTGGGGAGGGGAGGGAGTTTGCACAGATGACACATTTTTTAGTTTAATCTGTATCACCAGCATTTCTCCATCACTTTAACCTATACAATCAACAAAACGACAAATCAAGCCCTGATTCGAAGTGTTTGCTATTTTTCAAGGCATAAATGCTCACGATGAAAATTTAACAATCTGCTTTCTCCAAGCTGGCTCAGCTCCTTTAAGTACTACT